>NC_031768.1:47759247-47809251 GCF_001522545.3 Parus major
TTTTCTTTTCTTTTCTTTTCTTTTCTTTTCTTTTCTTTTCTTTTCTTTTCTTTTCTTTTCTTTTCTTTTCTTTTCTTTTCTTTTCTTTTCTTTTTCAGTGCTAAACTTACTAGTCATGCATTAGCCTGCAATGTATCTTCCTGGACCAACTACAGGTTTTTCAGGAAATGAGAGAGACAGAAGGAGGGAACTGAGGAGAAAATCTGAGTATCTAGTCAAATACAGTATATCAGAGAAAATATTTCCCTTCCATTATAATTTCATTAAGCTTTACAAATTCCAGGCTCAGGGGTCTTCTTGATGACAATATAAAACCAGATTTTAAACTCCATTTGCTGACTTAAGTAGTCATGTTGAAGACACAAGAACTGTTCAAAGGAGCAATGCTTCCAAAATACCTAGGAATTGAGCTTTCATGTTTAAAACCAATTATTATTTCATTTTTCCCTAGGTAATGTCATATTAACGCATCATGACAGAAAAGACTGAAAGTTTAAACCATAATCTTTGGACCTGAACATATTTCTACATGACAGATGAATGTTCAGGGAAAGATCTTTCTGGATGAGCAGAGAATTTATTTGAAATAAGTACACCATTGAACATACGAATGTGGCAGAGACTTCAGAAAATGCATATGTAGCCATAAACATATATTCTTATTTTACCAGTTGTATTAAATGAAAGATAAGCCCTCTTTCTATATATCCTTCTTCTCTTGTATCATTAGACCTTCACAGGAAAATGACAAAAGTAGTGTATATAAAAGCAAATGGGTCAGTTAACAACACTCCTGGTTTATAACATGTAAAGTCAAACAGCTTCACTCAATATCATAACTAAAGGAAAATACTTTTATTCATTTATTTTTCTTTCACTTCCCACTGCCATGCTTTCTGATATGCTGTGCAAACACATATATCACATCCATGGGGTCTAGACACTTACCTTGCCATTTTTTGATCCTGTGAATAGAACCTGAGAGATTCTTTAAGTTGCCCTCTTCTGCCTTTTCCTTCAAATCCTTATTCAATAGAATCAGAAAAAATGTCCATGGGAATCTTTAAGAAATGTATTTATAATAGGCCACTGTAAATAAGGGTACAACAGCTTCATGGAAATGTTAGCAGAGGTTAACCATAGTCCTTGGCTGCAGACATCTGTATGTTTTATCACAAATGGTTGCTGCACAACCTGAGGACACACTGTGACATTCGTATGTGCTGCCTTTGACAACATCGCCTGTACACGGTGCTTGTGGAGATATGTCAGAATGTTAACACTCCCAGTGAACTTTCATGTACCATCTAGAAATCCCAGTATTGTGCAGGTGGAAGATTAAGTTTGCTTGCTTGAGAAAATCCTAGAGAAGTGAGAACAAAGGTGATGCTGTTGAACATCACCAGGGAGGCTATTTCCACTGTCAGCTGAGATCAGGGTGAAGGGCTCATCTGGAGGTGCATTGCTGGGTTTCCAGTGTCAGAAAAGATGTAAGATTGTTACTACCACATCTGTTACTGCTACTAAACAGCTACCCAACTTAAGGTACCTACACTTTTCATGGGGCACTGATCCCAAAAATCCAAATTAATCAGCATTTCCTTGTTATAAATCAGTACTGAAGTACTAAAAGCAAGTGTAAATGCTGCAAAAAGCACTATTCAGAAACACTATTCAAAAACACTTTCCCAGCAATGTCCCTTGAATATGAGTGTCCCTGAAGTCTCCATGTTATTGCCATTATTTGCTCCCTTTTGTGATTTTTTCTTCATGTGACTGTTCCAAATACTATTGTACACTGGACACCTGTGGACTGATAATATTGGCTGAGTAGTCACTAGTGGGAGACAATGCCTCACTGAGTCATGGCTCTAGGGCTGAGTATCAGAAATTCTGAACTTTCTTTGTGTTCTGTCCCTGGGTGTTAAAATTCAGTGCAATACCACCAAGCATGAGATGCTACACTCATTTTCACTGATGTACAAAATACTTAGGATATTTTATTTCTAAATGAAAAAGGACTGAATTTCAACAAGTTTTAAACACAGTTAAACAAAAGTGAATAAAGTCTTACTGGTGTTTTCATCATTCTACAAGCAGCTGCAAATTCTACAGTTCCTTCCTCATGTGTTAAGCTTGTATTTGCAAGGCTGTAGTGGAACTCTGCAGTAAAGATCCTGCAAATATTTTAGAGGTCTGTATACGTGAAAATCCAGGAGTTCAAATTTGGGAGACTGGTGACTAAGCAGTCATCAGCCTTTCCATCTAAGAAATTTACGCATCTACTTAGCATATATTGTCTTGTTCGTGGTTTTGAAGCACCTGTGTCACAGAATTCCTTTGAAAATATCCCGACCATTACAATTCCACACTTTATGATCATCTTGAAGATCATGAACCCCCAAGTTTATGCCACCTCAGCAACAAATACCATGGCTTGTTTTGAAGGCAAATCATGAATGTGGACATAGAGCTTCCCTGTTTGTCCCATCTGGAGAGAAACAGCAGAGCTTTCCAATAAAGATGAATTGTTAGAAAGGTTTTAGAAGGTAATTCAGGGGTTGACTTCCTTCCCAGCACTGAGCTACAGCGCACAAACTGCAATTTATAGATTAAGAGCAATGCTAGATAATGCATCATTATAGATGATGCATTGAGGCTACTACTGTTGTATATCCTGATCTTAAAGGAAATGGAGAGGGAGAGAACAATTCTGAAATAAGTTTCTGACTGCTGCCTTTCCCCTGCTCCCTGTGACTGTTGTATCATAGGTAATATGGTGTGTGTGTCAGAGGAACAGTGGTGAATGTGGCCAACAGTGGCTTGGGAAGGCTGCAGCCCTCATACTCAGGGGAGTGGTGGCAGCACAATAATTGGTGTTCGGTGCGGAGCTGCTCCTGGAAAGAAACCCCAGGGACAGCCAGGTTTGAGGAGAAGTTTTAATACCATTGGTGCTGGCATTGTTTGTTAGTTTCCAATGAAGACAAACCTCAGGAAAGTCAAAATTAGAGAACTGCTCAGGTCTTGACATGGAGAGGTTATGGACTGAAGCATTGTGTTACCATCTGCACAGGGACATATTATCGATATGTGGTTGTCTCAAGAGACATATTTCTGAATTTTAGTAGCTGGGTATATGTCAGACCTGGGGAAGCAGAAAAAGCAAGGTTTAAGGCTGTGTTGCTTTAACTAATTTCAGTGAACAAAACCTTGAGTTATACTTATGCTTTATTTACCCAAATATTGCTGAATTGAATTTGGCAAGTATGAGCTGTATATGAGCATAACTTCATAGAGGTTATCAGATGTTTGCTGACGTGTTTATCAAAAATGTTCTGAATGTTGTCTGCAGCTCTCTTTTGTCTCCCTTCTTGTGAAGTGAATGGAATTAAGATTTTGAATGGAATACTCTGTGAGTTTAGGCCTTACACTAAAAAGTATTCTGCCAAATGAAGCAACGATGTCTTCATGGCAATAATATGAACTAAAAAATATCAACATCTATTCCTTTCAAAAAAGAAAAAAACACTTAGCATTATCTGCACATGAACCATTTTTGAACATGATGCATCCACGGGTATCCCCTTAGTCTAGTGTTTCAGAATTTGCAAATTGTATGAGAGAAATATTATACTCATGCTCTATTTGAAAGAGCAACATGATAGGTAATAAGTATCTCTAATAATTCATTGCTTTTACTCTCAAAATTTGCAGAAAGACACAATGTGCTCCTGTGTCTTGATATTCTGGTTTTTGAACAGAAATGAAAAATACTGAGAATATGGTGCTAACTGTAAGTGTATGACCTGTTGTAAGATTTATTAACTAAACCCAAAGCTATTTCTTGTTTCTGATCACAGCTTTATATACCAGACAGTGACAAAATATGCAGAAAGCACAGAGAACAGTACAAGCTAATCACCAACTTTGGCTGTAAGAATATTTTGCTCTGGAATGTAGGTGATTATGATTCAGCATAAAAGGCAGCTGCAAGCCATTCAATACCATCTTTCATTGGAAGGGATAAGAAATGATCAAGCAGCCTTCTAAATTACACACCTTCTTTCTAACTTTGTCAAGATTCATTTCTGCTTTCTCTTTCAGTCTTTGTTAAAAAAGAAAAAAAGAAATTTAATGATACTATTCTCATTATACAGCTATCAGTTACATAAAATATCTTTGTTTAGAGGCCTAATAAAATTGGTCATATAAAGAGGAAATGAGATTTTGAATGTAAAACGAAGCTGACAGTGCTCTTCTATTACTATGGTCTTATTAGGAAAAATTCTCTGACATCTGTTTATCCCCTGCAGCCAACCTTGTATTCAGAACACAGTAATTGATTCACAGCATCCACTGGGGATCTAACTGGCTCACTTTTCCACACCACACTACACAGGTACCTCTGCAGCTAATTCTGAATGTACATCTACATCGTTATCTCCTGGTGAACTGTGACCCGAAACACTTTGGAGGCCCAGATGAAAGTGCTTCCTCACCCCTCCAGTGCTGAGGGTGCAGGCGTTTCTGCAGCGCGGCAATTCACCCAGGACACCCAATCACAACCAGCCCCTTTGAAGCCCCGCTCAGCTGGGAGACCATGAATGATTCATGGCTTCTCTACACACACTAAAGGGGGAAGAGCAAAGCTAGTGTGTATTATTCAGGACTGCATCCTCAATAAGCCTCCGTGTTCAGCAAATTGCTACAACGTTTTTCTGCTTAGTCCTCACCTGTACACAACATCTCTTTTTGTGCATAACCTTCTCATTTTAACAAAGATAGGCTGATTATCTAGGAGGCCATGTTAATTAACACCAGTGCAAATAAAGAAGTCCAGTGTCAGTGCACAAAGCCAATGTTCAAAGGATTATAACAAAATTATAGTAGACCAGGCAATACTAATTTTACAATGGTTGAACTACCATTTTTTTGTCTACCCACTTCCACATCACAGGTTCATTTGGAACCCAGTTCAGTTGTGGGTTTCGAACTCCATTCATATCTTGTTTGTTTGATGAAAGACTATTCACTCCCATTCAACGTTGTAACAATCAAGTATCATGGAAGCTGATATTTGCAATTAATTAGCTACAAAAGAACTTCTGAATTTCCAGTTTCCAGGTAGCAGAGCCAGACACCAGTCCTCGAATTGTGTCTCTTAAAAGGCTCTTTTCTTATATGCCCACTCTCAGAAAGATTTCCAGATCAAAAGATAATTATGGCTCAAATTTATTATTTGCATTCAAATACCTCATTATACACCTGTGCTGATAGGATCATAAGACAGCAAACACCTACTAGTCCTTCCACACCATTCACCCTGCTGAGGGTGCATAGACCCCGCTGAGGTCACGAGTTCATAGCCCTGTTCCTTAAGGTAAAATTCAGAAAGGGGCAAAGACAAAAGGTAAGTTAGTTCCCATTGTCCTCTTCATAGCTGGCATACAGAGGAGGCTGCACAGCTGAACCTCATGAGAGAATGACACAAGTGTTAAGAAAGTAGAAAATTTAATAAACTGGTTTTAAAATTACAATTGTAACATTCCAACTCCTCAATATTCATGCCTTCAGAGATCACATACCTCTCATCATCAATTTCTCTTTTTTTCAAGGGGAATAATTATTAGATTACTGAATTAAGTGAATACAAATCTATAGGACAAAAAACCCCAGGGGATCTGGGGATGCTGGTTGAGAGTGGCTGAACATGAGCCAGTATTTGCTCAGGTGGCTTACAGGGCCAACAGCATCCTGGCCTGTGCCAGCAGTCATGTGACCAGCAGGGCCAGGGCAGGGATTGTCTCCATGTACTTAGCACTGATGTGTCCAGTTCAGGGCCCCCCAGTTCAGGAAGCACTTTGAGGTACTGGAGTGAGTCCAGAGAAACATAATGAAGGTGATGAACAGCCTGCAGCACAGGTCTTACAAGGAGAAGCTGAGGAAGTTGGGGTTACTTAGCCTGGAAAAGAAACCTTATTGCTTTTTACAGCTACCTGAGAGGAGGGTGCAGCCAGGTGGGGGTCAGTCTCTTCTCCCAGGTAACCAGTGACAGGACAAGAGGACAGTGATACGCTGTGCCTGGGGAAATTTAGGTTGAACATTAGGAAGTTCTTCACAGAAAGGGTGATTGGGCATTGGAATGAACTGTCCAGGAAGGTGGTGGAGTCATTGTCACCATCATTAACACTGGAGGTGTTTAAGGAAAGATGGAAAATGGTGTGTAGTGCTGTGGTGTAGCTCACATGGGGGTGCTCAGTCATAGTTTGGAAGTCAATGGTCTCAGAGGTCTTTGACAACCTAATTGGTTATGTGATTCTATTACTTCAGAAGGCTTTTTTGTAAGGCTTATGAAACACTTGATTCAAGGTCCTTAAAACAGGATCCACCACAAACAAAATAGCCTGATAGGACTGATCTTCATACCAGAGTGGCAGACACAGTTACTTTTCTCTTATCCATGAGAGAAAGAGGAAGAGGAGCTGTTTAAAGCCCCTCAGGAACAGGAAATTTCAGAGAAACACTGCTTTACCTGTGAAATCCTCACTAGGTTACAGAGACAGGTTCCTTGCTTTTATTCCTTCTGGCTTTGTGAATCCTCTGCTTTATACTAGTATATAATAGTCCAACTTCAGTAGAAGCTTAGAGCTCTTGGAAGCAGATGGAAGCTGCTTAGAACTTTGGATGGAAAGCAAAACTCCCATTTACAGCCTGAAGAATTAGCCACAGAAATGAAGCACACCACTTCTACCCTGTGAAAAGGTGGACTAAGGTCTCTTTAATCCACCTGGATGAACAGAAACCACATTTAAGAGAAGATTTTGGAGCAAGTCAAGAAGTACTTCCTTTGCTGTCCTGCTACAGTTTACAAACTCAGAAAATGACCAGGTTGCCAGAAAGACCCTATTCCTTAGCACTTTTTACCAGATAATGGTCTCTAATGCAACATGTTGAGCTTTAGCATGACTTTTCTCAGGCCCTTAACTCTACTTGTCCAGGATACAGAAGAGGGTAGTTAGTTATGGTTTCTGTGTACTCCACATGCAGGCAAGATGTTCACAATTTGCAATCCTTCATGTTAATGAAATTTTTTACAATAATGTTGTACAGAAAATATAGACTCTTTGCTCATGTTTAAGTATTTCCAACTAACTCAATTATTCTATTCAAAACCAGTTTAAACGAGGGATAAGTGGTAAAATAAAAGAGAGTTTTTATAGCAATCCTTTGGAGTTTTTAAACAATTAGTTAAGAATTACTAAAGGGCAATTACTAAACAGAGGACTATGCTATACCAAAACAAGGAATAGCCAAGGCACACTGCAATTCATTAGGAATTGTACATATACAATTGTATATATAATTATATATAATTTTATACTTAAATGCAAACATATATATGAAATGGTTGTATGTGCAAGAGGCTCTTTATAGCCAAAGCTAAAAGTACCAAAGGAAAGGCAGCGACAGTCTTCCAGGATTCATTAGCTGGATGTCCTAAATGTAGGGAGATACACCTTTGGTCTCTGTAATTGCCTCCCCAGCTGCAAAATACTTCTGATCCAAAAAAAAGGCAAATGTCTGTCTCCTGCTGGGCTAACCTATGTTTGTTTATTAGAGCACACTAATCCCAAAACATACACAGAAAAATATTCCTTCGATCACCTTTATATTAATAGCTGTCTAGAAGAGATATATTATTAGATCAGTTTTTTAGTCCCACTATTGTTATATAAAAGCCATCTCCATGTTTAAACTTGGCTCTTTTGTTAGATACAGGGTTAGGTTCAAGATAACTCTTCACAGTCTGTAAATGACCATTGCAAGGTGTTGTTCCTATGTTTTATTTAGAGAAATTGTGCCTAATTTAGGCATTTAAATTGTATCCAAGGGCTAGACAACCCAAGATTAGGCAATGCAGCACTCAGCTCTGAAGGGTCACATCCCAGTTTTTGTACATAGTTTTAAGACTCAAAGGCTTGTGTCTCAGCTAGGAACTGAGCTGGGATTTAAATTGATTGATCAAATTAATTGATCAAATGTCTGCTTGTTTGCTCCTGAGACAGATATCCTAACGTAAATTACAATACATTTCTTGAACACTGTATTGTTAAAACTGTTTCTAAGTTTTTCAACCAAATACACGGGTAATTACAGTGTATCTGGTTAGCTAAACATTAATATTAAGAGTATCTTTAATTTAGATTTCTATAACCTGTAGGCCCTAAATTAATAATTAATTTTACTCTATAATTTTACTTTATGGTGGGTCTATAACTTTAATGGCACAAATTGCTAAATCTGATGTTTAAAGAACTGAATTAGGTACAACTTTGTTGATCAGTTTAACAATATCCATAAGATAATATGCTTAAAAACACAAATTGATTTTCTGAATTTTATAATTGCTTCAATAATCAAGCACTTCTGAATTTCAAGCAGAAAAATCTTTTGTCTGAGAAAAAAATGCCTTTACTGATTTGTAAAATTATATCTTCCCTAAGAAATGTTGTATTTCAATTTCTCTTTGTGGCTAGCTGGACATCCTTTCCAGTTGCAATTTGCATTGTATAAAACTGTAAAATTTTTCTACAGAGTCACACTTTTATCCTCATTCTTCAGTAACATGCAGAACAGACAAAACATCTCCAGTCAATAAACGAGTGGAAACAACAATAAGAATAATACAAACAACAATTATATTATTGAAAATGTTCAATTATTTCTCAGATTATAGCACTCAGAAAAATATTTTCATGATCAAATTAAGGATGTGGACACAATCTACCTCTTATTTATACCAGGCTTCCTCAGATCTTCCTTTCTTCACCCCTGGCTTTCAACTCAGAGACAAAAAGCAATATAAGGTCCCTCTAACATAGCATAGATAGATGAGATAGAAAAGCTAAACTTTCCTATTTTTATATTTTAATTTTTATTGGTTTATATTTGTATGTTTAGCAGAAAAGTGTCAATATTCCCTTAGATCTGAAACTTAGCAAGTAGCACTAAGCATATGTTCACAGTTATTTAAACAACTAAGTAACAACTTAGTTAAAATGTGTATACATATGCAGAGATTGTTCTTCTGTAAATTTTCTGTACATTGGATATAGATATGTAGTGACCCTGGACTCCCTTTTACACCATTGCAAAAACATAGGCATTTCTAGCCTGAAATTCATGTGAATTTTCTCAGCTGTCTCTGTTGAGACATCTCTGTTCTGTTGAGGTGTTCCTATCTCAAGTCACAGTGTCATGAAGGTGGTGATTTAGCTCAGATAGATATCCTTGTGCAGTTCCAAATCTGTGGTATTTTCCATACATTTTCAGCTGTCATACTGAGAAGAAAAATGTTTTGAGAAGGGCTCTAAAAGGAGGAAGGTTACTAAGAAAGACAGTGAGGGTTACAAATAAAAGGAGACAGTAGGAAAGAAAGTGCATACACAAGAAAAGCATTCCAAACACATGGAAAGCTGGAAGGAAGATGCATCAAAGTGAGGAGTAGGTACTATATTAGAATGCAGTGTCATGAGGCAGGCAGTCAGATCTAAGGAGTTCAGAGCCACCAAGGTGAAACCAAAAAGCTTCAATTTGATGGGAATGTTAAAGACGATCTAGTGAAAGAACCAGAAGAGCAGAAGCCTACTGGGGCAGAAGCAAACAAGGATTGTAGATTCCTGCATTTGCATGTCACAAATGTAGAAACTCCAAGGAAGAAGAACTTACAAGCATAAGAGGAAACAATACATACCAGGGAGTATTATGGTGTATCATATGTGTGCATCCTTTCTGAGGATACTGTGGTTTGAGATTCAAATATTCCCTCAACTACAATAAATTTTAGGAGATGGAAGGGAGATATCTTCACCAGAAGCACTAGATAAATTTGTTCAAATATTATTTGTTTCCTTCATCTTTCAACCTTACCATTCACTTTTCTCTTTAAAAATTTTTAGGCCATTTGGCACACGATAGTCTCTTGCCTCTAAGTAACTGAACAGGTTAACCAAGTCACTGAACACTGAACACAAATATTCTTGTCTAAGCAAGCTCAGCTGGGGATTCTTTGTGACAGTAACTTGTTCTTTCAGGATGAAATATGGGGAAAGGACAAATGAAAAGAAACTTAGAACTATACAAGAAATAATAACCCTTATGTGATACAGAAAGAGAAATTCCTTACCTGTGAAGAGGACAGAGAAAAGTGAAGGATACTTTTAAAAATGCGGCTTGTTATGCATTCTTCCTGTTTTGCTAAATTTCTGAAAACAGCTACATGATTTTTAGAGTATTTAACACATCAATCACCACACTCTTTCAAAAAAAACATTGGAGTGCAGACAATTGCACAGGCCATCACAGTTTTTGTGAGGGTCTTTTACTTCTGCTGCTGTCCAATGTATATGAATAATGAATATAAGTTTTACATTTACACAATTCTGGTTCTGGTTTCATAAAACTCCAATACTGCCCCACTATCACAAATGGAGCCATTTTGAATTCACTATTTCTGTTGCATCTTTGAGGACATCTGCCTATAGCCAAAAACATCATTAGGTGTGGAGAGCCAGAAAATAATTACGTGTGTAATTTTCCATGGAATTACAATTTCTTTTAACTGCATTAGTATTTAGATGGTGGAGTATTTTTCAAGCTCCATACCTACAGTTATAAAGTCAATTATACACATGAAAAATAATTTACAAATCCGGAAGCAAATGGAATATTTACAAGATGTTAAATGCTGGTAGCATAAAGAATGATAAGAAAGAAATTTCCTAGCTTTATTTTATTTCATAAAATTTTATTAATGTTTATAATTTCCTAACAAGAACACCTATCATCTAAACAATTAAATTGATAAACTTGTTAAAATACGTATTTGTCTCATTCTGACAAAAGAAAATTCTGTTAAAATGAGAGCAATAAAATTTTAATTATTAAACATTATGATAGAAAAGAAATAAAACCCTTCAATAAATATGTAATGGGCAAAATGGCAATGGAAAACAGATACCATTGTTCACAAATAAATAGTAAAATCAGCAGTCAGAAGTTGTAAGAAAGTCAAGTCAGGTGTGTGCAAAACTCAACCTCCTTTTCTTTAAACGAGTATTTAGTTTTTTACTTATCTTTTCTCTATGCCTTTTCTGGGCGCACTTTCACATTTCAGTGGAATAAGGAATGATTTCAAGCAGCACTAGGTAAAAGTTCATCTTTGGGAAAGTAGGGGAAGGAAACTTCAGAACATTTTGAAGTGTGGGAATTAGTGCTTCTGACTCTGAACCAAGGTGCTAAAGCCAAAGAAGGAAAAAACTCCATAATATTGATTTTTCTTCAGAGAAAAAAAAAAGAGTAGCTGTGTTTCTACTGATCCTTATCTGCTGAGCTCTCCCTTTCTGGGGCTATGCCTGTGTACAAAATCTAGGCTGGGAGCTTTATCAGGTCAAGCTATTAGGAACAGTGAGTTCATATAATGTTCAGGGATCTGTTTTATGTACCCCTGCTAATAGTCCATTCTCTTATGGAGGACTTTCTTTGTTATTAATTAATCTCAATACATAACCTTTCAAAAACATCAGAGTGGAGATGATCTCTCTTGGTCCACAGACACTCATTTTTGATTAGCTGTGCCGATGAAGTGCAATAAAATGATCCCAGCTGCAAATGAGTTAACTCCAGAGCTAAGCACAGGGAAACCGTGCTAGGGCACTGCTGCCTCGTGGATACACAGGTTTGGCCAGGGGGTTACACTGATCTATGTGTGTCCTGCCTTTGTGTTTGCTCCCAAAGCACCATCCCACTGAGAATTAACCAGAGTTTCAGTGGAGAAACATCCCTAGAAAACACCCTTAGAAGCACAAGCTGATTATCCAGGTTCCCCTTACAAATTAGTGGTAGTTACAGTGAGAGGAGTCAGATCACACATGGCTGCAGAAGAAACTCAGTGAGGCCACAACCTTTAGGAGGGACTTCCTTCGAAAGCAGAAATGGAAAAATTGTAATATTTATAAATATTAAATCAAAGTTTAATGTGTCTATCCCCTATCAATTAAAACCAGACAGTTGAGGCATAATGTTGTACTTGCAATAGTGATCACTTTAGGAATATTTTGATAACCCAAATTTGAAATCAAAGGTTCAATTTATGGCCAGTGGAACATGACTAAATTGTTCAAAAGAAAGTAAGAGTGTCCTGAAGACTAAGCTCCTCAGGAATTTCATCATTAAAAGTCTCTTAGACATATGAAAATTATTAAGACAAGGACCTTACAGATTTTTTCCTACTTCTGAAAGTATCTCTTTAAGAGATCTACATTTAATTTTATTAATTTGGAGACGAAAGAAAACAGGCAGATGCATAACACTGACATCTTTATAAAATATTTAACAAAGGTATCTGTCGAGGTTTTCTCTATTTTTTTTCACACCATAAGCTTCCATCTACTACTTGACAAAATAACAAGGAGGATCTGAGCCAAATGGGAAGAATATATCAAATCTCCAGAAATTACACTAGTAGAAAGAAAAATCCTTTTCTGACTTTCATACTTATAAGAGTATTGGTAACTTCTTACCAGATAAGCAGTAGTTTTTAAGCATTCTTGTGCCCTTCTTTCGCTAGGTTTAACTCTTACCTTTGAAATCAAACAAGACTCAGCTGAAAATTCATTAGTGTTAAGAATTGACCTGATTTATCTGACAGAAAGCAATTTCATATGAATTGGGATAATTAAAGGTAGTCTTGATAGAGAAAATGTGAATGGGTTGAGCTGAGTTTTCTAACATGCACAAATGTTTTCAAAACCAGTTATGTACATACCTGGATTAAGTAAAAGCCTTTGAGTCTATTATAATTAAAAGGCAAAGGAACAGAGCAAAGGGGATGAACCAGGTTAATCTATCAGTCTTCCCTAGCAAAATGTTTACTTGATAGGAAAGAATGGATCATTTTCAAAATAAAACTTTAGAAATCAGTAGTTTGCACTTATTCAAATTTTCTTACGGGAGGACTTATTGTATTCAAGAATTACCCAGATACATCAAGACTATATAAAAAAGAAATATAAAATATATCCTTCCAAGCACATAACTATGCAATATGAACATAAATTTAAATATAAATATAATTTTTCTTTAACCTGATATGTATTGGTGGAAGATCAGTTAGGCATTTTCCTCACTAGTTCTTATCACTGCACATTAACTGTCTATGTGACTTAGAGCCACACAGGAAAGCACAATCTATTCCAATAACACCTCTGCAAAAACCAGTAGCTCAGATATACATTCAAATCACGTCTCTACTTTTATCTGCTTTAGCCTTAAAGGTTGTCAAGCAAAATTCCACATGCTATAGGGTAACTTTTTTAAATCTCTTGACTTCATGCATCATTGATGTGGTACTTAAATCTACTATGACCCACTCTCAAAAGTCATGCTCTGATTAAACAAACATCCCCACCATCTGAAAACCAAAGGCAATCCTGCAGTAATGGTTCCTCAGTAAAAAAGCTTTAACTCCTCCTAATCAATGGACCAAAGCCTAGACAGAGGCAAAACTGGAGTATTCATTTTAACTGAATGGAAGCAATGAATGGTCACAGTGCTAGAGCCACTTCCCTAGGAGTCATGCTCCTACCACATATAGATTAAATTCTGTGCCTTAATAGATGATTTTTCAATAGAACCAATAAGTGAATGCATCTTAGAGCAGAAGCTGCTCTTTTCTCCTCTTCACACACCATCCAACATTATCATGTGTTACATTATCATAAACATCTGCTTTTGGAGTCTGTTGCATGTGTTACTTAATTATTTTGTCATTTACTAGAATTATACTATGCACAGAGGGTTTTCATCCCAACTGCCTTATATTAATTTGAAGTCACTGGTCTTAAGTATCATTGCAGGGATGATTTTGGATAATAGACCATATTAAAGCAAGCTGTTTGAAAAGGCTATCAAACTCTCCAAATGAAATACAGGTTCATTATAAATTTGCTTGCTTTCTGTAAGTTCCTGTAAGAAACTTCTCCAAAGATTTACTAGTGTTAATGAAAGAATATTTCTGAATATGTGTGCTGTAATAAGATTAAATATGCCTGTTACTTTAGCACTCTATATCATGAAAAACTGTTACAGAACTCTTTGATCAAATGCTAACAAATTACATCTCTCACTGCTTCACATAAAATGTGCACTATGTTTATTCTTTGTGTGATTTGTGCAAGAAAACCTGGATGCCTTTTGTACAATTTGCAAGAAGAAATTACAGTAAAACAGTATATAGTAATTGTATCTTCTGCAATCATCTAGGCATAATGTTCTATCCCACTCCCCTTGCAGAATTAATGCAGCCCTGCATGGGCTTACTTCCTATCAAACCTCTCTCTAACCTGAGAGGAAAAACGATCTTATTCCAAATTAGTTTGTACTGCTGATAATACCAAGAAGTTCACATACCAGAAAATAATATGACTAGGTCAGTATGTGTCTGAGCCTCATTAAAACTAAGGAGTCATTTTTATGTATAGTGAACAATTAACTTTATGCAAAATTCCGACTGTATGTACTTGCCTTGAGGCATTGTTTGTTATAAAAGACAAAACAAAAATTGGGGTCTTGATCTGTCAAAGTGCTAAGAAACTCAACTACTCTTGAATTCAATGCATGTTCAGTACCTTCCACTCTTGTTTAATTCAATGTCAGTTTAAGGTACTCAGCTTATCCACGAGGTTCTTGGAGACCTGGGGTTTGGGCGCTGTTGTTCTCCAACTCTGCAGTGTCACTTCTTATACATCTCACACAGAAAATGCTCTCCTTAAAAAAAGCAAAGTCTGCCAATGCCAGCCATACTGGATCAGGCAGTTTTAGGGTTTTTTTCCCCCCACTAATGTCATGAATTTTGAAACACCAAGAGCATAAGACTGTTTTAATTTGTTCACAGTCTTTATGCCAAGCCATAGGAACATACTGCCTTGCAGTGATTCCTATCACATTTTGTAGTGCCTTACAACAAGACTACTGAAACATATGAATCCTCTTCTTAAACATTGTTAATAAAATATTAAATTGTATATTAAAATTTTCAGAATGACACTCTCATGTCTCGAATTAATTTATGGAGGAAATAAAAGAAAATTTTCTGAACTTACAGTAATTTAACCCTGCTTTATATTAATACAGAATATGTTGAATGGAAGGCAAACACATTTATGTTTATAAAGTTCATAATTCTGTTATCTATATATCTTTACATAATTTAGAACAATGAATCACAATAATTTTCCATGCAATAAAAATAACAGTCCCTAACCTCTTTTATGTTTATTGCATCTGCTTGCAATGTTACCTTGATTTTTCATGCTGAAGCACCTTCTGATTATTTTCTTTTATAATTTTGTTTTTATCTTTCACTCTATTTATCTTCTTTGGTTTTACTCAAATGTACAGCCTGAAAGCACAACTCTAAAATCTGACTCTCAGCTTTGGTCAAGTTAACACACTGCCGTTACATCTGACCTGTTACAAAGAGTTTCTTAATTTTCCCTTCACTAAAATTTCAAATAGCTAGCTATCGACACAATGCATTTCCATGTGTCCACTGTGTAATAGCAAATTTAAAAAATATGTTTAATCCTGCTGCTAGAGAAATGGAACATCAAGCATGGAAAATATAAAGCAAGGGAGAACAGTTTTTAAAACAACTAAATGTATTTGCAAGTGTCAGAATTCAAATTCTAGTCTGCAACTTTGCAATCAAATGGATAGATTTGCCTTACCAGTCACGTGCTTTCAAACTGGTGCTCTTTTATAGAATCCCAGCTTAATGTTACTGGTTCTGTTTTTCCCCTTATGAGGACTCACTTCCTTTAATAATTTTTAATATTAAAAAGTTTGGCTTGGTGTTATATTGAATTTTTATGACTATCTCTTTTTGTATACATCTTGCCCTTATTTGCCAGACAAATACAAATGAATACTAATCTTCTGTCTTATTTTCCTTTGTGCTCTGGTTACTCTAAGTTTATTTTAAACATCATTCTAAAGGTCTAATTCAAAGGTTCATTTTTAATATATTTATATTGCAGTTAGTTGAGTGGAAACACAATGGCCAGCAAAATAAAAAGCAAAGATGCAATACAAATGGCATTTTGACCTGGATGAGAAAAGCAGACCCAAGCCTGATGATTTCCTTTTGGCTTACATTTGTAGGTGTTATCAAAGAACTTCCAAAATAACTGTGGTTCTACTCATCTGCTTTTTATTTTCATTTTATATTGTACCTGATTTTTTTCTTCTTTCGTGGGAGAGGATATGTTTTGATATTGTCATCTCTCAGAATTTTTTCTTTCTCTGTTTAAATGTGAGAGAGCATGTTGTATGTCCATTTCTTGTGGTTTATTTTTCCTTGGAGAATTCCCAAGACTATGCACTGACAGATCCTGGTATCCAAGGGGGAGTCTACTCACAGGATTAAAGGCGAGAACCTCAATTAGACCATCTCTGATTTCTTCAGATGTTTTTTCTAATCTTTTAATATGGGATTAAAGTCTGCAAGAACCTAGCTTGTTTTTTTCTTAGCTAAGATCTTTGTTGCAATGCAAGCTAGAGATACTGTTTTCCCCTTTTGAAAAAAAAAAAGAAAAAAAGGGAAGTAGAAAGGGAATGAGAGAAAAAAAAAAAAGCTTATCGCTTTTTCCTAATTTGGAATCATTCTAGTCCAGATGAGGATAATGAACTTTTGTCAGCTCTTATGTGATACTGAGTACAAAATAGCTTGATAAGCAATGTGAAGCATACACACGCTTCTCAATGATCCGCAGGAAAACTCCCTCAGAGACTGATTAGCCCATGCTTGTCACAAGTAGGGGAGATAATTATGGGGGCTTAACAGTCTATATGGTGGATCTTTTGAGAGGAGAAGGGTAGATCTAAGACTGTCTCGTGGATCAACCATAATTTTTAATATTACAGATAACGTGTGTGGTTTTTTTAGTATATCCCTGGAGCCCGGGTAGTGACTCTTCCCATAGAGTGACATCATATTACTTTTTGAGAAGATAAAAATTGTTCAAATTAGATTATCCCTAATTAGTATAATCTTATGAACCATTCTGAAAAGTTTATTGCACCCATGCTGGCAGTCTCTGATTCCATATTGAGAGCTTCTTATTGCTAATCCTTAACCATGGAAATGAATTCACAGTACATAAAAGTAATGTTGTATTTCTTCATTTAATAAACTCCACATTGTACTCTCCTCCCAAAGTTAATAGCTATTTTTGTGAATCTCTGTATATCAAGTAACAAAATATTTCAACATTTTTTTTAAGTATAAACTATGTAATCCAAGCAGTAATTTGCATTCATTAAAGTAATAGGTTTGATAAGCAGAGATGGCAAGAGACTGGGGGAGGGGAGCTTTAACAAATGTTCTTTACTCTTGTTTATGAACATGGACATCCTGTGAATGCTCAGTCCTGTGTATATGTATTGGGTCAGTAAGCAGAACAGTGTGTAACATAGCCACCTCCCTGCTTTCATTGATTACAGTGGTGTTTGTGGATGCTCTATCACTCAAAAATAAAGGTAAAATTTTCCCTTCAGACAGGTGTGAGTATTTTGCTGAAGCATCTCTTGTTAGAAGAGCATAGAGGTTTGACGCCTCTATCACCTCACAAAACCTTTTTGGCATTTGACTCTTACCTGCACAACCCAGTAATTTTACATGCCTTCCAGCAGAGCTTTCATCAAGGGGATATCCTGCACCATTTAACAACCCAGTATTTCCTTTTGATCACCTGCCTGTGTTTTTCTCATCGTTCCCACTGCTAGCCCACTCACCTGGGCTGCATTGCTGCATTTGCTGCACTGTTATTATGTGGTCAGAGTGAAGCAGCTGGTTGCATGTTCCCAGAGTGTCAAATCAGAAGACCTCATAGGATATGCAACTTTCAACTGGAGGCTCTGTCCTCGTGGCACAGGTTAGCCCTCACTGTACAGCAGGCATGAGCTTTGCTCTGCTCAACTATGTGCAGCCCTTCTATAAAAAATATACAGCAAATTAGATTAATAGCCATTTTCTTCCTCCACTCCACTTTCTGAAGGGTATTCAGAGCCTGTGGTTGTTGAAAGCAAAGCTAAAGTCTCAAAAGCTATGCAGGCTTCTACAAATAGCCCCTTAGCAACATTCTGGGGAGATCCCAGTCATCAGTAAATTGAAGTAACTGTGTTAAATTTAGTGAAGGTTTCACTGACTCTGTCCAGAGGCTTGACCCCCTATACCACTGTGTGTTTCTGTTTCTAGTTAAGAAAACACCATGTCTACAATTTCAAATTTTGTTTGACTTCTTCTTTGCAGACAGGACTGAAATGGTACTTGTCTTCCTCCCAGGGTGATGACCTAGAGGGTGAGGTCTCTGTCATTTGCATGGTGGTATTGCTCTCACCATGTCTGTCTCCAAAGTTTCTTTACCACAGAACAGCAACAGGACTGTAAAGAGTGTTTTAAAAGAGCAGAGACTCTCACTTATGATTATTTCTGGGTCTAATTTGTAAGGGAGTAAGGCCAAGATAATGCACTCTGTAGTGACCCGAGGATCAGTCAGATTTACTGAGACACATTTCATTGATTTCTGACTGTGAGCTGCAATTGATCTGGCTACTTTTAGCTGTCCTCACAAAGCTAACCAGTGCCACTAATTCTCTTAAGCAGCAGTCAGGAGATGCAGCTAAAAGCTGGTAATTCACCTTGGCTCAAATATCAGAGCTCTCAGAAAGAAAATAGAAGGTTTATGCCTTACTTATAAAAATGCATAATCTGCATGCTGACTGCATGTTGTTCCACGGTGGAGTGTATTTTAAGGCTATTAATTAAGGCAATAAAAGATTGAGAGCTCAGAAAGAAACTGCTTCTAACAAAAACAGTAATTCTATCTTTAGCTATGAATATAGCTGTAAAATCAAATATAAAATGTTTTTTATAGAATTATTGTATTTAGATGAGTCTGGAAGCACGGGAGGCAGCTGGTTTTGCAGATCTAACATTTTTATTTCAAGACAAAGGCTGGCAATTTGGAGAGAACCACATAATATCTAAGTGTGACATTTTTGGCATAGGTCACAGCATATGAAGGCAGATGCTGTGCTAGAAGGAAATACTGAAATCAGACAAATGTTATCAGAATGAAAACACTGCACTTATAGCATTAAGACAACCTACACAAATGTGGACAAAGCCAGATTCAGACTACAAATATTCTCTAATAATATTCACCACTTTTTCACTGTGATTCCTGTGAGAAATATCAGGAAATATTATGCTTTACTGAAAGATTGGAAGAAGGTGAAAGCCAGATAATATTCTCCTGTGAGCATGGTTACAGAAAAGCTTTTTTGGAGGTGTTCACCAGAATATCAGCAATTCTCTTTCACCTCCTGAAAAAATTTTTGGCAATTCATACAAGGGTAAAAACCATATTATGAAAATTTGATGCTCAAACACACATCATGAAAGGCAAATAATGATGAGTTGTGAGCATAGTTAAAGTAGGTTTATTTGTCCAATCCACGTGGTTGAATACATTTGCGTAGTCGAACATCACCAAATAACAACCAAACTGAGGGGGACTATTGATCATTAAATGGGACTTGACTCACCAAATAAATTATTTGCTTGGAAGAGTTCACCCCACTCTAGTCAAGTTACACTGTGATTATTTTATACTGCTTTGAAGCTCCAATCCAAAGTGCATTCTGTTTTTGTACAGTCCTGGGATGGAATGCATCCCTCTCTTCTTCCTTGCCTCACTTCTGTTCTCTCTGAAATGACAGAGGGCATCTCTCCACTTTCCCACCACACAGGGCCTTTTGCTCAGGCTTGCTCTGAAGCCTTGTGTGTTTCAGGGAGGAAAAGCCATGTTCTGTGGTCAATGCTCCTGTATCATGGGCCAGGATTGATGCATGGGCCCTCATTTCTTCAAAGGAACTTTGTGGAGCTTAGAGGTAGCGAATTTTACCAGCCTAGGCTCCCTGATGGTCACTGTGGACAAAAACTGGCAGCTCTAAAAGGCAGTTCACATCTTGAGTTCAACCCAGTCTGCAGATGTCAGTTCCCAATTCCAACTCCTCATTAATCTTCCTCAACTCGGATGGGATTTTTTCCCAGATGTCCTCTGTATTAGGGGCCAAAATATCACTTCATCCACTAGGGGACAAAAACTCACCATTTTCTGCCTGTGCAGGCTTCATTTAAAAAAAAAAAAACAAACAAATGTTTTCAACTTAAGCAGCTGAGCAAAAAGATAAAGAAAGAAAGTGTAGAAGTCTTTTACTCACAAATTCTGAAAAGTGGCATCCTATTATTTAAACCTGCCCACATATTCTTTAGTTTTTGGTTTTACAATTCCATACACAAATTTTCATTATCCCTGAGCATTCATGGATACAAATGGACCTCTAAGGTACTGCTGCCTAGAAAAACTGTAAACTCTCTCAAGCTGAATAAGAAATTTTTAATGAATAAATTTTTAAAAACTTCAGAACTTTTGGACCATTCTATTTCTTCCAGACTTCTGTCCTTATTATGGCCAGTACCTGCAAGGCAATATGAATAAGGAAGGAATTAACTGAAATATTGGTGGATAAATAGGCCAACCTTTTTGTTGCTGTACACCAAAAAGTGGTTTTGTAATTTTACTTTGAATATTGGCTTCTTATTCCTGTTCCTCAGAAGATAACACTGTAAGTTCTGATTGGCTCAACTGCTTTTCCTTCAGAATTTTTGTTGTATACAGCACAACTGGTATCAGTATACACAGAAACAGTGATGAGTGAGATGGCAATATTTCATTATTATAACATATCAACCTATCTTAATTTTTTTAGTTTCAGCTGTAGTTTGAACTTTTAGTGCTGTTTTTTATATGTGCAATGTACTATTTGAACAACCATACTAGCTTAAAATACATATTTGAATCTAAATTCAAATATAAAAATATTTTAATATTTTTATATTTGAATTAAATTCAAGATAAAAATAATTGTTTGAGTTATTTTTTCTTCTTAAGAAACATGGAGGTTGTAGCAAATTTTAACAACATAATCATATAAAAAATGTAACTAGTGAAAAATTGTGTGGAAATTATCGAAGAAGAAAGTCTTTTGAGATACTGTTGTCAAGTCTTTTCAGCTACGTCAGTGCTATTAGGGAAAAAAATGTCTGGCTGCACACCAAAGCCAAATGACAGGAACTAATTTCCATCTCTTCTGGTTAGGGACAGTCGTCTTTCAAGTGGGTTTGTTTTAGAGTTAGGCCTAAAGGGAGGAAGCTAACTAGCAATAGTTGAGAATGATTAGGGATCTGGGCCTCAGAATCACTTCTTGGACCTACCCTAGTGTTACATCTCAAGGACAGTAAGTTTTAGTAACTCTGCTCCTTCAGGATATGGCTTGAGGATGCTCTGGCCCCTACCCAGAAGATCTACTGGCTTTTCTGACCATGGACATGGTCATAGTGTGCCTGAGGTTTCACCCAGAAACTGGAAGGCTTCTGACATGCACATATGGTATTCAGAGGCATTCCTCTATTCCTCTATTCCTCTATTCCTCTATTCCTCTATTCCTCTATTCCTCNATTCCTCCATTCCTCTATTCCTCTATTCCTCTATTCCTCTATTCCTCTATTCCTCTATTCTTCTATTCTATGTGTAGATCCAGTGCAATCAGTCCAATTTCCTCTGTGGAGATAGTTATAGATGATTATTTGTGGCTTTAAAATGTAATAATTAAGCACCTTAATAGGATATGATTTGCATATTGCCTCAGTTTAAAATACTCCTATTTAGTCACCAATAAAATACCTCATAAAGTTCAAACACAAAAAGATAGCAGCAGGGTGCAAATGAAATCTATCCTTTGACAGACAGTTCCTGCAGTTAAAAAGATAAAACTAAGTGTGACTAAAAGTCATGCCACCCCAGATTTTGGAAACACCATGATTTTTAACACATGGTGTTATATTGACTCATGCAAGGTAAACAAAATTAAAGCTACAAAGAATATATTAACATCAGGCCAAAGAAACTTCTTTTGTTGTAAGGTTTTTTTTTTTTCCCCCCACAGGTGGGAAAGCATAGCTTGAGCTTAAAAAGAATAATTAAGAGCTTTACCTAGAGACAGGTAAATGTCTCTATGGATAGCACTGGAAGTGAACAGCAAATGGGCTCCATAGGCTGTTAAATAAGACTGGCTGTCAAACAAGAATTTGCCATGCTTCACCATTTGTTTTTGCTTCTCATGAAATAAAAAATAGACCTTTAGAGAGTTCTGGAAAAAATAAAACTGGAGAAATATGCTGTCTACAAAGTAAACAGTGAGGATTGCAGAAAAGGTAGAGAAATAGCTTCCAAACTTCATTTTACCTTTTCTAGAGCAGAGCTTTCCAAATTATAACCAAATATTTTGGCCATTGGTGACCAGCTTTGTTCCTTAGATAGAGAAGGATGAATAAGTCCAATAGTAAACGTTGAGATATTTCCTCTACTGGTAAAATATATTTTGAAAGTAACTCAAACAAAAATGTTTCGGCTATTAAATTAAAATCAGTTTTGCATCATTGAAAATGTTCATCTGTTCCATCTTGAGCTTCCAGATCATTACTAGCTTTTTAGGATTTGATGATGTCAGTGGAAAAACCCTGTGAGCAGTTTATTTCATCATTCAACTTCCTCTGAACCGATAAAACATTTCAGGTGAAATTCAGTTATTATTGATCTTTAACACTTAGATACTGAACTCTCAACTAGTCTGATTTTAGGTTTCTGTTTTTCTAGCCATCCACAAAAGTAGCAGGGGACATTATTTTTTTAAAATATATTTTTAACATGGCTTTTAAACATTAATAACAGCTGCTACTAGTAAGTATCCCTCCTTTGAACTAATTGTTCTCTGCAGTAAAATGAGGCTAAAGTGATCTCTAGGAAAAAGTATAGGTGGGATCCCATTGCATGATTGGTTTCTAATTCTCTTTTGCAGTATGCTAATTTTAGATACTGAGGAGAAAAAAACAATTTTTAAGAATCACTTTTTAGAGAAAGACTGCAGCAAATACAATGGATTAGAAGAAACTGAGTCGAATCTGATTAAAAAAAACCCCAACTTCTTTAAAAATCTGCAATAATGTCTTCCATACCATTCTGCTGAATTCCATAGCAGGCCTATTAAACTACATTTACCAAACATCTAGCATCAGAACAAAGAGACAAACAAAGCATTTCAAAAAGCTTCTATTTTGTTAAGTTTATAACATTGCTTCATAATGGACAAAGCAACAATCCTTTCTTTCTTTATTGTCACAGAAAAGGATAAACTTTTATTACTTGTGTTGATCTTTAAAATGTCCATTTTAGCCTGTGTTCTGGCACTTAGAGTTCAGCTATTTACAACAGCTGGTTACGGAGCTAGCACATGTGTATCTATGGACATATATCTGCACATTTTATTTGGAAAAGCATCTTTTGTGTAGTCCCCCTTTTGACCAACCAAAATTAAGTATGATGTCCCTGTACCAGGAGGTAAGATAAACAGATGAGGGAAACAGGTTTTTTTCAGCATATTTCTCTAAGCATTCCTGTTTTGCAGAGCACAAAAGAAATCAAGCAGAGGCTGTTCATTACTTGCCACTCTAATTCTCTTTCAGCCAACACTTTATAGCCTCCCACTTCACAATTTTCTCTCAGATTCAGAGCCAAGAGCAGAATAGACTTTCTTCAAGCTTCACATTTGCCTTTGGGCTTCAATATGAACTCAGCTGCCTCTTTTAGGAAGCCACTTGAAATAATGCAGTTTATTTAAACAAGTTTCATTTTGGAATGTTATTATTATTATTACTATCATTGTCATAATTCATAACAGGGCTTTGTATTATGAGACTGCCTGTAAGCTATCACAGAATGTCTTGTATAAATATAACTAGTGCAAAAGAGCTCACATTCAAAGTGTAAAATGAGAGACAACAGGTGGAAGAAGCCATCAGCTGGAAGGGAGCACAAGGGAACAATGAAGCAATTACGAACAGTTGATGAAGCAGCAGTCAGAGAACACCAGCTGCTTAACTATTGTGGGAGCTCTAATTACAATTCTTCTTGGGAGAGTGAATTACTCGTGGAGCGCTCTGCCCAGAACCCTCCCTCAGGAAGGAGTACGTGATTTTGTGAAGAAGGAAAATGCAGCAGGGAGAAGTGTAAGTTCTCTGTCCTGCTTTCTGGGCCAGGCAAAGCAAACCAAGTTCGCCTGCGCAGTGTGAACAAGCGTAAAGTATGCAAAGTGTCTCTTTACATACTCAGAGCAATACAGCATGTATACAGTACTGTCCTTGAGATATTAACACATGGATCTCTAACAGAATAAAATGTGTTATTTCAGTATAGATATCCAGCTATTAAGGTAAATCATGTCAAAAATTTTAGTGTTAATGGCTCCATACTATGCATTGACATGATCCATCTTAATGGCTTTTCCTCCACAGCTGCTACAATGTACTATGTCAAAGCATAATATTGAGCCTTTCATTTGAAGTGCTTCATCTTATCAAACCTTCTTTTGCAGTTATTCAAATGTATAATGTCAGCACATTGTACGGAGTTCAATAAGTGGATCTTTGACAAGATGAATCACGACAATACATGGTAATGATTGTTATGACACAAAACAGTGCTTAGTAAGAATGAAAAAGTTCCTGCTTGTAAGCACATTAAATTAAATTCAAAAGGTTTGGATTTTGCTTTGTGTTTAATATAGAGGGAATTAATTCAAACCAAATATGGACTAACCTGGAAGGATCCTTTCTGCATACTAATGGAACATCTTTCTCCTCTTCACGAATGTGTAGCCCTTCTGATTAGAAGTGAATCTTTTCCGGCAAGGTTAAAAGGAATGTGAGCAGCTTATTCCTATGTGCACTGTATGGGAAAGATAATGAGACCTTTCAATGGGTCATTGTTAAAGTATTTTTTTTCCCTGTCAAATCTTGCTGGGGTTATTTGAAGTTAAAACCGCAGTGTGCCAGTTTTGACACTACTTCCATCAAGGGAGTCTTCCAAACTGCACAAAGAGAAACTGCATGGAAAATTTGGTTCAAATCACTTTTGTCCTTTGTGCAACTGAGAAGACTTCTTCAGAGCTACTGTCTTAACCCCACATCCACTATGAGTACTGAAACCATGAAATTCTCGTTTGTCTTGTGCTTTTTCAGTATATATTTGCATTGATGCATATAGCTGATGTATAAAAAAATGTTCTAAGAGCAGAGGTTGAGTTCATTCAGGGGCACTGGAATGAGGACATTTACACTTCAGGATTTGCAACAACTAATATTGAATTGTTCATATGAAATGCAGCAGTTTTGCCTGGAAAAAAATTAACATGGATTACTAGGACACAGACTCTCCTCAGAGGAAGAAGCATCAATTTGTTGCACACTTCCATGCAGGGCTCAGAAGGACCATGAGTTACATCATCCTAGATCAAAGTGAGAAGAATCCAGTCTCTGGACCTTCTTTTTCCTTAACAGTCTAAAAAAATACATGAAAGAAAGGACATGTCATTACATGTGCACATTTACACAACTGAATCAAGTTCCTAAATTTGTATTTTTGCAAAGTGAATGTGCTACCTAAGCTCGCATTTTGATTCATATTAACAGACTTTTTTCACATATTCAGTGACTAAGAAATCTGATAATATTTTTACTTTCTAGATTTTTCTTAATCAGTAAGCCAGACAGCTTGCTAATTGGACCGGAGACTTAGAGGCACTAGCCTCTGAAGTGAAGTTAATCCATACAACTCTAGGGATTGTATTCTTTTTATATGATTCATTTATCTTTTAACCTGATATTGTATCCTACAGTATATGAAATGGCGTGAGGCACCTATTCGTGAGACATTGTCAATGGAAGGGGTACAAGGGGGCCAAGGGGTACAAATTTTACCATAAGGAGCTTTAAATGCCTTTTTTACTTGCCATTGATATTGGATTCAATTATTTCAACAATCTTCATCTCTTATGTCTGTAACAGGTCTCAGAAAAAAGAAGCAGGTACATTTACCAGCTGTCTTCTTATAAACCCAGTGAACTCCTAGTAAATTTTGGCCACATATAATGAATTAAGGAGAAGGTATTATACAGGAAAATTATACGTTATACCACACATGGTAATAATTCATGCTGGAAAATTTAAGTTCATAAACATTACATAGAGCTGAAAACCCTAAAAGTCAGAATTTCCTTTATGAAGAAAAGTTTATGAAACTTATGAACAAATATACTTAGTCATGACCAAGAATGAAAAATTAGGAATAAAAATACATGTATATGTACATGAGTGATTATGCCTCTAAACCCAAAGTAATATCAGTCAATAAGATAACATGCTCAGCTAATCCATATCTCTAAGTTTGGGACCATTTGGTTAGATCATAATTTTGATTGACTAAATATGGTGTTACACTGATTTATTTTTATGGGGAAATAACTGGAACATTTAAATTTTCCTCCAAAATGCCCAAATGAAGGTGGATCTTCTTCAGAGAGTTTTTCTTGAAGATGCATTGCTTTGGTTTTTAAAAACAAATCAGCTGTATATTTACAAAACCCTTCTACACAGACAAATGAAATGTTCATCTCCTTTTATGTGTTTTGCATCACTGCAATAAAAAAGGCAGGACCACCCAAAAAGATGCTAATAAATGCAAGTTTTCTGTTTCTGACAAGGCAATGTCACACCCATGTAGCTGAAATTGAAATGGTGTGTCTGGAAGGAAAGTTCCTGTACAAAGTACAGATGAAAGCAGAAGGAACAGATCCAAGAGTTCCTCACCTTCTGCAGGCCATGGTGCCACCCTCTGTGAGATGAGTGGCACAGGGCCAATGTGTCACGCTTCAACTGCCAAAAAATAGGAGTTAATAACTAAAAAGAGTGGGGAGCAGGGTAGGGAATGAAAACATCCCATTTCATGCATTGCCAATAAATGAATATTTGTGAAAGAGATCAATACCTGTCACCAATACTATTTTTAACCTATACTGCATGTTATTATATTTATATATAATAACATGCATATTCATATAGATATTCAAATGTACCTAATAGATTGTATCAGGCTTTCTACTCAGGCTGTATTAAAGGTGTGAGTTAAAAGGATGCTAATTCTATGCAGAAAAGTGTGTTTGTTGCTAACAAACCCTTGCTGGACATAGCACACTAACATACATCCTAGAACCATAAAATCATAGAATAGTTTGGGTGGGAAGGTACCTTAAAGATCACCTAGTTCCACCCACACCACCACCATGGGTAGGAATACTTTTCACTAGGCCAGCTTGCTCAAAACCCTGGCTTTGAACACCTTCAGGGAAGGGGCATCTGCAGCTTCTCTGGGCAACCCATTCCAATGTCTCACCAACCTCAGAGGAAAGAATTCTTTTCTTACAAATAATGTAAACCTACCATCTTTCAGTTCAAAGGCATTATCCCTTGTCCTATCAGTACATACCTTTCTAAAAAGTCCCTCTGATTTTCTTGTAGAACCCTCTTCATGTATAGGATGGTTGCTCTAAGCTCTCTTCAGTGCCTTCTCCAGGCTGAACAGCCCCAACTCCCTCAGCCTGTCCTTATACAAAAAATGCACCAGCCCTCTGATCATCTTTGTGGCCCTCCTCTGGACTTGCTCCAGCAGATCAATGTACTGGACTGTCTTTGCCTTGCCCCAGAGACAGCTGCCCTTGGCACAGAAATGAGGAATTCCCTTTTTCTGGTTCAAATTTTTCTTGATATGTGAAACAGCCACTACACACTACTGAGATAGATGTCCAGTGTAGCAATTTCTTATATGTACATGTCTAAATACACTATCTTATGAATGTCTCAAATTCCTGGGCCTTTGTGAAAAATGTCTTATATTTCTTATCGGCTTTTGGCTTTCAGATGTTACACCAAGAAGAAATTTACTTGCAGCAAGTGGGAGAAAATATCCAGTGTCTCAGACATTTCAAAATACCCCTTACATTTTGAATCACACTATTGTATTTCAGGGTTTTAATAATAAAAAAACTTATAAGAATTAATTTTTCAGTGTCACTTTTGAAATGTCTAAATGCCAATAAAAAAGTATGAGTACATAGACACTGAAAGTTTATTTTAAGGAGTTATAAATATGCCAACATGACAAATAATTTTTAACACAATAGAACCTCTTTAGGGGAATCAATTCAGTGAAAGGTGAAGTAAGTTTAGGGCAACATGCAACTGAAAACAGAGTAGGCAAGTAAAACATCATAGCTGAGCATTCCTTAATTTTTACAGGTAATAGACATTTTTGTAGAAAGAGCTCCATCAGCAACTTCTGCTCATATTGTATCTTCTGCTGCAACTCCTGTATTCCATAATATACAATACATATTTTGTTACCCATTGCCATGAGATAAAAAATACCCAGATGTTCAGGAAGGCAGTTGGTAAGAGGTGGTGTATATATTTCAATGCATAGGAAGGATGGATGCTAAAGTGAACGAAGTGAATGGTTTTCCACCTTAAGATTAGTGTCCATGGAGTGCTTTAGAGCAAGTAGGATGCAATAAAATGATGAGGCAGCTAACAGAGAAGTGCATTTTGCAAGATACTGAAAACAAGAAAAGACAGTATGAAATCAATGTAATAAACAGTATATTCGTTTGTTCTGAGGAATAAATTGTTTTTTAAAACTCCAACTTTTCTACATTCTATGGAAAAAACTAAGTAAATGTAGGCTGTATTTTACATACAACTTTAACAGCACCCTTTATTGGTGAAATTTCATATTTGAATATTTTTTAAAAAGTAGATTAAAATCAATTACCGAAATCCCTGTGTATATTCCCTGTTTCACTTTCCATTTCTAGAATTTACATTCTTCTTCTTACATATGTGGAAAACCAGCAAGGATACAGTACTGATTCCTAATCATAGCAGTTAAAGATTTTGTTAGCCTGCAGGAGCATTTCTTGAGAGTAAAATAGAGAAAGAAAATACACACAAATGCCTCAGTGAGAAATTGTGACAGACCACCCATTTCTGTTTTGGATATTTATTTTCAAAGTAGAAAATATTAGAACACATATGAATTATTTTCTTGATCCTTCACAGATATGTAGTCAACATTGGTCATTAAGGGTACATCAATTATTTTATATGTTGAGCTTCTATCTATGCTGTTTTCAGGCAAGGCGAAGTTTGACAAGTATGACTGGAAATCAGAGTCAATTCCCAATTGCTATACCTTGCTCAGGAAAACAAAAGTATCAAAATCCCATTGTACTAATATTTAAATATTCAGTTACCAGTTCAATTCCACACAGCTATATATCTAGCTATTTAAGCAAGAAGCTAGGTACAACATCTGGCATCTAAATATTAATATTGCATTTTTCCCTCAGAAAAAAAGTCAGAGGAAGTTTTTCAAAGAACATGATGAGATATGGAAGTGTGGAATATGTGTTCATGGTATTTGACATTCCATGTTTAAATGATTGTCTAAATAACATTGAGTCAAAATTACTGGGAGTTGATCATGTAAAATAAAAGTGAAGTCTTGTGTGACAGTTTCTTTGAAAAGTATCAGCAGCTGGGCAAACCTATCATCAGTTTACTTCAAGGATTTATATTAAAATTCAAAAAGTTGTGTGTCAAAGTCTAGATGAGTCTTATTTAATTATCATTTCTCAGAGCATATCACCTTTCATGGAAGATCAGATGAAGTGGATATTAATTTCTAGTTTCCTTTGGATTCTCTTTTTGACATATATATTTGATTTGCAGATCCATTAACTAAAAGTCTCTGGACTAATCCTTTCCTTATTTGGCACAATAAATGCACAGCCAAGTCTAAGATAATATGCCTGAAGGCATATATCCAAACATATATGTTTGGAAAAGGAAAATATTAATAATGTTGCAAAAAATAGACTGTTGAAAAATACGTAAACATGTTTCTCAAAAAAACCCAAACTAGTACATTTTCACATTTTCAGGGCACAACACTGAATTAATAGATCATACTTTGGAAAATGAATGGGAGAGATGAAAAACCTTAAATGTGTTCTCACCCCAGAAATTCATTAAGAAGTACATGATGGTGAAATTCAAAAATTAAATATTGTATATTTAGAAAAAAATTAATATCCCAGGAAAAAACCCCATCTGTATTTCAGAGGACATAGCAACATCCAAAGAGGTGCAAGTGATACCTTTAAAAGGAAGGAAACCACTCCCATCCTTGGTCCAGTAAGTGTCAGACAACAAGAGGTCCCAGAAGCTGCTCAAACATATCACTGACATTTTCCAAAGAGAGCAAAATATCCAAGGGAGATCAGTTGGTAACTAACTTACACATCATTCATATTCCATCTTCTTGTATGTAGCTGTACATAGCTCAAATAGTACCTTAAACACAATTATAAGAGCATATATTACTCTAAACTGTATTTTTTTAAAATGCAATGTTTTCCAACTTCCTTCACTTGACCTCACGTTGGATATTTGGAAGTTTGGAATCCAGTGTATGTTGGGTAACTGGAGTCCTTACCCTGCCTGTACAGAAAAACAGGCACTTGAGATGCATAATTAAAGTTACCTAAAAATTGATATCAGTCTAATACCACTGGTTTTATCTCACTCTACAAATTCTCATAAACTCCATGGAAATTCTTCCATGTAATCTCTCATTACTAGATATTCATGGTAGACAGACAACTGAATCTGCCATGGTTGAGTTGACTGGACCTATTAATTTTATTAAATTCATGTACAAGCTTAAATATTTTTTTGTGTGTGGTTTATCAGAGTGTCGTAGATAAGAAAATACTGGGTTTAGAAGCAGAAGACAAAACTCTGTTCAAGTAATTAATATCTTTTTCTATATCTAGTTCAGTAGGTTAATGTGTCCTCACCTCAATATATGGACATGGAATTGAATAAATCTTTTGCAGACATCCTATAACACTGAATGGAAATGCTCTTGAGGTCAATGAGTAAATATGAAACCAAATTAATTTGATTCAGCAATTCTAAGGTGCATCATATTTTTCATTGTCCTGCAAATACTAGTTTGTGAAAAATCAGGACATTTTCTCCTTCATAAATATAAAACATAGCCATGCTAACCAGAAGATTTAGAAGTAGATTTCTAATTGTGTAATATGGTGGCTTGCTCTTATTACCTCACTTTATTATAACACCTAACTTCACCAAAGTGTATTTCAATCCCCTCAGTGCCTTAGGGTATAGGACATATATTCTATAAAGAGGTATTTGCATGATTCCACAAGCGTGTATCAAAGTTCTGACAGTGCACTGAAAATAATTAAAATGCATTTGAAAGGTCTGGCCCTGGGCATTAACTCCCTTTTTATAACATGCATCTTGCTGCAAAATGCAAAAGCTCTGGTTTTCCAGACCACCCTATTGGAAGGATAGTGAGCACAAGTGTTACCAACCTCCACCAAATAATACTCTTAACTGGATTTCTGAGGTGTGGTAGCTAGATTATTTTTTAACAAGGTATCATACTTTTTACAAAATTAATTACTTGTATGATCAACATTCAATCATAATAATTACTTAAGCTATGCTTGGTACTAGCATTTTGCCCTTCAGCTGAACCATTATAGTCCATGAAATGTTAAAGCCTTATTTATATAAAAAAATATAAATTGTGCTTATATTTGGTGTAAATGGGAGGAGATTCTATAGCAATTTTTTGGTACAGTAAATATGCACAATTTAGAGGGATTTTTCCCCATTCCCAATTTGATTAATAGCAATAATTTTCATTTACTAAATTATCTAATTACAGTATTTGTAATTTTCTGACTGTTCTTTTGTAAGAACATTAAACTGTATTTTCAGCTCTAATTACCAGTACTTCTCCATCTGATTGCTCCTTGCACATCTGTCATTGAATTTATGTGCTATTGTTGTCTTTTCCCTCTCTCAGCATCCACATTTTTTGTACACCCAAAAGAAACAATTGATATTGTATTATGGTTGTTTTTCCTGGAGAGAAATGTGCCTGCAAATGAGTCTATTGACTGCTTCGCTTTCAGGCAAGTTATCTTATAAAAAATTATGTTTGAGAACTGGTGCATTCATTACGGCTGACCTGCTGGGATATCAGCAATGTGGTAGTGCAGGTTTTTTGCTTATTTTAAGCTCTGTATATAGCTGGAAACATATTTTGTTTATATTATTGATAATAAGCAGTATTTGTCTGGCATCCTTCCAAGGGAAGCACACTGACATAAGTTTATTTTATATCTCAGAACATATGCTATGGGTTTTTTTATACTCTTTCTTCAATATAATTTCAGGAGATCATTGCATCACAGATACAGAATTTTGCAAGTTTGAAAAGATGATGATAAGAGAAAATTTCCAGTGCCTTCTCATTCAATTACTGCTAATTGTTGTTATGTTCTGTTTGTCTATGTGAAGCCTTGGTACCATAGTGAGAAGGAGAAGGCCATTTTATGCATGCAACACATTTGTGAAATGCAGAAACATTTAAAAATAAATAAGAAGAGATTTGGTACTGCATAAGGGGGAAGTATTTTGTGTGAAAGATAATTTTGTTTGGGCATTAACCAGGCAAGTCAGGACCTTGTGGGTTCATGCCTTACAGAGCATATCAGTGGCTGAGGCACCTGCCTCCCAGTAGCACTTATCTTGAAGGTGATGTATTCTCATCTTCCCCTTTCATAGCTCTGAAATGAACCCCTCAGTTCAGTGGGATCAGATGGTAATAAATTCACATAATTACGTACTTGTTAAGGAGGTTAAGGTTATTTTGTTTGGATAACGTGACTATAATTTATTTTGTCTGTAAGGTTTGAGTTTAAACAATATTAATGGTTAGTTAATGGCCTAATGAGTCAGCTACAAGCCATTTAGGCATGCAATGAACCTTTGATTCTCAGTGACTCCTCTAATGAAAGATCTATATGAGTGCCTGTCTACTGTCACAATAGAGATAGCAAGAGAGTCACCTAATCGATTGTGATGGTAAATCAATTGATCTGTAACCCTGTTTTCATACAGTGAAAAAGATATGGAGGAAACATTTTACTGTTCTCTAATTTCCAGCTGAATATCTATAAATAAAAGAGACAGTTCCCTATTTGAAAATATTCCCTTTATAACTGTGATTCAAAAGCAGGGAGAATCTGATTGACGTCCTATTTTATAGATGTGTCGGTTACTTTTGTCATTTCAGGAGATTTAAAGTTCTTAGAAATTAAATATATGATGCAGAACATCAGAGAGGCTTGCACTTCACTGTCATGTGTAAGGTTAAGGATTAAGATAAAGCTGATGTGTGCTCTACTTGTTCCTACTTCTGAACAACATCCAAAAAATGCAGCAGGATGATTTAGAAAGAATTTGAAAATGCCATTTATAAAGAAAAAGTCTTTGTACCTTCTTTTAAATGGAAACTGAGTTAAAGAATGCTTTAAGACAGCAGTCTATGATATTGATGCTTCTTTTATAGCCTGTTTCATGTTGTCCTGTGAGTTTCATTACATATTTTTCCTTTTCAATTTTGTCCTTAGAACACACAATTTTTTTATCACTGTTATAATCACAAACTATCAAAACACCAGCTATCATGAAGGTACGTATTGTTTCTTTCTAAGCACATAATAGGATTTTATCCCTTATTTTTTTAGCTAACTTGTTACTTTGGTTGCCTGATTCTTCTCCTATCCTGAGATACCTCAAAAAAAAAAAACGATTTTCAGAAATATTGGTCAACCTGCTCCTTTCCCCTTCAGAAAAAGCAGAGATCTTTATGTAAGGCACCCCAGAAGGGGTTCAAAACAGCAATGTGCTTAAGCAATGATTTTCAATTTGAAGCTTTCATCTTCTAAGCAATTCAGTTCAAGGATTTTTGATATTGTGGTTGACACAAAGTAGCGTATTCTATTGCTGCTGCATGCAACCTTGCAGCATGGGAGTTGCTGCCATTCTTTTTGTTCCAGTGTCACAACACCTCTTACTTGAAAGGTTGGCTATGATGCCATACTGAAAACATCTGATAAGAAGGGAGCCAAATTCAGCTTCCCTTTCCTTGCAGCTGGGAATCCTTGCTTTGTTAAATAGCTGACATTTGATTGGGAGCTGTCACAGGCACCATAGATGGGCAGGGGATAAATGTTTGCTGAGCGTAGAGAGCAGCGCAAAATGACGGTGTGAGTTTGTAACCCGAGGCAATGTCTGTGATACAGAAGGTGCCCACAACTGCCCAGCTGACAGGGAGCTGCCTCTGTGCATGCACATGAACTGCTTTTGCCATGCAAAACACTGCTCAACTTGCCTGCTAGGAGTGGTCCACACCAGCTGTCAAGGTGGGAACTCTCTGGGTAAAATGGTTCTTGGCCGAGGCGAAAGCTCTTCTGGGACCCCTTCAGTGACAGTTCAACAGTATGAACAGCGGTCCTTGACTCTGCTCAATTTGGTGAGGACAGGCAGAGCTTGAATACCTAAAATCAGACACCAGAAGACACATTTGTTTGCTTCACACCATTTTTATAAATGCGTTTAATAGTCAGATTTTCAAAGCATTGCACCACATAATCAAAAAACAATCCTCTTTTTAGATGTCTGGATATGCCAAGCTATATTCTCCTCACCTGCAAATGAATTTCCTGTCTGACCATGTGACTGTTCACTGACAACCCACAGTAACAGCCTGATCCAGCAGAACACACTAAATATCAGTAATTTATAGATCTGGTGTCTCATGTAAAAACCTCTGATGCCTCTGTCCCCTCTCTTTCAAATCACAATATGGAGATATTCATCAGTTCCTCTAACAATGACAGTACTGTACCTATCATCATTCAAATCACTACAAGAGAGACTTAATATCCAAAACCAAATTCAAGTTAGTAGCTGTTGAAGAGAAGGCTCAGTATGGAATATTTTTTTGATTTATTTGATTATTTGTTTGCCTGCCAGTTGAACTGACTACAGCCTGGAGACAATGACAATGTGAGCATCAGCTTTGTAACAGAAAACCAAGTATTTCAACCCATAGACCTATCACCCAAGGTTATTGCTTTAGCATTTCTGCTGATAGCAGTCATTGCTATAGATCACACAAACAGATGTACAGTCCCACTTCACATATTTGTTCCCCTATACTGCATGGTACAGAAACTGATAGGAAAGAATGAACCCAAAATTATTCTTAGATGAAAGCACTGGAAAGCAACTAAAACTATTCCCCTATTTTTTTTCCCCTAAAACCTGTCTACTGTTCTGCTGAGGATAAAAAAATTTATGTCAGACTATTTGGTATAACATCCAGCGCAGCATACTACAAGATTTACAGTTCCCTTTCCTTGGCTTTTAAGATGTGCTTTAGCTGTTTTCCATATGGTCTTATCTCCCACGTAGAGTAAATTTGAATAGTATGATAAATTATATCCACTGATGTATCATGGAAAATGTTTCTTCATGCATGAAAAGGTCACTTTTTAATCAGGGAAAACATAGGCACAAGAAATCTTTTTTTTAAAAAAAGGCATCATCTACTTCCTACTGGTAATGTAGAACTTGGAGAAAAGTAGTGCCTGTATTTTAGGTTCTGGTTCAGGCAGTAAGGCTACAGATTTATTCTCCATGATTAGCCTAGGGTCAGAGCCTTAGGATCAAATCTGAACTCAAGGCTCAGCTGCCAAAGCATGGACATCTAACTGCATTTCATTTCCAAGACATACAATTTGTCAATGAATACAGAACTCCACAGACCTGGGATTTCTCCAGTTAGATGCAGCACACACCTAGAATAAGAAAAGGTGTGTCCCTGTGTGACACAGCCATGAACCAATGAGAAGATCTGAAGTGCATGTCAGGAGCCTGACATCCCTCTGCAGCTCCAGAGGACACGGGTGCCTTACCACAGATCATATCTTCTGGTCCCATCTGAAAATCCTGGACTACTCATGACATGACAGTTGCATGAAGTGGATTGATGAAAACAAGTAGTAGGGGCAGAATTCAGATATGACACAAACATCTGGTGTCATGTTAGTTATCATGTGGTTATGAGAGATCAGACATTCCAGTTACTGTCAAACTGCTCTCCCAGAAGGACACAGGTGTCCCATAGGTCCTACACCATATCTCCAAACTAATTGATATGTAATGAATTATCAGTTCAGATGTAGGAATTTAGGAGTTTTACCTACACAGGTGCTTTCTGGGCTAATTGAGGTGTTCTAGGGCAGATGTGTGGGATTTAGAGATCTGACATAAAACCATGATCTCTGAAGAGATTTGGCATATAAACTTTGGTGTTTACAAGGCATTCACTTACTTCAGTACAAAGCTGGGGCTGAAGAGCTTTTAGTGGGTCTTGGTTACAGTGATACTCTCTGTAGTAATCCATGTTTGAACTAGTACTTTAAATGATGTGAGCCTTGCAGTGGCCTTTATCTTACATGGGGGCCTACAGCTACAGGCAGTCCACAGTAAACAGTATATTTCCTTCCTTTTCCACAAATGTACATAATTCTGGGACAGTGACTATTTTGCTGCTTAACCCAATAGGCCATCAGTTTCCAAACGGAAATATTACTACCTTCTAAATGCCATATTAAAAAATTTTACATTGATGTTTATTTCTCTTCACATATTTCAGTTCATCAGACAGAATTAAAAAGCTGTGGACTTTACTATCAGAAATATCGATCAATATATATATATATTCATCTTTTCTAAAGTAATCAAGTCAAACACCTTATGAATATTATGCCTACTGTCACATAAAATGTGTACTGTGGCTTCAGAAAAAACAGTCTTTGGAAATGGCAAAGCAAACACCAGTGAAAAATGAATCATTTAAACACCTGACTAGAAATTCCTTTTTGTGTCCTTTCAGCTGTTACAAGGATGGTTGGCAAAAAAAACCCTTACATCCTGTTTCTGGGTACACTCCAAGTTCAGTTATATTGAAGTGTATCTATACAAATAGAGTAAGTTATTTTCAGGTGTACCTGTACGAATAGAGAAATTCTTCTTTTATGTTAGTACAGCATCAATTTATCCCTCAGAAGGATAAAAATAATTTTAATCCATAAATGTTAGCAGGTTTTCCTTATATTTAATGATTCTACAAATATAGTCTTTTGTATTTAAAGTTTTCTAGTTAATTAACTTAGCCAATGAAGTTTCTAGCAATATCAGAAAGGACTATTCCTAGCTAATTCACCAGCCTTTTTTGTAAAAGTGTAGTTCAAAAAACTGATCCAATTATCCCCCCTCATGGATCTCTCCCTCACCTTTTTCTCCCCACAGTGTTCCACTTCATCCTTTTGTTTTTGAGGAAAGGGCAAGACATGTAAGAAGAAATAGTAGCTCATCTGTTATTGATGAAGAAGCAGTACGTAAAGATAACCTGCGATCTCCCAGAAGACCACACTGAAGTCAGACGGCACGCTCTGATTTGTATTCTCATTTCATACTTATCCTCAAGGAGTCAGGACTTCATCTCACAGAGAAAACTTTTTCATATTTATTAAGTTTTATTCAAGTTGCTCTATACCTTTTTGTTCAGAATTTCTGCCAGCACAGACCTCCTCCAAAACTGTCCTTATCTCTTTGTAAAGATATTAATTGGAAATACCACTAAGACATTAGAGAAGCAAAACCCAGCAGTTCAGTCTCACTAGTTGAATCAGTGAGGCTTTTGTCAGGGCAGTGGGTTGACCTTGGCTGTGTTCCAGGTGCCCAGTAAGCTGCTCCTCTTCCTCAAGAGGACAGGGGAGGCAGAAGAAATGACAAGAAGCCTCTGGGCTGAGATAAGGAAAGAGATCACTCAGCAATTATCATAATAAGCACAACAGTCTGAGCTTGGGGAAGTTAACTTATTTTATTGCCAATCAGAGTATCATAATGAGAAATAAGGAAAAAATGTAAAATAATTTCACCCCACCCTCCATCCTTCCCAGGCTCAACTTCAGTCCTGACTCCTATGCTTCCTTCTCCTGAGCAGCATGGAGGGATTGGGAGAGGAAGCTGCAGTCAGCTCATTATGTGTTCTCTCTGTCACTCCTTCCTCACACTCCTCCTCTGCCTCCAGCATGAGCTCCCACATATGGGACATATTCTTCCACTAACCTCTCCAAAATGAATCCTTCCCACAAGCTGCAGCTCTTCCAGAGCTGCTCTATCATGAGTCCATTCCATGGGGATTAGTCCTTCAGGAACACATTGGTCTGGTTTGTTTCCCCCTAGGATCACAGGTCTTGCCATCAAACCTGCTCCAGTGTGGGCTCATCTCCACAGGCTGCAGTTCCTGCTGGGAACCTGCTCTTATATGGGCCCTCCCACAGGCTGCAGCTTCTTTCAGGACACATCCACATGCCCCCACATGAAGTTCTCTGTGGGCTGCGAGTGGATACCTGCTTCACCAGGGACTTCCAAGGGCTGCAGGGGAATAGCCTATCTCACCATGGTCCTCACCCTGGGCTGCAGGGGAATCTCTGCTCCAGTCCCTGGAGCACATTGGTGTGTGCAGGGCTGTTTCTCTCATATATTCTCACTCTTCCAGCTGCTGTTGTGCAGCAGTTTTCCCCCCCTTAAATATGGCATTGCAGAGGAGCTGGCTTACACACACTCCACCACCATAATAGAGCCCAAGCTTGGGATCCTGTGTTAATTAATGTAAAGTCCAAGTGAAGGTTTCTAATTCCTCTTTTATCAATTCTCAGGTTAGCTCAAGCAGGATGCTTCTGTAAAGGCAATTCCCCAATGATATCCATACCACCCATCAGGCAATGGGTGTTCTATCACTTAATTCTGGTTGGTGGTCTCTTGATTTCTTACTGGTTTGCACTGTCACTGGGCTGGAGATATTCTCTCAGATATGTTTCCTTGTCCCTTGTCATCTTCATTCCACTTGCATCTGCTTGATACAGCTGGTTGTGTGACTTCACAGCTCCTAGTGTTAGGCTAGTCATGGTAAATGAGAATATTCAGGCAGAAGAATACAGTCAACCAAATTTCTCTATGAGGGTACTCCCTTTTATGTTTTTTGAAGGACTCCTGTCCATATATAAATGGGATTTTTTTAATGAGGACTCTTCAATACCTTTGTACAGATTTCCTAAACATATTACAGTTTTGGGAATAGCTCTCAGAGAACATATTCATCAATGTGAGGTTGAGCCCATTTTGGCAATGGTTTTGCCCACTGGTTTAAATGAAATGTATAAGAGAAAGATTACCAAAACACCTGTACAAAGAAGGATTAATGCCAGAATCAGGGTAACCCACTTTATTTTAAGAAGCTGTAGAAGGACATCTTAATCCAATAAAAAAACCTTACAAAAGTCTTGTGGCTAACTCTTCTGCACTGGGAAGTTGGTGTCACCTGCATGCCCAGCACCAGTCTGTGTATCTGGTTGTGCTTTGTCTTCTTGTACTTTCCCAGCCCCAATGATGTTTTTCTCAGTGACCTTTTATTGCAGGATAACAAGTTTTAATCTCCAAGGTAGGATTGTCAGAGTACTGCAAGGCCAATGGGTGTCAAGCTAAATGATCGGGAAGACATTTAACATGGAAGAGGTAGATCCAGTCACACTCATCTGCGACCTTTACAGCAATACCAGAAGTTAATAACACAGGATACAAACCATCCCATTTAACGTCCAGCTTTGTTTTGTGAGACTGGACTTTTATCTATATTGCATATCCTGACTGGATTGAGTTCCACCTGCTATTGGTTGAAACAGTCTGGCTTGTGCTGTTTTTCTTGTAGGTCTTTTTGTATTCACAAATACAGCTTTGGTAATTCATCCATCTCCATCTATGATGCTGGTCCTAATGAGGACAAAGGTCATGGGAGTAGCTGAAGTGCCTGCCTGCCAAACACTAGTTCTGCTGGTGACAAACCTAGAGCTTAGTGAGGGGTATTTCTAATATTCCATAGCACTCTTTCTAAGACTTCAGGTCATTTCAATCCTACCTGACTGCAAGTTGAAGCATTTTTATTTCTGAGAGTCCTACCGTTCTTTCTACAAATCCTGAGGACTGTGGATGATATGAAATCTTTAGGTCCATCGTTTTCCTAAAAATTTATAGATATTGTTTAACATTACTGCTGAAAAATGAAAACTTCTATCTTATTCTATGGTTTCAGGTATTCCTTATCTGGGAAAATATACGTGGGTTTTGGCAATCATATCCAGTAATGAACATAGATCCCTTCAGAGAGATTCTTAAAACACAAGATTTGGTTATTAACTTGTGTACCAAGGCACAATATTCAAAACCCTGTGCATACATGTGTTGTCAGTGTATCTTCTAGGCAGCTTAGGTATCACAGTTATCACTGTTAGAGCTTTCTGGCACCCAGCATCCCCCAAGGAACAATTACTAAACACTTGGCATTAATACATGCTCGCGTTGGAAATATGAAGTGTAAGACAGGATGTTTGCTGTCTTCCACAATATCCCATTTGGTCACCCTTTCTAATAACACTTTGGATAATGTACTTGTGCAGAAGAATGGATTTAGGCCACATTGTTCAGAGGGGAACTTCTCTGTATTTCCTAAATAGAGAGGTAAAAATCAACAAGTGCCACAGAACTCTGTCAGACAAAAGAAGCTGCATATAAATATCTTTACATTCTCTGACTGTCTTGAACTTAATTTCTTGATTTCTAAAAGTGAGATTTTGGGAACCTGTAATGGTGAGCAGATTTTAAAAGTACAAATAAGGTCTGGACACATTTAGAGGTGAAAAACTTGAGAACAAATCCAGTAAAAACAATGAAATTTATTAAAATTCATTCCTGAAATAAAGCTCTTGAGCAGATAAAAGCTCTGCAGGTTTGCGGGGAAAAAAAATAAAAAATCCAAACAAGCAACAACCCAGAACCTTTCATTACATTCACTAAAAATAACAATAATATCTGTCTGTATGGTTGGTTACTGAGTGCCACTAGGTTAGTGAGTGCCACTAGGAGACTTTCCACAGAACTCAAAGGAATTTCAAGCAGCCCAAAATGAGCTAAAGAGCTTTTTCTTTCAATCAATGTTCATCTAGATGCATTTCTTGTTGAAGCTCAATAAAATTATCTCACTATTTCTTCAATGTTATAAATTGTTTTGACTAATTACATTCTAACAATAAAAAAATTCACAAGTATCTTAAAACATAGATAACGATGAAATACCTTTGAATATTAAGATAAACAAAAGGATTGATATAAAAATCTATTTGTTCTTTACACAGCCTTACATTTAGCAAATTTGAATTTTTTTTTAATATCACTAAATTCCCCTTAAAAAGACACTTGTCAGGGAATATTGCAGAGAGCATCTAGGACGTATTTTTAATTTGAAACGATGACTATTTGTACCAACACTAATTCTAAAAGTTCAGTTCATCAGCTCAAAGATATATCCACATGGGTCCAATCAACATGACTTACTTTTTTAATTTCACATATCAGCTACCTGAAGCAATGAACTAAACTGAGTGGTCCTCTGCTATCCTTAGGCTGAAGAATGCTGAGAGTAGAAAGCATTACTCTGATTATTTCAACAAAAAAAAAATTTCTGACACTAGTAACCTTCCATGGAGTAGAATAGAAGCAGAAGTTAATAAGAGTACTGAGACTAGCATAGTCTAAGTTTACTGTAACCAAAAAAAATAGGATGAGACCTCCAGATCACCTGCTCTGGGAGACATACAAGCACTGAAGTTACTGTTAACTGAAGCTTATCTATATGAATATCCCATATCAATAAGGAAATTAATATGGGAAGTTGGGTTTTAACTGTTGATACAAACATCTACTGGAGATGTTTTCTCACTCATTTTCTCCCTCACTGGACCTTCACTGCTCCTTTTGAAGCAGCCAGGTGTTGTACATACAGAGTGACACTCAGAAACGTTTCTGATGTTCCTTTGAAACCATTTGTAAGACATTTATACATCATAGCTTGTCTGTTACATCAGACTAGTAGATAGAGGATCAATAAGATATCTTACAATGGTTTACATTGTTGGCAGCTGTTGATTGACTAGAAAACTTACAAGGACCATCATTAAGTGAAGAACTAGGATTCCACATACAGAGGAAGTCTTGGAAATTTAGATTACGCCTTCAGAAATCCATCATGTGATGACTCATTTTGTGTATAGCAAGTAATAGCAGAAGGAATACTGGAAAAGTAAGCTTTAAAAATCAATTTGTGTCTTCTTTATAGCAAATTGATTCTTTGTGGTTTTTAAAACCACGCACACACACACCAAAAAAAACCAAAAAAAACGAAACAAAAAAAAAAACCCGAAATATTGTAAATAGGTCATCCCTGGGTTGTTCAAAATTATTGGGGGTGAGAGGTGTGAAGAAAGAGTTTAGTAAAAGTAAAAAGTGGTAACAGAATTTGCTAGAGTGGCTATTCCAGTACCACACTTTTTAAATTTATAATGTTACTGTCATTCAGGCTTAAGTAAATATGAAGAGAGAGAGAGTGGTCCTCCAAATATGCTAATCCTAGTTAAATAAGTAGATTTCTGGCTTTTTATCTTATTGGTTTTTCAGCCTAAAAATTTGGCCTGGCAGAGTTGGTCAAACTGTTTATTCAGTGAAGGGAAAATGAGATCACTATATAGTCCAATTAAAAGTAAATTGTACAAAACCCAAATACCCAAATGGTAAAACCATTTGTGTCATGCTTGTCTGTTACAACCTAGTTTTAATACTTCTGTTACATTTCATTAGTGAATGTAATTCAGTAACAGTAATTAACAGTAGTTAATTGTTGTGATTTCCCATCACATTTTCTTAAGCTAAATACACATTACCAACCTGATAAGCATACTCCACAACTGTGATTTTGTCACCTTTAAAAGATATTCTGTTGTTGGATTGTGCCCCTCATCATTTACTTCACTGTAGCAAAACAGGTACAGACTGCATGCAGAGGCAGTGGAATATTGCAATCTTGTTTTCAAGACCTTGGACTCTGCATGGGATTCACCAGACCAAACATCGAGACTGGGAATTTTTTATCTCTGCTTGGTCCCCCCAGGCTCCTGTTGCAGTCACTGGAGAGAGATCATAACTTCTCGAGCAGACACTTCCTAAAGCAGGTATCTAAAATAGATGGGATGAATTGCCTCTAGAAGTGGCTGTTGCTTTCCACTGACTGCAAAGGGATCCCAGGTGACAAGTTCAGAAGTAGGTGGTTAATGTTAGGAGGTATCAATCCAAATATACCTGTAAAGGATTGTCACGTGTGAAATGCAGACCAATTTATTATGAGATTTTGTTTGCACTTGCAGGTGAAGGAAAAAAAAACAAAATGAAAGAAACCCAAACATTCAGGTGTGAAATTTTTAATAAATGGGATTAGTATAACCCTTTGAATTTGGGGTAAAACGCTGAAGTATTTAAAGTTTCTTTTGGTGCTTATGTTGTGTATGGATGTAATATATTTAAACACCTTTATGAACAATCAGTTGGAGACACACCTGCCAATGTCATTTTTGCACGTAAAATTGATAATTTTAGCTGTAGATTGCTAAACTACGTTTAAGTTCTTTCTCTAGTTTTTCTTAGGGTGAGCCAACCCATAGGAAATACTACCTTTAGGCACTAATGAAGAATATAAAATATCTTAATCTGGTGGTAGAGGTGTGTGTAGTTTGGGAACTACAATTAGACTACAGGGAATCTTCATGGGAAGAGGAATACTAGAAAAGCTAATGCTGAAACAATTTATTGGAGGCAGCAGGTTGATTAAAAATAATACTTTTTATTTTCACAAAAGGGAAAGCAGTAATGAAATTGTGTGGATTGAAGGGTTTTCAGAACTGGTAGAACTGTGCTTCTTTATCTGTAGGTATTGCAGTTACAAGGGAGAAAAAATGGTAAAATTTGAGAGATCAGCTCCCACAGAATTTAATTGATGGCAATGAGCTGAGCTTGGCAAGTAATTTAATGAAGTTGCTTGGTGCCTAAAGAAACTAACTACAGTTAAAAACTGGCTGAACAAATTCAGAAAAGAAACCCCTCAAAGCAACGGTATTTAGGGAAACACAAGTGGATTGGACCTGTGCTAGTGCCAAAAATGTATAGCCAGACAGCATCATGATGGTCAATATTTACACAGGTACAGGTCTTCAAAGGCACATGCCTAGAAATGATCTAACAGTCCTGATTGATTGATGCTCTGATCCCCAGTCCCTGAAGTGCTGCTTCTGGAAATGATATACAAATACCGTGGTCTGTGTTAGCTCAAAGTGCAGGCAGGTAAGCCAGGTACAGTATTTTGGGAATATATACAAGCACCAGCTGCTACTTGCTATCTATTCTTTAAACTATCTGGTTTGGAGCATACACTACAGGGCACAAAATTCAGGTTATTGCTTGATCAATTCTGCCATCTAATGACTGCATTCAGACAGTGCCTTCCATTACTGCTACATGCTAGTTTTTAACTGAATCAGACCTTCTGCTATCTGGCATATATTTCTGCTCCATCTCAGGTTCTATAGCAGGGATTGTTGTGCTCCCATAAGAGATATAACCATCCCACAAAAATGTAATTTTTCCTGTGGCTTCTTTACTCCAGAAAGTGAAGTAGGTAGGCTCCCTGCAGTGCTGTATGACTGCAGCTCAGAGGAGATGCTGCTATGAGTCAAGACCACCTGGTAAGTAAAATCCAAAAAACTTCAAAGACACTCCAATGCCAAAATCCCAGGAGGAGACTCCCTCTGGACCTACTGCAGCTTTGAAGGCAGACCCCCCTCTTTTAATCCTCACCCTTTCCTTATTGGAAAGCTGAAGAAATACCTCCCACTGTGCCTCAGGCTGATTAAAAAAATACACAGGGCAAAAATGAAGTGATTATTTGTACTCACAAAGAAACTATATGAAATGCACTTGATTATCCCAAATTTTTTATTTTTTCATATGTATGTTTTTAAACACACTTTGTCTCATTATTATAAAATGAACATTTTAATTTCACCAAGCATTTTTTTTAAATGGGCTGTTTACAGACAGGATTTGATGTGCTGATGGATTTGCAGTAATAAAATATGGTCACTTGGTTGCAAATACCATCCTTTACTTCCCATACTCTCTCTTTCTGCAACTGCACACTTCTGTGGAAGTATATGCTTAAGTATGTTGGAATTAGCATAAATCAGTTCACGTCTGGGTTTTTCTAATAATCAGACAAGTAAATGTTCTTTTATTTATTTTAATTAGGATATACAACACATGCTCAATGAAATTTTATTTCTGCTTGAAGGATTCACCACAAAAAAAGAGAGTTTTATATATTTGTGTAGTTGGTTAAAGTTGGTTTCATAGGATCTTTAGGACAAATTTAAAAAAAAAGAAAACCAATGTGAGAGATTTTCTATCAAAAGAAACATTTAGAATCAGGCATTATTTGCTGATTTTTTTTTAAATTATGTGTTCCAACAAGCATTATTCCTCCTATGAACGCTAAGCATTGTGAAAACATCATGAAAAGGAAAACTAATAGTCAATGGAGTAATATTTTTTCACATTTATGCACATTTTCTGATCTTTATTGTAAAAATTTACCACTTATTAGAGAAGCAGCAGCCTCTGACCAAGGTAATAGTATTTCATGTGTCCTAACCTCCCAGACCACCATGGCTTCTCAAATCAGAAGCCCCCTAAAAAACTTGAAAGATCTGGAAATCTCCTACAAGAGCAATAGAAAGGATGTAAAAGGAGATAATCTCTAGCACAGCCATTAGAATGTTAATCTGGGGGGTGTCCATCCAGCAAATGCACTGGTGAGCCTGCCAGACTTGGTGTGCACGCCTGGAGGTGCAGCTGATCACACAGAACAGGCAGAAACTGAGGCACTGTTTTTAAAAAGGTATCAGAATTGGTGGAATTAGAAATCCAAAGAGGGCTGATAGCCCAGTCTTTCTTGTGTAACTCCTGAAATACATATGCTACCAGAAAATCAACGCCTTTAACTAAAACACTACTTCCATTCCATATTCCTCATGCAGAACAGAGCCCTACAGTACACTCTTTCCTGAGTTAGAAGGAAAAATCTACATTCCAAGAGGTAAGATAAAGAAATACTGAGAAAAATGACAGGCCTTTAGGGAAAAGAAAAACAGTAAAAGAAAGCTTGACTTCTCATCTCAGACCATTTACCAGATATAACATTAATCTGTTGAAAGAATTAGTCTTTCAGGATTTTCATTAATTCTACCATGAAGCACATTTGACACGTTCAGTGGCTATATCTGACCAAAAATGCTTTTTTGTGTATGTACTAAGCTGACATCGAGTGTGATTATCATACATGATCAGGCCAAATTTAAATAAGTTATCTGTATTTCAGTAGTTCAGGCAATGAACATTCCTGATGTGGTAATATCTATTGTATTTCTTTATCCCAGGTAAAAAAATCCTAAAGCAGAAAAAAAAAAAAAAGAAAATAAATTTATGTTTCACCAAAAACATGACAGAGCTCTCTGAGCTTCCCCTGATAGATTATTACCTAACAAATGCACATCATGGATCCTTTCCAGAGCTAAGTCACAACCCAGAAGCTGACTGTGTGACCCAAAGTTCAGATGTCCATAACCTAAAACCGTATTCACCACCTGTTTACACATTGACTCCTAGAATAAAACACCTCCTTTGTTCTTGGGCCTTGTAGATAAAGAAGCAGAGACAGGGTATCAATGGCTGCTCCTAATCACAGATGTTTCATCAATGCTTATGAAACAAACCAAACAATATTCAAGCAAAGGTCAGGAAAAAATTAGAGCACTAATGAAATTGACCAGGCCAGTAAGTTAGAGAAGTAGAAAAACTTGTTGTCTATGATTATCTTTTTGTATCTTGCATATTTTTTCCATACCTGTAACTGCAACGACTGTTCTGGTTTACAATTAATGCAGAAATAACACAGCAGAAAGCCTTACAGATTTATCCCACTCTGGCTGCAGGTCCACATTGGAGTTTGATAATGACAAAACCAAGGTTTCCAGCGGCAATGGCTGAGACTTTTTCTATCCCTTCAGATTTTCTGACCCAGTTGATTTGTGGGGTATTTTAACAGCAACTCTAGATGAAATTCAGCTTAAAAAGAACACCTCTCCAAGAAGGGTTTTTTAACTGGAGAGTAGGTGGAATCACAATCTGCATACACTCCTGCAATTTACAACGTGGTATTGCACCTTATTTCAGTAGTGACTCATTTAGTCTAGTACACTAATAGTGATTTGCATCAACCTTTTCACCTTCATCAGTTCACTGCCTAATTTTGCAGTCCTACCCACAGATGATATTTTACTTTCTTATCTAGACTGGTAATTGTTTCATATTATATAAGGGACATTCAAGGAAGGTTTAAATTCAATGTAGACTTTGAGATATATGAGAATAAATGAAAACAGACAAATATGTTATATAGCTTAATCCATGAAAATGTAGTTTTTCAAATGGTCTCTAGGTAGAAATAAAGTTTGTCCCTATTTTTTTAAGCTGATATTCCAAGGCTGTTTTTGTTGAGGTTTTTTCCAAAATAAAACGTGGTCTTTTTTTTTCCTTTAGGAACATTTTGATTTTTTTTTATCAGTTATGGTTTTGACAAGATTTGTAAACTATCAGCTGAAATATTAAATAGATCACTTGAAAATAGAAAATATGGTGTTAAACTGCATGATAGAATATAAAAAACAGATCAAAGTAAATAATGAACCTGAAAGAACTTTTCGTTCTTTAAATGAAATATCTAACAAAGAATAAGAAAAATATTTTTATACTAGTGAGACAAAATTAGAGAGGAAACAATCCATTTATTATTTACCCTTTGAGAAATGTCATCAAAAGACATTTTGTTTTCTGCAGTATTTCCCAAAAACAGTGAGGGGGGGGTCTGGAGTTGGGCCATGGAGGGAGTGTTTGGAATTCCTCCCTGAAGAACAGATGCTTTGACCAATCTTGTTTATGGTCAGTATCTATTATTTAAAGAGGCATTCATATATAAGGATTCCACATGCAAGATAAGGATCCAGCAGCATTAAAAGCAGACAGTGAAACAGCCCCTAAGAATTCATAGCTTTATATTTTCCAGGTGAAAGGCATAAGCAAGGATGCAAAAGTCCACATCAGTAACACTGAACACCAGTAGTGGAATCAGAAGTCGCTATACATGACTTTTCCTCCATGTATCACCCTCAGTAGGATGGATAAGCCTTTTGTTTTCATACTGGTTTCATTGATTTTGTAAGCACTGTAAAAGTAGATTTTAATGCTTGGACAGTCTGAGGGTATCCGCAGGATTTAAAATGTCCTAGCTACTTTTCTTGATTAGGCTCCTGGATTTCTGTTTCTTCCTTTCACTTTATTACCCTCTTTGATGTTCTCTAATCTTTGCTGACCTTCTGAATACTCCCCTGAGGACAGGCGATTCATCTTAGGACCTAATCACTATTTTCTGATGGCTCTCCAGCTTTCTTAAACGTCCCCTAACTGCAACCAGCTCAAGCATGTACACTTTAAAGCACTTCTGCTCATCCACTTTCTTCATAGAATAGTTTCTGTGCTTATTTCTCAGCTTCCCTCTGCCTGTATATGTACACATGGGAGAAGATATCTATAAAGAGGGGAAGAGCCTGAGGGGATTCTTGGTAAATTGGCTAGTATTCAGGAGTTGAGGTTTTGGTAGGCAGAAGCCCATGAGAAAGGGCAGGCAAGAGACACAGATGGAGAATGGAATTTATATAAAACTGACAAACAAACAAACAAGAAAAAAATGGACAATTATATTTCTACAAAAACTAGATCATGATGGGAGAACAGGAACAATACATAAAGAATGACATCTCCTCACTGTTAAGCATTGTTGAACTGCAACATTTCAAATCAAAGAAATATTAAAAAATAAAATTAAAATAAAATTAAAAACCCAGAACACTAAAAAGCAGCAGAAAAATAGCACTGTTGAATTACAGCACAGACACACCATTGGGAAAGGCTATTTGCGTCTTCTTCCACAGTTCCACAAATACTTTTCAAAGATCAACAACCATCAGGTCACATTGGGCAATTGACTTTTCTCTACAGGATTTTAATTCATGTATAAAATAGAAAAATTTAAACCCAGAGAGATCAAACCCAGAATAAAGAAAAATGCAGTAAGTTGAATACAAGAGCTTCCAGATATGAAGAGGTTAAAAAGAGTTATACACAAAACATGACTGACAAGCAAGAAAGAGAGGGCAAAACACAGAAGGATAATTTGCTCTTAATAAAAACATGATCACAAGGAATCCCACTTCCACAAGGAAAAGTGAATATCTTATGCTTAAGCGCCATCCTATGACATGACAGATCTCCAGCAGTACATGCTGCTTAGAAATAAAGCAGTATTTCTCTTGAAACATGTTTCCCTTTGTCTCGATACAGATGTGCCTTTAGGGTAGGGTTTTGTAACTTAAAATTGTGGTTTACCTAATATTGCCATCTAGTGGCACAACGGTCAATTCCAAAACCATCCTCTTTGGAAGGAAGGCACTGTTACAAGATTTATACCCTATTGCAAAAAGGAGTTAACCAAAATACAGTGCTAACAACAGCATACCAGAAAATGGAGTCTAGTCTGCAGGACAGCACATGTCCCAAATACTCGGTGAATTGTGAATGTATGAACACAAGCCAGTGGAACACCTAAGTATTGGGAAAAGTCACAGACAAGATGTGCCAGTGCTAGGCAAGCAATCTGCAAGATGTAAACTAACAGATTCTAGCTGATTACTATTATTACTAGTATTATTAGTAGTAGTAGTAATAGTAGTATTAGTATTAAATAATATTATAATTAATTATTAATTATAATATTATAATTTATTATAATATTATATAAT
>NC_031768.1:47809511-47881907 GCF_001522545.3 Parus major
TATATTATATTATATTAATATTAATGTTTTTATAATTATTTCAATTATTAGATCAATAATATTGAGGATGATAATAATAATTAGTAATATTAGTATTATCAGTATTATAGCTGGAAAATATATACATCCTATCCATCCCATCCATTACAATATGGTAATTGACATAACACTGATCACCACCTCCACTAAAAACAAAATGCACACCACTCTTGATGGTTAGGAAGCTCCATCAGAAGCATCTGTCCCTTAGCCTGAAAACCTGATGAGTGGCTTAAGCAAGGAAAGCTTAAATGCAGCATAAATGTTCCTCAGATCCAGCTTAGGTGTCTCACGGTCAGTCTGACTTTATCATCTTCCATTCCCTTGTCAGTCATCACAGAAAAATAATTACTGCCACAGGCAATTTATCCTACCCTAAATGTGTAGCCAAGGTACACCTGAAGATGTCTATTTTTCTTCAGTGACTATGAAAGGAGCCTAAGGAGAGCAGCTTATATTAACACCAACCGCAGCGGATTTCACTGCAGCAGCCATGAGCCAACTCGGGAAAAGCTCAAGGGCAAAATTTACCAACATAGAATTCTACAGTTGCTTAAATGCCTAGCCTGAATCACAAGCCTTGAAAATTATACTTGGTTCTCAATAGTTAAAGCTTCTCCCTGTGTTTCCTCATTTTCAAAAATTGAAATATGCTTTGTAGCACAAGGGTGGTGCCAAAACTGGAGGAAAGTCAAAAACCAATAAATTATTGACCTGTTAGGTAGTCACAGTGTGACTGTGTCCTGTGCATACAGGACATGCTGTGGGGGTCCTTACGTAAACAACATCTGGTAGATGTAAAAATAAACTCTGATTTTTGTACGCCAGATGTACCCAAAAGTTTGGTGATCAGCAAGGAGGGCAAAATTTTGGTCACCTCGAATATGTACACTTCAGTTAAAATGAATTGAACCACTGACAGCAGGTCCTGAGTTCTCTACACTGACTAGAGAGAGAATGCTTGGTGAGTGCATCAGGTGCAGACATCTGGGCATGTTTGACTCAGAGCCACCTGGACACCCCTAAGCGTCCTCATCTGCCTCCAGCTTCCACTTCAGTTACACAGAAGAGTTTAGAGATGCAGCCTTTAGCCACCAGAAAAACCCAGTGAGAAGGCAAAGCACAAAGGGAACTTTTACCAAAAAGAAAGCATAATTAGTGATTATATAGGAAAATATGAAGATTGAAGGCTCTCAGGTTAGGTCAGTAAGGAAAGGGAAAATAGTTTGGTTTTGTTTAAATATTGGGAATGTGGAGCAGATGTCATTTTTTGACACTTTTGCTTCATTTTAGGCAAGGGGCTGTAGACAGATATCAGACTGAACAGGGAGAGAGAGAAGAATCAGGAGGAGGTGTGACTCTAAAGGACTATGGTTGGTGGAGGAAACTATGTTGGACCAGTTAAGAAACAAGGAGCATGAAGATAAAAGGACCTACTACACACCAACCCCTGTCTCCAGCATCACCCATTGCCTCACCAAAGGATCTGAGCATAACTCACAGCAAATGGATTAGAGGCATTGAAGGGGAGAGTAGAAATGTGCAGAGGGTGGCCAAGGTTTTTTTCTTCTTGTTGGTTTTTTTGTTTTATTTTGAGTTTGGGTTTGGGGTTTTTTTGTTTGTTTTGGGTTTGTTTTTGTTTTTGTCTTTGGGTTTTTGTGGGGTTTGTTTGTTTGCTTTTGTTTTGGGGGTTCTGTTTTGGTTTGGATTTATTTTTTTTTGGGGGGGGAGGGGGAGTGAGGGGGAGCAACTAATACTAGGATCAGTAATAAAATTTTTTGTCAATTTACATTAATTCAAATTTCCTGACATGAGCCTGGTGGTTTTGCCCATTGCAGTCAACTCCCCAGGCATTTGCTCACCTCACAAACCCTGCTCTCCTGGGGGGCCTAACACCCATATGAGCTAAGATTAAGAAAAGACTCTTGGATTTCAGGCTTAGAGTGAGGGTCTGAAGACCTTGGGTTAGGGTGACTAGGGCTTTAAGCATCTCATTAGGAGATGCTTTCTTCTTAGGGACTTGTATTCAGGGCAGGGCTGGGGATTGAACTCACCTTTGAGGATTAGAGATTCAGCCTTTGGGATTCAGGAAAGGCTTCAGGAGAATGTTCTGGGCCTGGTTAAGGCTCTTGGTAAGGGGGCAAGGTACAGGCTGCTTTTTGTTGTTTACTATACATTAGAGAAACTACCTTACTTAGTTACTACTTACTTACTAGTCTTATTTTGCCTGTGTTATACAGAGTAATTGTTTGATTTTCTATTGGTGATTTTGGTTCAATCTTAATTTCATTTAGTATGTTTATACAAGTTTAATTTTTTTTTCTTTATTCTTTTGATGGTCTATTTGTACTTCTCCTTGAAGTTCATGAATTTTTGAAAAGTTATACCATCTCGTAACTGAAAGCAGGAGCCAGGACATATTGCCTGTAATGCTAATTGAAACCTGTTATGCCAAAAGGAACCAGGGACAGTGCACACAAACTGCATTTCTTGCTTGTTGCCAGCAAAGGGAGCTGTTAAGCCCTTCAAACTTCTACATCCCTTGTGGGACTAGTGGGAAACAAACCTGAACTTGAGTATTAACACTGCAATGAATGTGTCCAATTAACTTGTTTATTGCCTGGGCTGCTCCTGGTGTTTATACATAAAATATCTTCATCCCATAATGATTTGTTCCAAAATTCTTCACATACATCACTGATAAAGCTGAAACTCCTTCCACAGGAAAACAAAACAGCCTTGTGGAAAACTTCCTAACTTTCAATCACATAGTAGCAATAACTGAATAAATGGAAGATTAAAAACCTTTAGGTGATATCACATTCTGATTAGGTTTCTGTCTTTATCCTTTTGTGACACATTTGCATTATGACTGGTAAACTTTTGTTCTTCAATAATAACAGCATTTTATCTCTTTGAGTTAGTGGTGAAATCCTTCTGCTTTCAAAAGATAGCTACAATGCCCATACTTCAACACACTAGTTGCATGAAGGATAGGGTTGAAAAATCACCCATTTTCTTTTTTGATCTTTCATCAACTCACTGTACACTTAGAAAAGAATTAAAAGTTCCTTTTTAACCCCTCAAAGAAAATCCAAAAGACAGAAAAATAGAAGTGGATGTCTATTAAAAAAAAAAGTGTTATTTCCCTATGTTCACTCATCTCTTAAACTTGAGCTGTCTGTCTTAACATTGCCTAGACTAAGGAAAAATAAGCTTTTCTGTCTAATGCTGTCTGTTGGCACATATTAATAGCATTACACATGATCTATTATTTATTCAGCATATGCTCTAAGTGTAACACAGCATTACAAAAATACACTGAAAATCTTTGTTCATTCTTTAACTATGACAAAGGGACTACATTGGTATGACAGAAACAAAAATTTGCAAAGCCATTTGGAAAGACAGACCAAAACCAATATATGTTATCAAATGGCAGTGGAGCAGCAGGAAAAGAACCACTCAGAGTGAAATACAGGCAAACTGCTTGCTGTTTAAGTACTTGTGATGCAAGGTGGATGAAAGTGCCTGAATGGCAAAACTCAGATTACTGCCCCAGAGATGTTTTGTGAAAACCTGTCACAAAGACTTGAGGACACATCAAACTAGAATAGTTTGGGCATGCCAGTTTTTTGAGTGAGTACTCCTTCTTCCATCTGAAGCTATTAGTTACAATTTGAGCTGATTTAACATTCTACTATAAATTAGACTAAATAATTACCCTTTCTAAATAACCTACGCTTTCCATTAACAGCTCAGCTCCTGACTTTGCCCTCAGTCCTTGTTTTGAGCTCACTCCAGCCCCTACTGGGCTCACAGAGACAATCCACTTTGCTAAACTTTCACAGAAATAACTATTTTGTGTCAGGAAGTTATTTTGGAATCTACCTAAGCCAGTCCCAGAGATGCCTCGAGAGATAGAACCACCCAGCTTAAACGAGGAAAGATTGATACTGCACCATGTGGCTTCACTCTCAGCTCCTGGCATAACTGTGAAAGAGATCATTGATGAGGAACTTGCTTCCACAGGAGTCAAAATAGAATTTTTCTTCTTACAGGTAGGATCTTCCCTTAAAAGAAAAATTAGAGGCCATACTAGGCACATCTGTAATTACCATGACTGAAAGACTGTATGCAGCTACTAGACTGGATCTAGTTAGCTAATTCAGAATTGTAACATTCTTCTCCTTTAGTTCATTATTATTATTATTATTATTATTATACCGTTCTCTCTTTTGCCTGCAGCAACCAGGCTCCTGAGTTTTGTATTGTTTGACTGATTTTATATCTTTAAGGGTTGGATTCAATGATCTCAGGGGTCTTTTCCAATATTTGATCATGTGATACTATGGTTCTATGAACATTGCTTTTAAAAACGCCTTAATTGTTTCTTTTCTTACATGTGTATTCTCCTGTATAACCTACCTGTGCATCTCAATACGCCTGTAACAATGTAAATGTGGAAACAGCATACAAGAATTTAGAAAACCCAGTGACTAAAGAGTTGTGTCTTGTTTCAGTCAACTGCAGTGAAAAGACACTGCATGACAATACCTCAGTGAGTCCAGGCCATGCTTCTGGAAAGAATATCTCCTTTCTCATGTCACAAATGCCTCAAGAACACCTTTTTTTTTTCACCTTTTGTAGATTGCTGGATATAAGCACCATTTCTACTTCTCACGATATTTCATCAAGAGAAAAAGCACAGTCTGACTCTAGGGCACCATAATCTGGAAAAAAAACAGGAACCTGCACATCATGAAACCAGAAAATTACTGGTAGGTGGGAAAGTTTTCCAAAAACAAACATCCTTTCAATCATGAAAAGATCTAGGGGTTATTGGCCTCTGCTGATATGAAAATCTGTAAGAGGAAGAAAAAACCCTTTTGAAGAGATAGATGCCTTTGAGAAAAATCCTCCACCCTAAGTAAGCAGATATGGATTTTATCATGTTTCCAGGAAACCTCTGCTTTTATAAATTAACTAACCAAGTAAAAATTATATTTGTAAATGTGTGGTTTCTGAGCTCCAGTGCAGAAGTAATAATAAGGCACAAAGATGTACACAAAGCACTGTAGATTGTCAGTTCTGAACTACATATGTATTATTGAGAACAAGTGAATACATTTCATCTTCAGTGGAGGTGCACTCCAAAATAATCTGTGAAAACTTCAGCCTCATTGAAATCAACTGAAGAAAAAATCTATTTTTTTAGAAACTGAAATATATGCATAGTGTTGAAGAGAAATTTTTAGATTCTCTCTTTCCTCACATGAGGGAAAAAATAAAAGCAAAGGTTATGTACCACGAGGAGAAATCATAGCTTGCTACTTAAACTGTGGCCAAGAATGTGGTACCTGTATTCTTATTATCAAATAAAGTAAACAGACATATTCTAGAGAATGGAGATCATCAATAATTATGTCAAACTCACTTCAGTGCCTTGTTAGGCTAAGGAAAATTTCATCCAGTGAGTTCATGGGAAAATTTGAAGCATTAAAAAGGATGATAAAAAATTGAGATGGGAACATCAAAGTGAAAGATATTCCTAGGTAATCAAGCTTTTTCCTCTCCTATCATGGGAAACAAGTTTTTTATTTCTTTTCTGTAAATTCAGCACCTTCCATCCTTAACCCATTCAGTTTCTCTAATTTTTTTTTAATTATTTCTTTCCAAGTTGAGAAAAATCTTTTGATTTCTAGTCCTAAATTACTCATAGCCAGTCTATATTTATTTATTGAACTTACATGCCAGGCATATAAATATTTCTTCTCCTCACCTCATATTTTACTATCAGAAATATTATCTCTTCCCAGTTCTCATTTCATTAAGCAGAAAGAATGCTTGCTGGTTCCACTGTGCCAAAAATCTACACCCTATATTTGCACTTCTGGCTTGATTTAAATTTTCTTGAATATGGATGATCCAAATGAGGTGCAATATTTGAATCACTGATAAAATTTTAAAGTGGTGCTATCTCCTCCATGTCCTCCACTTAGGCACTGGAGTGTTTAATAGAGCTGTCAGGGTAATCCAGATTCCCCAAGACTGGCAGGGTGGTTCAGAAGATTTACATAGGCATGTAGGCTCTATAAACAACTAAGAAAGAAGAATTCTTTTGAAAGCTGAATGCCTGTGTCTCTCACTGTCAACAGTGTGGTAGCTTGGTCCACCAGGGATGAAAGCAGAGACCTCCCATGCAATAGAATTCCACAGACTCTCTGAATGCTCGGTTTGCTTTTTATAATCTATAAAAGTTTCACCTTTGCCAATTTTTTTTCCTGTGAGAGGAACATGGAGCATTGTGGTACTGTGTCCAGGTCTGGAGTCCCCAGTACAAGAGAGTTACAGGGATGCTAAGGACCACCAAGGTGTTGAGGGGCCTGGGTCAGCTCTTCTGTGAGGACAGGCTGAGAGAGCCAGGAAAGTTCAGCCTGAGAAAGAGCAGTCTTAGGGGTGATTTCATCAATGTGTATAAGTACCCGAGTGGAAGGCTTTGTTTACAAATGCATCACCTTTTGCATGAATTCTAGGAGTATCACAGACTTCATGTTTTGAAATGAGCACTCCTTTTTCAGTGCTACAAGACCTCACATAATAGAACTGGACCAATACTGATCCTCAGAGCAATACAGCTGAGTCTGCCAGACTCATAGGTATTTTAATTAAATCAAACCAACAGTTTGAGGCATCAGCAAGCCATAGATCTGAATTTTGTCTTCTCTTTTTGTCCTAGATGCCTGACAAAAAAAATAATATCCCCAAAACCGAACAAACATTGCACACCAAAAAAATGCAAACAAACCAAGAATTATTCTTCAATCTGATGTTAAGAATCAGCTTCCTCATCTCTTTTCAAATCTGTGCTTCTTGGGAATTATGACTTAAAACAACACCATTTTTAATTGCATTTTTCCTCCACCTGGGTCCTTTTGTTCCTCGTTAGTATGTAGAGAAGATGAGCGATGCAGCAAGGTTTCTAAAACTATTATCATAAAATTCAGTGGAGGAAATAATTATTTAACAAACAACAACCATAACAAAAGGAACAAATGAACATGAAACATTCAGGTTGTTCTGAAACTTGCCCAGGACTGTTCTGTCTTTTCATCTCTCACATCTACAGAAACTAGAAAAATTATTCTGGAATTTAACATTGAGATAAATATGGCAGTCACCACACATTGTGTATTTGCAGGTTGTTTATTATGGCTTTTACATCTGGAAATTAATTTTAGTGCACTACAGAAGACAGAGAACATGCTTGTCCTTTAGAAAAATTGCTATAGTTGAATTTTCAGGATTGAAATAAGCTGGATTTTCTTAACCTTCCTCTAATGAAATATTAGTGAAGACAGAGAACATTCTCATTGCAGTCAATCCAGTAGATTAGTCACATATGGGAAGCAGTGTATACAGGTATTCTGCTGTGAAAATGCTGCATTTAAAACCAGTGTAGGTTTAATTCACTGTTTCAGTGATAACAGAAAAATCTGGTTAGAGTAACTCCTTGTTTGTTACCATGTTAGACCATGTTGGTTTCCCAACAGGGCATATTCCCATTCCTGTAGAAATGAAGGGATAAAAGCAACATGGCCAAATTAATCGTTTTCTAATCTCTCTAATTTGATGTATTAGATCTCCTCCATTAGATCTAGTGTAAACCTAAACTATTGTCTTACCTCTAGACCCTGCTGTCTTCCTACTTAGAGTGTGGCAAGATTAATACCACCTGGAGATCTCCAAAGTATTACTTTAGCTCTGACTTTATGCTGCAAAGAGCTGCCTTAAAATAAAGCCTAAACAGCTAGTAGAGAATTAGATGTCAGAGTTTTAACATTATGGCCACCCAAACTATTCTTATTTCAAAGAAAGAATTATGAGAATCATGGCAAGAATATTTTACAGAGCAGTTGAATTGCTACACAGCTCATTTACATCCTAAATTATGCTACTGACTGAACTTGTGTCTAAAAATACTTGAAAATGGGATTTTTTATGAGATTCAGATCTTATTCCAAGGGGGAAAAGTCTACTAACAATACTGACAATAAAAAAAACAGTAATTCCAGTTAGGAAAAAAAACAAAAAGTGTTTTTTTTTAAATTACTTCCTGACAGTCTTTAAAAATGGTCAAAGTTTTTGCAGTTAATGCTTAGAGTATTTTTCTTTAATCAGAAAGCAGAGTGAGGATCTACTTGGCTCAGAAGGTCTATCTACAAAGTATCAAACCACATTAAAAATCTGTGGATTAGGTTTAGAGTGGTATTGGGAATAGGATGTTTTTTTTTAAGTTACATTAGGATAGAGCCACTCAAAAATTGTATGATTTTGGTGATTTATTTTTCCCCATTTCTTATTAAGAAGTCCAATTAAGTATAATTGCTTCTTTCTTATACTATGCCAGTTTATATTTCATTTCCCAGCCTGAGAAAGTTTTGGCTGTGGTTTGCAGTCCAGGAAACTCCAACAAAAGATTATAGAAAATGGGCCAATGCCATCACGTAGAATATAAAATATGGAACACTTCATAAAATCCACTTGAGATACAATAGATGACTCAGGTTTAGGATAAGTGGTAGCAGAGATAAGAATAGTAATGGATGGTAGCACATTGTTCAGAATAATCACTCGAGCAGTTACGGGAAGAGTCTTCCCAAAATACATAGCACATGGGCCAGGCTGCTTCATGCTCTTATCAGCCCAAACTCAGACCTAACTCCCAGGTTGTACATTTGTGTTAACTCTCAAGATCACCATCACTATTGATATAACCCCTAAATTATAGCAAGTTCAGGACAAAGTATCCTGGCTGTGACGCAGACTTTGTGCAGGACCCTGGGCATGCTGCCCAAAAGTCTGCTCTCAGGTTCCTAACCAACAAAACAGGGACTGTCATCTCTGTGACAAGAAACTGCATCGAGGATAAACATGCTGCTCTCCGAAGAACATATATATGGTTTGGTGTTAGAGACGTGGCCAAGAAAATTCAGTCAGTCATTTCCAATTTTAGCTTCATCCAGTATAAAAACAAGGGAGCTGGGCTGTGGAGCACTAGTCAGAGAGGAGAGCTGGGAGTATCCTGCGCAGCTGATGGGGAGAACAAACAGTATCTACACACCCAGTCATGAGTTTGACTCACTGGTAAGAAATGAGCTGCACTGTTGGGTCCCCCAGCTGTTTCTGTCAGCCAAAAATGCTTTTCAGAGCATAGGCACCTGAGTGAACAGGATATGTAATTTGAAGGTACACCTGCTGGTTGCAGTAGCACCCACATTTGTACAACAGCACTCATCCAGCTTTAGGAAGACTATGGTCTGAAACAACTTAAACTAAAAGTCCATCTATCCCAACTGAATGTGGACACTGTAAATTCCTCCTTGGATACTTTGACAGAGCAGCAATTTTTTGACTCATGATGTTTAAGCCAGAGTTGTTGTCACTGAAATATTTTTCTTTTCTTCACCCAGACAACCCCTTTTCCAACCCTTCCAAACTTTCAGCATCTACAGCAGCCTCATGAAAGGATCATGAAGAGCACCTTCTGAAGAAACAGCTCCTGTTTTTTTCCTGAATCAGTGCCTTGCTGGTTTCAATAAATGCTATCTATTTTGTAGTCATAGTATAATGGACATAAGCAGTGCTAGAACCAGAGAAGAAAGTGCTCATGTTGGAAAAAAAGGAGACAATGTTTGTATTAATATCAAAAGTTTTGAGGGCATTAACAAAATAGTTGAGATCACAGCAGCCTTGCTGTGGTACAGACAAGTAATTATGACTGCCATAAAAAAAAAAAAAAAAAGCATAGAATAATAAATTAATACTCTCTCATTAAAAAAAAAAACAACAACTATTTTTTTTTCTCATTTTAAGATGTTTCAGTTGTAAAAATGATAAAAACCAATACCAATACAGATAATCACTGTTTTGTATTCTCAATTTTAAAAACACTAAAACAGCAACATCTGGTAGTTTACACAGTACAAGTAGATGTAGCTCCTAGTAAAGTAATCTCTGTGTAGTCCCTCAAAATCAAATATAAACCATCTCCAAGTAACTTACAGCTGACAGTACACACAATATTGAACACATTTTTTCTAAATGTATTAATTTTAACATTTGTTTCATTTTCCTTAAACACTCTCTTATACAGAAAGCTGATAACAGAACCAGTTACTGTTGAGCTGAAATATTTCTTTGATTATTTGAGATGCATGAAATAATAGAAGCATGGAAGAGGCTGCACTCAGTTTTACTCAGTTTTACTGAGTTTTACTTAATTGCTTCTCACACACATAATTGTCCAGAATTCAAATATGATCATACTGCTGAAAAAGAAAAAGTATGAATACATTTGTTCTGAAAAGAAAATAAAATAAAAAGGTATCTCTATTACTTCCTTAGAAAATTTTAATTCTCACCGTTTTAATAAAGGTGATAGAAAAAAAGGATCCAGTACTCCAGTACTGATTAATTTTAAGTTAACAGCACAATCTCTGTGCTCATTTTTCACAAACTTTTTAGGGATTCATACAACAATGTACAGTATATGGAATGTATGTTTTTCCACACAAAGCAAACAATATTAAGTTTCTAGTTTGGACAACTCAGTAATTAGATGATGGCTCAGGCAACTGCAGCTAAATTTAACCTAGGAAAAGATACATAGATAAAATAGCTCTTTGAGGCTCTTTCTCTGTGACTGTATATAAAAATGAAAACAGCTTTGTTTTTAAAGAAATAGAAGATTAACCAGAATGGAGATAATGTTGTAATGTGGCCCTTTTTACTTGGTTGACACTGACTGAAATAGTTACAGAAGTTTACCCCAATAAGACTAGTAAAGCAAAATTCAGGAAATAAATTAATTTTCTTGGTGGCCTTTTCTTTTTTTTAACTTTATAAGAGAATGCAAGATTAATCCAAATTGTGCAACATGTTTTGTCCTTTAAGCTTCAAAAAAAAAAAAAATTTCTAAGGATAAAAAACAGTATGTATATACCTATTATGCATTTATCTTTGTGCTGCTTGAAAATACTGTTTTAAGGCTGCATGAATATATTATAATGGAAGTGAAAGCTGCATGCACAAGTTTCCTATTAACACAGGATATGTTATTTCTGAACATTGCAATATTTTCACCAGACTAGATATAGGACTGATTTGCACACATGATCATCCTGATTCATCTGAGATCCCACATGGCCCTCAGCTGCCGCTGCAGAAAAGCATGACTTCCCACAAGCTTCACATCAGATCTGCCCACCCTGTGGTGAAATTCCTAGCACCTTTGGAGATTTCAAATGACACCTGATGACTGTGCTTTGGCAAGCAAACCAAGCTGTAAGTGTTAAGAATCTGTCTCAGGCTAAGCTTCCCCCCCGCTGTAGCCCTTGGAAACAATCCAGTGGGCAGCAACACTGACTTTGTATAGCTCAAGAAAAAGCTAGAGGATTTATTTTGCTGCTCAGAAGACTCCAGGACCAGCTCAAATTTAGAATATAAGTTCCTTGAACCAAAGTTAGGACTCAAATCTCCTCCATTACCGTAATACCACAGCCTTGCTCTTCTCTTGTGAATATAAACAATGATCTGCTTAATGCTCTGATAAACAAGTGCTTCCTTTGCAACCTGGAACCTCCCACAGCAAGCAAGAGAAAAAATTTGAAAGCTACAAAAAGTTCTGTTTCTCCTTCTTCCCTTCTAATGGATCATGGCACACACATGAACTCAAAGGGTCATTGAAATCAGGACCATTTTTGGAGTTCTAGAATAAACCATTAACAAAATAAATCAGTCACCAAGGGACAGATGCAACAATTTGACCACCAGAAGGTGTAGCCAGAGTACCTTTGGTTGAGATGGATAGTAAAGGACAATTCTCTATAACCAGTTTTATTGATAAATGGGAACGTGATGGGGATTTTTAACCCTTTCAGAATAAAATACCAGTACACATTTAAGTTCTTGTGATATCCTGACAAGTTTAAAAACAGATTATACTTTGTTAAGCCACAGACTGAACAGCAGCCAAACAGCACCATAGTGTTAAAATTATTGCTTGACTTGGTAAAACAGGGTGAAGCTAAGTAGTGCAAGGATATCTCACAACAGTAATTCTCCCATTTAACAAAGAATAAAACAGACAAATTCTGTTAGAAAAGAAAATAAAAAGGTGCTGAAGTAAGTACTTTGAAGAGAAAAAGAGCTCTTGCTGTGGGCTGTGCAATTATTTTTGGTCAGTAAACTGTGCAAAACTCTGTTCTATCCAATTTACCATTGTTCAGTTGTCAGACTAGATCAATTCTAATTAGAATTTGCTACTTCTCCTGAAGTTTTTGTGATCTGTCATGCTAAAAATATTCTAGGAAATAAAAGTTTCGTTCAAGCAGAAATCAGCAAAGTTTCTCTGCTGTATTTCTAGACTTGATGATACATTCTTACAAAAGAAAGCCATGTCAACTATTCTCTATTCTTCTTCCACTTAACACCTCTTGGTCTGAAAAGTTATGGTAACTTGATTAGCGTTTTGTCTTTGAGAATGATCAAAAAAACTTACAGAAATACTAAACTTGTCTTTTTATAATCAAAACTATTTAACTTGCATATTATTTTCAAATTCATTGTTATACATATTTGTATACATGTCATAAATTTTCAAATTTCAAATGACATGGTCATAAGTACCATAATGAATTTAGTCTATTTTTTTGAGCTGCTTAAATACTATTTTGTTTATATTTACATTATGTATGATTGACAATATTGTTAGTGTCCTTGCCGGTATCTTATCAAAATTATTAGCCTCATACCAGTCCAGTATCCTAAAGATCCCATTCTCCTTCAGCCAGAAGTGAAAAGATTTTTTTATAAAGAAAAGTCTCATGAATTAACTACCTTTCACACTGTTGAAGTTAATTTCTTTCTAATTTCCCATTTCTATTATAGCAATTAGCAAGCCTTCAAATCAGTCAAGCTTCTAGAATATAATTATTTTCTAATTAGGCCACTAGAATGACTTTTGAACAGTCAGGGCACAGCAGTCCACATAACATATTTCCCCAATTCTTACACTAAAACTCATTCCTTACTCATGCACAAACAATACTTGCAAGTTGCAAATTCCCTAGAAATTCTTCAACATAATTATTACCACCTCTGAAGTCGTGGTTCTGCACAGCTTGAAAGTTTTCTATATCTGTTCATCTTCAGTGCTTAGAATAAATGAACAGTGGGTTCTGTTGTGACTCCTCACATTCAAACACTTGGCAGGTTGGTATATCAGAAATCTGATAGAGCAAATTCCAACAAATTTCTGCTGTTTGTTTTTGAGCCCTAAAGATAAACACTGATAAAAGAATGTTAGATTCCCAAAGCCAGCTCAGTATCTCTTACCCTCTGCTAATTCCTCACAAGGGCCTTATAAATCAAGCTAAAGCAGTAATAAACTTCTTCCATGGAAGATATCCCAATCACATCTTCATGATTTTACTGAATTTCATACAAGCCACACACTACCCACCCCCGCAAAACACATTAAAATAAAAAATACAAGAGAAGACCCAAAACCCCACAAAAATAAATGTACAAGGCAGAATGGAACTACTCTATTGGAATAGTCCTATTATTTGGAGTTTCTTTCATAAGAAAAGGCTTTTTCTTTGGATGACAGATTTTATCTCACTTCTTATCTTGTCCAGTGATTGCAAAATAGGAAATGCTGCTAAGGCACAAGCATTATTAATCACCTTAATTCATTAACTATATAATAAATTAAAGTTTTGAGATTGAACTTAAAATATGTATAACCAGCAACTAGAATTATGTATCAGAGTTAACTCTATTGATAGATCTGAGGTCTGCAGATGAATAAAATCCTGAGTAATGTTTATGAGGACTCAAAATAAGAATTCCATGACAATTGTCTGATTATTTTTCTCATATCTGTCCATATCCGTTTCTATCTCCATATGAAAACCTTTCTGCATCCTTGTCATATTTTACATTCCTTTTCAATACTCATAAATTCAGATGCAAAAAAAAAAATCAGTTGAAGGATTACTTTGTGATCCTCTCCTACAAAATTCAGATCTTTCACCTTCACAAACAAATAACTACATCCATTATATACGTGTAGCCATCTAGTTGACTTATTTAGAAATTTGCAATTACGCTTGTAATTCATAACATCAGTATGGAACAGAGCTGTTACTTAAAAGGAAAGCCCATCAAGTGCTTTCTCAAAGGCTCATTCTGTTTTTAACATAGCTAGTTCAAGTTTAGCTTTCCTATCAAATGTGGACAGGTTTGAATCAGGTATAATTATAGAATGAGTTCAGAACAAACATTTAAATTGTACTGACATCCTTTCCTAAATTCTAGGGATTACAGATTCCTTCTTAGGCTTGCAGCTACAGTTTCCTAAGATCTAGGAAACAAAGAGACTTATCAGAGGTTAACAGATGAACACAAACAGCAAATGCTATATACCAGAACAGAGGCAGTAAACAAGCCTACTACAATTTTAATTAGCGTGTGATAAACTCTGGTTTACCATATAATGAACTCTTACATAAATCTGAGGTCCTAAAATAACCACAAATTAAAAAAGAAAAAAAAAAACAATAAAAAACCAAACAAAAAAAACCCCAAAAAACAACAACCTCAAGCCAAACCACATTACCTTACAGAAACAAAACAATGCCAAAATATAAATGTATGGACTCTGGTAGGCAAGAGCTAAATTTCAGCACTGGAGGGTCCTTTAAGAGACAGACACACCTTTTACCACATCTGAAATTCTATGATTTAGTCAGAGAAACAGATAATACACACAGCCAAATTCCCTGAATAACTTAGATTTTATAGTAAATACACCCTCTTAGGTGTCCACTATGTAAGTTACTAAAAGCTGTTTTACACAATGTTGGACTACTAGCATAATTAGGAAACATTATTGAACTCTGCAGCGACCTCAGCTTCAAGCAACCAGAAGGTGTTTTACCATATCATCCTCCTAATGGCAAAATTACTCATACAAATGCACTCAGTCACTAAAAAGGGAAAATTAAATGAAAGGCTGACCATTCCTCCTCAGTCAAAGAAAATGACAGATGAAAAATGAAATGAAAGGAAAACTGCAGGGAAACACACACACACACCCTAAAAATGGGGGCAATTTGTTGGTTTTCATTTGGCTTTTCCTCAGGAAGAAATTCATCAAAGCTGCAAATTTAAGAGTTCCTAGAGAAAAAAAAAATGTTTTGTATATCCACTCAAAATTCCTGTCATTAATAAATTTTTTTAAAAATCTTAAAATACACAATTTAGTTGTGCATCTCTTTGTTTAGATAATGGATATGTACAACATGAGTCACTTACAGTCTTATTTTCGAAGTCTTGACTATAAAAGATTATTTTGCAAAGCAGGGACCAAGATCTTTCTTTCATTATCCAAATTAAGTCATTCTCAGTGCTCCAAACTCTACACCAGTAGTTAAGTGTGTTATTCTGAAAGCAATGGAATAGCAGAGGCTGCTTCTTCTCTGCTCTCAAGTGTCCTGCACAGTCTCTCTGTGGATGGGCTTTGAGAAGTGAACTGTGCTGTCTCAGGCCCGCATTAGGAAAGACATGATGCACAAATCATCATTTAAGTACCCTGCCATTTTATTAACCCTCTTGGGAACACTGGGCAGCACATCAGACAAAATTTATCACTACTCTTACTCACCCTTGCTCCTCCAATAAATCCCTCTCCCACTCTGATCCCAGGCTGTTCCTGGCACCCAGTCATTCTTTTCCCCATGATGGTCAAGTGAAGTCCCACGAGCGATTTCTGTCATCACAGCACTGGTAGAAAAGTTCGGTGCTGTGTAATAGGGATTCACAGCTGATGTCTTTCTTCTGCCTGTTTTTCTTTAACTGCTTGTCAATTCCAAATTGATGTACAATTAAATTCTATGAATTTGATTATTTTTGACTTCTAAATTGTCAGAACATTAAACTAGACTCCCTCTCTGCAAAATGAACATTCAACTGGGAAGGGAAAATACCTTTTCTGCCCCAGCTAATCTCTCAGAAATGCACAACTTCATCTTGGTCTCAGAGAAAAGATGGTGGCAGACACAACCTGAGCAAATTTCGTCTCTTTCTACAAGCTATCACTGAGGGTGAGAACTGCTGATCAGGGCCCACAGTCATGGATACTAAATGTAAGCTCTCCCCAGTGGTCTTTCCTGTCTTTACCTTCCCCTCCCAATTTAGTTTGTCTCTGGCACACATTACCTGAACTCCCACTTTCCCCCACACATCCTCACCGCTTAGAGGACAGAGTTAAAGAAACTATCTTGGTTTTCTTTGTCAGACCAGGAATAGAAGTAGAGTAACACAACTGAAATATCCCCATTTTTCTGCTGCTCTGCTCCTTGTGACTCTTGCACCTCATCATAATTCCCCATTCTCATGTTCAGAATTCTGCCCAAGATTTACTGTAGTTCTTGATTATGAAATATTTTGTATATAAGTCCCATGAAAGCATCTGCAAATAAAGCAAGCTACAATGTGTTCAGCTTTTTCAAGGAAGAAAATGTGCTAGAAAAAAATAAATGTAACCCCTATTACATTTTAAGTTAAAGCCCTTTAAAAAACAATTGACATTTTAATTGAGCTGCTTATTTTCTGCATTGTGTCATGTAAGGCAGGAATTGAATTTCATTTTTCATAAAGATAATATATCTTCCAGAATTTCAATGTTAGTTTATGCTGAAAGATAACATAGCAATTAGATAATCTTCCACAAAAATTAAGCATGTCCATGTGGTTATTGAACTGTATTTTCCAGCAATTACGAATCACATTGCTTTTTATACCAGGGGTCTGACATATCTAAAATTCCAATGTTGTTTATGAACTGATGATGTCAATTAACACATATTGCCAAGCATTCATTTTCCAGAAGCCTGAACTGCTGAAAATTGACTTAAATTCCAATTTTAATCAGACTTGCCTGTCTGATAAACATTACCCCTTAAACTGAAATACTTTGAGAGGGGCATGAATGTACACAAGCCAGATGGTGAGGGAGCAAGAAAAAATCACAGCTTGATTTCAGAAATGGGATGTTGTTCTGTTAACATATACATGCTCAAAAAATTACATTTTAGTTGACCATCTTACATTATATGTTTGCTATATAAAAGCTGTTGACATGACAATTAGGCTAGATTTCTTAACTAGTTTTGTGTTGAAATTTTGATCTAGAAGGACTGATATATATCTTACTTTTTTCTTGTTAGATTCTGATTTTCATACCTCAAATTCTACATTTAGGCAATAAGTAAAAATGCAAATCAAAGTTTAGCCAAGACTATTAGACGTCAGAACCAAGTTCTTATGGCCTTGACATGAGCAGCATTTGAAATCTGGCCTGCCTTATTCCAACAAATGAAAGGCCAGCCACTAAAACTAATCCATGAGTCATTATAACAGATGGCCTTCAGACTCAATAGTTAATTACAACTCTGTCACACCAACTCTTGATAAAGTATCACTCTTCCTGTTTGCAAGGACATCCACTCAGTAGTATTTTATTAATACTGGTGGAATACACCTGCTGTTGTGAATTTCGCAGAGGAAGAGGACATGGGTGCTTTATAATTCATACATAATTAAGAAGTGTGAAACATTCTGTTTTGAAGTAAAGCTAGATGAGATGCTTCCTTTTGAATATAAATAGGAACTCAGTGGACTTGCAATTATTTAAATCACTTTGATTCTGTTTGAGGTGTCTTATGCTAATGTCTTTTTGCATCATCAGCATAGCAAAGGAAGATCCTCATAAATTTGCACATCTCTTCCACACTCACAAATTCAAATTCATTTCCACCTTCTCCAGCCTTGTTTTCCTAAACCCTCACAAGTGACACCACCTAATCTGCCTTTCATTGCCTTGCCTGTCATTTTTGTAGGAGATTGAATAGTCTATTCCTCTAAGATACACCTGTTAAAGGTATTCCCTATTTGGGGGGATTATTTTCCCTTGGTTTTCACACTGAAGGACTCTGTGGCTCCAAGCTTCTAATGCCATTAACTACTATTTACTCCTCTCTTTTCTTGCTGCCACTTGAAGTCTACAGAAATTATTCCCTTAATTAAAGACCCTCAGCTTCTTATCAGTTAACCCAAACAATTCAAAGTGGTCCACTGAGATTGTTTTACATAACAGTACCCATGCATCTTTGCTAATTTAGAAAGCTAAGCAGGTAGCCTTTAGAGCTTTTATTGTCCAAATCCATCAGGAAAACAATGGTCCTTGGACCACACTCCAAGAGAACTCTAGTTTGCTTAGTATCTTCTGAGAAACAGATGCTTTAGTAGACCAGAAAGAACAGGGTATTAAAAGCTTGCTTCACTGAGATTTAGAAACCATTGTCAGAATTGAATTTTTTAATACAGTTACGCTGATTTCCCTTACAATTTGAAAAGTAAAATGCCTTTAAAATTGCTAAAACTTCCCATTCCAGTGAAGTAAAAATGTTTTAATGGCATGATTTCAATTTATTCAATTCACTATATCATTCCACTAAAAATACAACATTAATGACTTTGGAATCTGATTCAGAGCAGGGTAGGGACTTCCTTCACTCCCTCCCTCCCTTACCTTTTTTTTTACCACCAGCTCTACAGTTGGCTCCTTTTAAACCCACCTCCCAGGCACATCCAAAATTGCCTCACTCCAAGGTAACATTACACTAAACCTGTGCTAACTGCTCCATTTCAGATAGAAGCTCCTGAAAAGCACCAAACCAGAGGATGCTGACATTCCCCACTGCTTTCCCAGTACCTCCCCTTGTTCTCTCAGGACACTAGGGTGCCCCCCCAGCTCTCAGGGACAAGGTTGCACCATACTTGGCTGCAGGTACCACAGGTGTAGTAGGACAGCAGTCAACCTGGAGGATCTATCAATATATTTGTGTGGTTACATTACTAGCATAATCAAAGCATCTGAAATATTCCTTTTATCTCAGACCACTCACTGCCAGGATCAAGACAGTGACACATGTTTTGTAACTGAGGATTTTCCTACACAGATAACCAAGGAAGAGCAGTGAAATAGCAAAAGCAACAGAATGACTGCAGGTAACGGAGGAAGGAAGCCGATGGATCTATGAGAGTTAGGAAGGAATTAAACTGCATTAAACACTGGTGCACTTCTGCACCACACCACAACAGATGCATTACTTACGACAGTAGCATACAACATCTGCTTATTGCTTTATTCACAACTGGGGCCACTAAAACAGAATGCTCCCAGACCACAAGATCCGTACATCTGCCCGGTTGCTTTTTTGAGACACGTTAGTTCAAAGAAGGAGTTTCAAGGTTGAAGTCCGAAACAATCTCAGGAAATTATTTTATTTAAACACCAGGTTGCCATTAATTCACAAGAAATGAGGACTATTAAACTAGATTCAGACCCATATTGATAGAACTGACACTTAATATTTTGTAAAAGTAAAAAAGTATTAACCTAAAATAGATTCTATTATTTACAATAGAAAATGTGATGAATGTTGAATCTTATTTTTTGATTTTTTAATCATTTTCCATTAGCAAAAATTAATCTTTGCATTTTGAACATGCACATAAGGGAAGCTTCCTTCTTTTTTACAATTTTAAACCCACAACACAAAACATAATTCCCCAAAATTATGCAAATTTGAACTCAGGAGAACTTTTAACTGCAATAGCAATTACTAGTAAACTTTGAACTAAAACAGTTGGTTAAGCAAGGGCAGAGGAGTCAGATTTTATGAATGGAAATTAAGAGGTGCTTTAAAATGGCATAAGGGTGTTCCTTTAATGAGATGTGAGCATGTGTGACTGAAAGGTTCTTTTAATTCTGTTAAGTCTTGCATGACTTACCCTGCTAAGCAAAATATTTTTCACAGGTTCACCCCAAACTGTCAAATCTCAAGGCTTCTATACTCTAGACTTCCAGAAATGAATTTACTAGCCTTAAATCTGCAAACCGTCATGAAAGAAGCAAAAACAACAACACCAAAAAAACCACCCCAACCTTGGAAAAAAGTAAAATCTGTTACAGGAGAAGAAAAATATTAGAGAGCAGATATGGAGTGAGAATCTTTATATTCACATGCTAGAGTAAATCTTAACCATGAAATGGAATGACTGAACACAGAACTCCCAGTAAAAATTAGCAGGCAAGAAATTTTAAACAGTACATACTACAAAATAATCCTTAAGAAGTGTTTCCCCAGAACACTGAGAACCTCCAAGGTTTTGGTTGTTTGTTTGTTTTTTCTTATTAGTTATATTTGTACGAGGACAGAAAGTTTATTTTAAAACACATGGACTATATCTATAATTGGGAACAGTTTTATAAGAGGTGTTTGGATCACCCTGCAGCACGACAAAGACCTTCTCAACCCACAGACCCCAAAACAATGCCAGATTTAAAACTTTTGACTTGAGATCATTTTTCTCACTTGATCATATGGTGACCTAGACTAAAAAACTGAGGATGTAAGGGTAGTGGGGGCGAGCGGGGGAAGTATTTAAAAAGCCCAAACAGCTGGCTTTATGCAGGTATGCAAGATTGTTTTTGCAGCTATTTCTCTGTCCAGCTGAACATCTGTGTCCCAGGGCAGGGGCTGCCTGTTCCAATGCAGTGGCACTGCTGCTGAATGCCGAAGTGTTGACTCAGAGAGAAGAGTACAAACCTTCCTGAAAGCTGTGTACAACTCTCTTTTGGATGCAGATGTCACAGTAAAAGGTTAAAGGAGGGTCATCTCCTTTTGCTTGTCTTAGTGAATGCTATCACCTCTTCCAATCTGCCACTTAAACTGTTCGTGTGAGCTCTTACTGGTCCATTTAAAGCAAAATGCTCTAGAATACTGCCTTAACAGTGGGACTGCATAGGAAAAAAACTTCAGAGTTTCTAACAAATTCAAATTAGATGGCAGATCCAAAAGGGTAGAATCTTCAGGAGAAATGGCAGTGAATTGTTGGCACTATGCTGCAAATCTCTTTACTCAGCATCTCTGCAGAACAAAGCCACCCCCACTGTACACATTTATATGTACACATCTCTTATTATATGTTTGCATTTCTAATGATACTGTTGAGGAGGGTAGGGTTAGACAATACATATTAAATTGACACTGAAGAAGTCTGTCTTTTCCTTTCCTTTCTTTCCATCTCTCCTTCTTTATTCCTGGAATTTGTTCCCTGTCCCATTTCTGTGGTCTGATACTTAAAGGGTTGATGGCAAAAAAGCTTCTTCTCCCTTTTTGGTTGAGCCAGTTTCTTACTTAGTCACTAAGAGGACCCATGTCCCTGAGTTGCAGTAATGATAATATATTAAACAGTGAACAGTACCACTCCAAGGCACTGGAACTGGAATGTCTGTGCTGTCTACAGTAAATTATTTTAATGACCCCAGTACATTTTGGCCCAGGTTAACTACCTCTCTTCCAACAATTCCCAGGAACAGCTGCAAAACCATCATGGATCAGAAAACTTTCCCCATAGGCAGTTTGTATATGGTCACCAACTGCTGGAAGTTTCAAAAATGTGATGAATGGGGAGAGTGCTGCTTCTTTCCAGCTGGTCTCTGCCAGAGTTCAGTCCTGGGCAAATATAATTTGCTAGAAGACATGGAGCCCAAGGAACAGATATGCCTGAGAGCTGGTGAAAGAGAAGGGAAGGAGTCAGCAGATGAGAATGAGAAATAAGTGAAAAAGCTGTTGAAGAGGAAACAGAACAGTTCCTCTCAGCAGCAGTAAGCTGTTATACGGGCTCAGCCTGTCTCATGTAACTGCATCCCCATAGATTTACAGTCTTGCTTCTCAGCGAAATATTTGTGCCAGCTCCTGCTGTCTACAATAAAGACACCTGTTAACTGCAGAGCGAGTATGGAGGCAGTTGCTGAAGGTGAGGAGGTGGAGAAGCTGCTTTTCTCTCCTTCCTTCCAAGGCTGTGGCATTGTGTTATCACAAAATGACCCCTGGTTTGACACATTAGATATGTAAACTTTTGGTAAATAGCCATAAAAAGAGTTAATATTTAAACCATTTTGGATCCACCAGTTTTCCCTGAATCAGAGAATAAGCAATCTGGATGTACTAGACAATTAAACCCCTCAGCCTCCTTGATGTATTAGTGGAATTGAATGCCTTAAAATTGTAACTTGAGGAATTTGATGGTGAATCCTTTAAGAATCCCAAGGCCTTTTTTTGTATGCATTCATTTTTAGAAGTAAAAGCAAAAAAATAAGGAAATTGTTATCTGTTAATTGGATCAGGGCCAAAAAATCAACAATGGTTTCTGGAAAAGGGTCTTTTTTCCTACTTGCTTTTAGCTTCAATTACCTCACTGATACAGTACATGATCTCTTTCATTGTCTTTGTATCTCTTTTTCCCTCTCTCCATAAAGGTTCCAGCACAGATGGAGGTGAAAGAGCTTAAAGTGTAAAAGTCTGATATGTTATTTTATGCTTATCTTTGAATGGTAGATGATACAACAAAAGATCATTTTCTGTCTTTCTGTTATGATATATTTATCTCCATCATACTACTCCAGGTACATCTTGATCCCCCAAGTTATAGCTGTGCAGCTAAATAAATAGCATACAGAGACCAAGCCTGTGTTCTGATCTAAGTGGCATCAATTGACGCACGTCCCCTGCTTTGGAGCAGACTCTGGTAGAGCACATTCATCTTGGAAAGTTGGCAAGATCTGCCTTGCTTTGTGCAGAGCAGAGTGCAGCCTAGCAGATGCACAGTGGGCTAAAGTGCTTGAACTCATTTCCTGGCCCTCTTGTACTTAGCAGTGCAGATGTAGTCAGAGCAAACATGACAGAACATCTGGAACGAAAAGATGGGGTCAAGGAAACTTAACAGAGATGAGAACTTTCCATGGCAGTTTCTCAGCTAATTGCTTGAGGAAACATTTTCCAAAGTTGCATTCTCTTCTCCAGGCTCTCAGTACTGCAGTTTTGTTTGATGATTAGGATTAGCTCAGGACTTCCTGACAGGGAAATTACTTCACAAGGACCTTGGCTTGAGAATCTGATACTAGACTGGAAGTTTAAAATAAATCCAGTTAAATAAATAGCAAGTGTTTCAACTAGAATATTTGCAACAGTAATTCAATTAAAAAACAACAAAAAATCTTTCTAAAGGCCAGGTACCTGAATTGCTTCCTCCTAAGTGCTCCACACTCCATACATTGTTGATAATTCTTAGATAAAATTTCACCCAGAGCTCCCTTTTCCTTTATTGTTTTATAAAATAGCACATCTCTAATTGTTCTTAAATTGTTCATATCTCCCTCCTTCTCCGCCTTTCTCACTTGAGATCTGTGGTCCTTTAGTGAAAGACAGATAGAAATTAAACAAAAAAATAAGAGTCAACCATGCATTAACCAGTTGCAATATTATGAAGTTATTTTTGGCTGATTTTGGATGGTAAGATCAAAGCTTGGATAGTTTATGTCATCCCCAAAAGTCATGCAGAGAAAGGAGAAGCCAAGAGCTGATTTGCACCAGTGACACAAAGGTGCTCTAAACCTGCCATAACCAGCTGCTCCAGATAAAGGTCCATCTGCTTTGCATCAGTGATATGGTGAGAAGCAGCTGGACGATCTCAGTGGATCAGTCTCTCATTATCTATAATGGGCCTACTTCCTCTTTACACTGCATTATTGTATGAAGTTCACTAGCACAAGTCCCACCTGTCCTGGACACCTTAGTAGTGTTGTCAATATTATTCATTCTTCTCTGCAATCTTGTTTTCTTTATTTTCCCTGTACTTTCATTGTTAATGTTCTTTATCTCTCTTCTTCAACCCCACCTTTCTCTTTTCTGACATAGGTGTCAATTCTTTCCTCTTCTCTCCATCTGATTGCACAAGAACTCCAATATGGTAGCAGCCAACCATCCATTTCCTTTTATCCAGTGGCGAAATTTGTGGTTTCTACTGTTTCTACAGTGACTGTGACCTTTTCAAGGGTATGAAGTAAAGTCATCTAAATCTGCATTTGACCTAGCTACACTAAATCAAAAAAAGTTGTTGCATCAAGGTTCAGTAGAAATTGGATTAGATCTGAAAGAGCCAAGTGCTTTTCCACAAATTTCTATAAACTTCAGTACGCAGAATTTGTCATACTGTCATGTTTGAAGGGACTAGTCCAAAGAGAAGATGATGGATGAAAAGCCTTGGTAAAAAAATTTAACAAGGAGTTAATAAAGGACAACAAGAGAGAAGAAAAGAAAAATGGACAGGTCTTTCTGGCCAGACATAAAAAAATCTGATCATAAACTTGACTACATCTCATACATGAAGCAAAAATACCCCTTGTGAGCTCTGAGGGGCTAAGCACAGGATGAATTGGACTTTTGGTGTTCTGTCTGTGTGGTCAGCTGTGCATCTGGTTTACTCTTCCATTCTTCAGCCTTAAAACTCACCTAGTGAGACATCCTGGGAAAAGAGAGTCAACATGAACAGCAGAACCAAGCAGAACCTTTATAACCAATTTGTATTTTGCTCTTTTACAGAATGAGAATCCTACACACTAGTTCCACCAGCAGATGAGTGGCATCAGCAGTAAAGTGAGCTAGGATAACTTAGAACCACTGTGCAGCTGCCATGTACCTGCATGTTGCCAGATTTTGTGTCTTATTGCACTTAATTATGTTGTTAACATTGCTTCCATGGATTAATTGGACACTTCTGTTCAGGGAACTTTATTAAAGAATAATCCTTTGTTTGAATAGTACTTCTAACAGGTCCCCAAATATTGACTTTCTTTACTTACATTTAAAGCCACCAGATCTTTTCATATAATAACAACTAAATACAATTTATGTGATTTGTCTATAAAGAATGTTCAAAGTATCACAAGGAATTCAGACTTTACTAGGAAAAAAAGTGCACAATGACCTAACCAATCTCCATTTATGAAGGAGTCCCTCTTTTACAGCAGAATTATTTTGCCCTCTTCTCAGCCCCTGACAATATATAATCTTGGGCTTCAATGAAAATGGGAGAGAAGTATCAAGTATCAGTATTATTGATTCCTGAGGTCAGCTTTTAAAATCTTGGCTTTCTTGTGTCTTCATAGGATACTGCCAGGTCTTCAGCTTGACTTGAGACTACAACTACTCCTCTATTAACCTCAGGGTTAATAGAGGATCATATTTTGTCTCCAAACTTTGTGCCGAAGAGCAGGCAATAAACTGAGACTACTCTCTCTCCATGGACCTTTAAGACATATTCAGGGCTGATTAAGATTGGACTCATATCCAGCCTCTCATCCACCAGCATCAACATGTCCTTCTTGGCAGGGCTGCTCTCCATCTGTTCATCCCCCAGCCTGTGTTGATAACAGGGGTTGCAGCACCTTGCAGTTGTTCTTGTTAAACCTCCTGAGACTCCCTTGTATGGGAATCTTCTCATTCTTCTCTTTCACCTTTGTTAAAGAAGTTTAATCAATTCAAGACAGGGATTACATGGTGCAAGATTACATGCATGGCAAGTCAATAATGGAATTTTCCAATAATGCTCTTCCACTGAAATGGTGAACTCTATTATTGTGATTCTATAACTTTTAAAGACATTTTAAATGGGATTTAAGAATGGACAAAGTTAATTCCTAGCTTCCTTTTATGACAAGATTGATTTAAATCATTCTCCTCTCAACCATCTCAAAATACCTCACAGTTAGACTGAAGTCTTACAATTCATTAGAAAGAAACCTCATGAGAGCAATTAATCATATTCTAAAATAAATGTCTAAGATCAGACAAATCACTTTAAAGACACTTATTTCCCATATCAATTGAAAAAAAAAAAAAGAAGAGTTCATGGTAACTAATTCGTGGTTGAACATCCAATGCCAGTGAAACAAATCCCACACTTTTGGTTAGTTTTCATTATTTTACATTAAGAGCTAAATAAGGATTTTTCTGGATGCCTTGCAGGGGGATTTCACATAAGTCATACCTTTATTCTTCAGCAGAGAATGCCAAAAGTTGTGGCTGATATAAATGGTTTAGTGATATATCAAAGAGCAAGCCATTGACAAGGATCTGGATATATCTTGTACCTGAATAAGCTCGCAGAATTGTAAGTGCTAGTAATCCTGGAAATTTACATTACTTTCAATGTTTATAGAGAATTTTCAAACCTCATGTATCCCCAGGTTAAGTATTATAAATGTGTTATTAGGATTTTTTTAACCTTTGAGGCTTCTAAGAATAACAGCTGGTTACCAAACAGGACCATTCTCTTCTGGTACATTTATTTCTGGCAGTTGTTATTCCTCCAATCATGTTTACATTTCAAATGACTGATCAGATATTAAGTGCAGGAAATAACTTTCCTTGTCTGACTGTGTCCTCTCTCCATGACACGAACAGCAGCAGCTTCCAGGACTTGGCTACATCCACAGGCTGCGTGTCACTCTAAATTACCCTGCTCATCCAACTGGCAACTCAGGCAAAAACAACGTAAGCCAAGGGAAAGACAGGAAAAGTGCCTGACAGCCCTCAAAGCAACTAATGTCTAGTTCCTTTATTGTTTCAGACTTCCAGATGTGTTTTTCCTACAGTGTTTAAACAAGCAGACAGTGCCTTGGTTTCCACTTCTTAGCAGAAGTCAGTGATTGACCTTATGTGCTTCATATGTTCACAGTGTTACCACACAGACCAAAGCACTGGTCCTATACAGGAACTCAGGCTCTCTTCCCCCTGAAACAACTCAGATTCCTCTGAAAGTCAAATGCTCCAGAAGCAGAGCTTGTCAACAAGCTTATTAAGTATTGAAAATCCTGTACAATAAAATTGATGCTCTTAAAACATCTTTTTAAAATGCCTTTTCAGCAGCTACTTTTTGTGTTGCACCATGCTGAATTATTTGGGTGGGTTTCACTAGGCTGTGCACAATGTAAGGGGTCATGTCTGCTTTCCCTGAGTGACTACACCATTCATGTGCCAGTTAGAACCACCATGCCAAAGGAAAATTGTGTCAAGGGATTCAACTTGCACTGCAAGAATATTCTCATTTGTTAGACTGTTTTTGTTATGACCTAACATATCAGTAAAAATAGAATAAACTGGATGGCCCTAGAGAAACTGATAGGCTAGATAATACCTATTAATAAGACATACCTAAAACATTTAAAGAATAGTTGACCCTTAGTTTTGAAGGCCAAATTAATACGTTTATGAAAGAATTCTCCTCAGTCTTTTCTCTCTCTCTTTTGTCTTCCTTTTTCTTGCACATACAAACACAGGAAATTAGATGCACAGTTTTTCAATACAACCCCAGCTATAGATAGATATAATATAATATGTATATATTATAACATATACATATCAGTACATTCTCACTGCATACACTCACTGCATACACTCACTTATAAGGACAGTAGCTGCTAGATGGTTAGAAGTTCTTCCACAATTGTTGGGAAGCTGTCCTTCCTTTTACTTTTCCTTTTTCATGGTTATTGATCTTTAAAGTCAGGATGGAATTAACATCACTATTTTGACACTATTCACATTTTTTGAAAGTGTGTAAAACTATTTATCTTCCACCTACATTTATTACCCTGGATTCTGTCTCTACTATTTTTATATCATTTAGATACTTGCATAGTAGTAGAAACATTATTTTGATCAACTTATTATCTTCTTAGCTATACAGTTCTCTCTATATACAGTGAGGAGACTTGCATACTCTTAAAGAATTCTGAATAATGATTTTGCTTTGGTACTGCTACTACAGCTTTACCTGAGGACACACAGGAAGAAGAATGGTAGCAGCCTGTGACAAGAAGTGACTTCTGCCATAGATACTAATTAATTACTGGAGTTTAGAGTGCACTATATATATATATATATATATATATATATATATATATATAAAAATACATAGTCATAAAACTGAAATCCCCTGAAGAGTACATAGTCCAAATATCTGATTATTCAAAAATGAGTTAATTTAGTTTCTGATAAACTGACAAATAGATTCCACTCCCCATCCTGAATCATTAGCAACCAAAGCAAGATGGAATCACTCAGACGACAAGTAAGGTTAATGTGAAAAGCATATAGGAAATACGTCAATGCAGTGAAAGCAAGCCAGTCAAAGAATAGAGAATTTGTTTTCCAAACAACTGGTTATCATTACATTACTTTCAAAGCAATTTCCAAGCTAATCTGGTTGTAGTGCAGTGCAGGTACATCAGCAGTCCAGTCCACCTTTCAGAACTTCCCACGCTTACCACCATTCTGCCATTCCAAACTCCCTGTGCCAAAGAATGACCCTCATTTTTTTTACAACACAATCTCCACAGATTTGGTGTATCTTTCATCCTGTGATCCAAAAATGAATAATTTTTATTTAATGAGTCCACTGGAAGAAAGATGGGCAAAGAGTCTTAGTAATTTCTTATCTTAGCAACCTCATATCAAATGGTTGTCAAATCCTACCTTAATAAATATTTGGATAACTAGGAAGTTACTATAAAATTCAGACAAGGTGTTTGGTTACAAGTAGCAATAATATTTTAGTACTTACACTATCAAGCATTTCTAATGCTGCTGAGCCGTTCAAAATCATATGCAGCAAATGTTGCTCCAAATGGCTTTAGAAATCTAATCTGTTCTTAAGCATCACAATCAAAGTCTGCATTGCACTTGCATTCCAAATTGTTTATATTTGATTGTATTCTATTATCTCTAAATGAGGTGAGTTACTCTAGGGTCATGATCTGTTTCTTGTTATTAGCTGACATGTTCCACTGTTTATACAAGATAAAGTGTATTTGATATTCTGTCTTTTTGTTTGAATTTACTGAGGTTGAAAGATAACCAAAAGTGATTTTTCTTCTGTTCCAAGGGCTATCATATCAAATATTTTGAGAAATGGTTAAGATTCCTTGATGTTTTCTTTATGTGGTATTCTAGATTTCGTATGTGCTATGTAGATTTTAGATGTCACATATGAGATTTCTGCTGAGTCAGTGTTTGAAACTGAGAGTGCCTGCAGATATAGGCTCTAAGGAGAGACAAGCAAAACAAGAATTTTTTTCTACTGCAGAGAATCATCATCTCTGCTGTATCATCATTTTATACTCACTGCAGAAACAAAAGCTTTTACATATGGGAAAATGTCTGATGGGAAACCAGCCTTTGCATACCTTGTCCCTCCAGACATGCATCCCATCCCCTTCTACCGTACTGCCCAAATGATTAAATAAGCTTTTGGCAGCTGTATAAGGAAGTTTGTCTGATTGAAAGCTAACCCAGAGTCAAATCGGAGAGCTATCAAACTGCCCATGAAGTCATACAATTGCTGTCATCGAAGAGTGACAATATGTGGCTAGAATTAAGGGAAAGGCGGTGCTAGTCACCATGGCTGTAGTGGGGACATGTATTAACTTAGGCTAATTGTAAAATTACACCCTGTAGTCAGATGTTTGGAGGCAGTTGGAGACATTATCCACTTCCTAGTGAAACACCCCAGCTGTAATACAACAGAGGATTTAGGGCCTCATTAAGCATGTAATAGTTAGTGGTTGCTCTAATACTGGGGTTTTTGCTAACAACTGCTGTCTGCAAGATTGCAACAATACCTACAACTGACCAAGCTAGACAGCACTGTGAGCTCATAGCATGGTCCCCTAAAAGTGTATGCGCAAAATCTCTCTGAAGGTAGCCCTGAGAAAAGGGACTACAGCATTTCACAGCTTTTAATCACACAGGAGCCGTGCCCCAAAAGGACTGCAGCCCTCATATTCCAGGCATCTTGCTGCTCAGCATGGCCCACGACTCTAATGTTTGCCTGGGTTGCAACACAAGATGATTTCTCAGAGAGGACAGCAATCTAAGCTATCATATTGGCTAATAATGAATAGTGGGATGAAAGACAAAACAGATTCTACTGAACAGATTCTTATTAAGTTAAACAATTTTTTATGTTTGGGATTTTATGTTGTGAAATCCTTCCAAGACATATGTCTGATATTGCCCTCTCTAATAAATCTATTAAGCATTGTAGAGAGGAATTATGATGCCTTCTCCAAGTCTCCCAAAAGCCTAACATTCACTAGATATTTGTGAAGAATATGAAGAAATAAAAATGCAGCTTTCTTTTGTGCTTCCTGCCAACTCTGATATCTCACACAGAAGATCTGACCCTGGTGTTGTCAGGTTAATCTCTGTTGAACATATTCCACTCTGTAAAAACTGTCTCATTTTAAGAGTGACTAGGCACTCTTAAACAGGCCCTCCCACTGCCAGCTGAGTTTCCCTGACATTAGGTTCCAAAGTAGTTCTCAAGAGTTTCTTTGGCCCAATGCACATTTAATTCTGCCATGTGAAGAAAAACAGATCCAGCAGAAGAGCTAAAGAGACCCTGTTCCTTCTCCACCCATCAGCACTCAAAAACCTTTTTTTATTCCAAATTTTTGAGATGCTGTGTCCAGATTGACTCAGGCAGAAGCTGTAAGGAGTAACATCTCTAACAGCTCAGGTAAACACTGCAACAGGTTGGTTATTGAGTAAAGAAGAGAATGAAGACTGAATGCTTCTTCAGAAACCAGTTACTGTACTAAGCATGACATATAATATGAGCAGCTAGTAGGAGAGACCTACCCATCAAAGAGGACTGTATACTCTGGGTATGCCCTGGGATGCCTAGCATTCCAAGACAATACTCCAGCAGGTTCAGAATAGCTTGCATGGAACACGAGAGTGAGGTAGCTGCTGAGGTGTGGAGATTGAAAATCTTGAACACAAAACAGTTGTAAGGGCTGAATCCTCTTGTGAATCTGGATTTTTGCATTTTGGTGCGTTAACCTACTAGGTACTAGGATTTTAGGCATTTTTCATTCTAGTTGAAATGGTTTTCATTTCAGAGATACAGCTCATTGCATTGGTACCCTTCACGTCAGCATTTCACTGAAAGTTTTCTTTCTACTTCCATCTCACATCTGTTCAGAAATATCTGTTAGAGGAACTCAACAGAAACAGACGGATCTGTTGAAATTTTAACCTTAGTTCCTTTTTGGCAAATTTCTTCCTAACTTCCTTGGGAAACACAATATCCTCACGGATGAACTCCCTGTTCACAAAATGCACTTTAATAAATTATGGATCCTGATGAACTAATGGCTTATTTGGGAGACTTTACAAGGCCTATAAATTAACTTAAACTTACTTAAAAAAGCAACTGGGTCAGGGTGTATATAAAATGTATTGCATAGAGCTGGACATTCTTATCAGTTAAGAATGAAGTGTTATCTTCTGATATACCAGATATGTCTTTTTTCCTATAAGCAAAAGTGTCATTTGTCACCAGTGGAGGGAGAGGTGTACATCAAATCACAGAACCACAGGGCTAATCTCAATCCCCAGTTCTGCTGTCACTTATATCCATTTGGCATAGTTTAACTTCTCTAGCTTCTGTGTTAATGGCAGGATAAATGGGGATAAAATCAATTCCAAAAACAGATTTCACTGAATCTGCAAATAATAGCATTTAGAAATAAAAAATAAACAATTATATCTTATTTAGTTATAAGAAAATTAATCATTCCTACCACACAATACCTTAGAGATGTTTTTATTATTATTTTCTTCAAAAGAAAGTAAGAGGGTGTTGCAAAGATCTGAATCTTGTGTCACTGCATTTCTTCACAACTGAGTGATAATGATTTCTTGTGGGACTTGCTACCCCTAGAATGAATTTATGCAATTTTTTTACACATGATTTCACAAACAAAAATACACTTATGTCCTAATTATCCCTATTTTACCATTTAACTAAAATATAAAAAGATTAAACATGGGAAGATGTTGCTTCAAGTTTAGGAACATACATGAAAGGAACAAGTATAAATCTGAAGTAGTCAGTCCAAGCTGCTCAAGTCAGTGAGCAGAAACAGTTCCAGAGTTCAACTCTTTTAACCTATTTTGACGTAAGTTAGAAGAAATAAACCCAAAGCTAAGAGCTAAGGACATAGTTAAAATTAGTTCAGAACCAGAGGCCTTTGTTCTCCATCTGGAAAATTAAATTGCCTCTTATGTTATTTCATGTTGTATTCAGGATACAGGTCAAGATCAATGGAGATTTTCTAAAAGTACACCTAGCCAGAGAAAATTGATATTAAGGGAAAGGGAATCTTCCCTTCGTTTGGTTGCCTTGCTTTTCTACTTACACTTGTATGTTTAATGAAAAGGACAAACATTTTTCCTTCTTTCCCATTTCACCCTCATAATTAATGAAAGTTAAAATTATATACTAGTCCCCACCCATTTTTCTGCTTTTTCAACACTGAGGCTCCTGGTTAAAGTTGTCCATGCTTCCAAGAAGAGCAAACAATCATCCCAAAGCAAGCTGCCAAAATATAAATAACAGCTAGTGCAAATGGATTTCATGAATCTTCTGATGCAGTGATGTGTGTCCCAGTGTTCTACATTTTTCTGAGACAAAATATAACTAAAGGCTATAGACTTGGCACAAAGAATTGTTGAAAGAGTTTTCACAAAAGTGTTTTGCCTCGAAAGATGACACAAGTTTTGATAAAGAAATAAAAACTGGAATTTCATTTCAATTTACTCAGTTTTGGCAGATGAATTATGGGAACAACATTTCAGACAGATGTTCAGCAGAGGTTTCCAGCTGCTAGCAGAAATTATGTCAGAGCATTGCATAATCCCCTATGTTTGTAAATGGTTGGAATAAACAGTCACATCAATAGCTCAGTTATTAGTACCCAAATTCCTTCTAAAGCTTCTGTGTTATGAACTGAACATCACTGTGTATCTTACAGCTCATCTCTGTGACCTTAAAAACCTGTGGGTTTTGGACTTCTGCTTCATTTAGAGTTGCTTGTCTTAGTGGTGTGTATAGTGAGAAACTGTATAGGTAGCAAATTAACCCATTACTTTTTTACCAATCTATGATGAACCAATCTTATTTTTTCAAGGCCTGATCCTGAAATTCACACATCAACCAAAGACTAAGCTGCAGCATCAGACCTATAAACTCGCTTCTGTACAAAGTTTAGTGCTTCAGAAGATGCTTTGTAACATAATTTCCTAAGAACAGAATGGGTGAGCCATGTAACCATGGCATTTTCTTCCATAGCCTCTGTCCTCCTTAACATTTAAAGCCAGAAAGCCAAATTATGGTCTGTAGACAGCATCCCCTACACTTTATGTCTCTTTCACAACCCTTCAAAGTCTTTATTTCTCCACAGTTCTACAGTTCTTCTGCCGTTGAATCTGTTACAAAACACTTGCTTTGTTTTATAAATTATAAGGGAAATATATATTATTAAAGAAATTTGTTGCCTGGAATGAGGAGAGAATAGTACGTGCACTTGAGGATTGGTTTTGATGAAGTAAAAGTGGCAAAAACACCCACTAGCCAGGTGGCCCAGTCACATTACTGTGAGTCTGAAATTGTAAGGAATCAGAAGACAATACCCATTTCCCCAGCCAGAATTTTCATGCTGTGAAAGGAACTCATCTCTTTCAGATTATTTGAAACTCAATGGGAAGTTGCTGACTCTACAGGCAGAGCACTTAGATCTCTTAAGACATGCAAAGACATTTTTGTTTACTGACCCTCCCTAATCTTCCCACATGGAAGCTTATAGAACAAAAGGGCATTGTAAAGGCAAAGATCAGGAGGCTGAATTAAGTCATGTACTTTTTTCATTCGTAGCTCAGTCACCAGCCTTCATGTAGATGTTAAACTAAGTTTGAGAAAGCACTATTTCATCATGGGTTTAAAACACATCTCCACTGAACTGCAAATCAGTTCTGAACAGCTTACTTTGTGGGAAACAGAAGGAAATATCAGGTTTTCAGTCTGGTAACAAACAGGAAAAACAAAATAAGCAGAAAAAGGGACAAGGTGGGAAAAGCTTGTCTGATCAGATATTCATAAATTATAAGTTCATCATAATAATGTTAACACATTTTTGTGTATTTGTATAGATATTTTAGCAATCACTAAGCTTGACTGATTTTTTTTCAGTGCAGAAGACAATACTTTCTGAGAACTGGAAGAAAAGACATAAAGGAACTGTGGTCTATATTTATTCAACCCCCCTAAACAGAGTATGTTTTCCTGGCAATTAATGCTCACTAATCAAAGTCTAAATTAAAATTAAAATGTTCAGCTATTCTACAACATTTGATTAAATGACACTTCAACATATTCTTCAAATATTACCTAAGATGCTAAAATGCACCTCAGACTTTCTGTTGTATTGTTCACAACAATCTCAAGGACTTCTCTGCCTGCCAGGTCTGAAAGCAATTCTAAAAGGGATTGGTTCCTGTTAGATGTTTATCCTTAGCATATCCATGAACTGAATTAATTGCAACAAAAGGGAAATGATAACCTATCATCATTCTTCCAGGCCGTGATACTGGGGCAGAGACCTCTCCCGTGACTTCTTGTCCTTAGTTCAGCTCACTGAATCAATCATTCTTTGGAGACAATGAGGGAGCTTTCTCTGAGGAAGAAACCACAAACCTCAAACAAGTTGCTCATGGGTGGATCATGGGAAACAAGTTGTGAGGTTATATTTATCTCTACCTACATTAGAACTGTATTTTCTCTGTTGACAAGCTTTAAAATATTACAATACATATTGATAAGTATGGGTCAAATGTTAGATGATAAAGGAAACCTGGAGAAGAGAGAGGAAAGACTTGCTAAAATTGAAGGCTGCTAATATCCTTTCTTGATAAGGATTTCAAGCTATTTTGAGGACAGAGCTTTTACTCCTTCAAAAATCAGCTGCACATGTCTTCAAGGGCAAAATTAATTTTAAATTGATGCTTTACCTTGTATATAAAATCTTCTTTGAACTTCTCTCATGTATACACAAATTAATATGAAATTAACTTTAAACTGACACTTCACCATGCACATCTTCTCTGAACTAATTTTTGCTAGATGTTTTCAAATGCGTGAATCTGAATTATAGTTCCTCCTGAATTTTATTACACCAAATGTAAAAGGACCAACTTCAACATATTTTTCACCCACATCAGAAAGATGAAAGGTTTCCTTATCACACAGAGTATTGATAAAGGACGGGCAATTTTCTCCTCATTTGCAGTAAATATCTTAACATGCAGAATACCCATTTCCTTCCCCTTTTATGTATAAAAGAAATTGTATCACTTTCGTTTGTGCCAGTATCTAATTAAATCAGTTCCATTGACGTCATTGTTGCACATATTCATTGGAGATCAACAAAGAAGTGGATATTGAAAGCAGAAGCTTTCTGAAAATTAGGCAATAGCAGTTCTGTTGTAAAGATCTCTGTAACTACCCATGAAGGAGAAGCAGCGGACAGGGCAGCTCACCAGGCATAAAGTACTGGTTACTGCAAAATGAGGTGGGCAGCCTTTGGCTGCAGAGCCCAAAGGTCCTGCTTTCTGCAAGTCAATAGGTTGTACTGCTACTTAAATTATACCAGTGAGAAGATGTAAAAAACCAGATTCCCTTAAGGAAGTGAGGGCCTCTTATGAAAATCCCTCTTTCCTGCTTCTAACTTTGCCTATTAAAGCCTATTAAATCCTGTTTTTTATTATTGTTTTCAGTGTGCTAAAAATAGGGACATGTGGCACCATAATTTCTGACATAAATATTTGGTTTGAAGTTTCCTTATTTACCTGAATGACATTAACTAGCACACTACCATAATAGAGCTCTGCTACCGGTTGCAAGTATTTATATTAGAGATGAGCTAATAACCTTTCCCATCCCTGTAAAAAGAAATTTTCTGCCTGCCAAATATTTCAAACTTCCTTTGAGTACATATCCCTGAGCTATGTTACAGTTAAATTATTTACTGTACATGGCATGTTGTCATGAGGACATGCTAATTCCCTACTCTGCCTAAGAATAGGTGTGCTTCAATCAGCCTGATACTCTGGCAGCAGTATTGCTGGGGGAAGAAAGAACTTGAAGAAGAAAGTACATAAAGGGGGTCTACAAGAAGGCTAAAGAGGGACTTCTGATAAGAACACATGGTGCTAGGACACAAGGACACCTTTAAACAGGAAGAGAGTAGATTTAGATATTAGGAAGAAATTCTTTACTGTGAAGGTGGGGAGACACTGGAACAGGTGGCTCAGAGAAACTGTGAATGACCCATGCCTGGCAGTGTTGAAGGCCAGGTTGGATGGGGCTTTGAGCAATCTGGTCTAGTGAAAACGGGAGTTGGAATTGGATGATCTCTAAGGTCCTTTCCAACACAAAATGTTCTGATTTTTTTAAAGATTTCAGATCATAACCTAGGATTTAACAATTCATCAGTTAGGCTTTCTGCTTCTTCCTGCGCATTCAGTGTGGCGTCAGATCTTTGAGACGCATGTTCTTGCTGGTTTTTGGGTACCTTTCCTGTGGCTGGAACCAAGAAGACATATCCAGCAGAAACATAAGGCACAAAATCTCACAGCAAAATGCATCATCTTAAGTGCTTCTCCCAAGTAGGGAAAGGTTAACTTTTGGTTTCACAATAAACTTTGTTCTAAAATAACCAGTTGAAAACATCAAAGTAGATGTGCATCAGCAATCTCTTTCAGAGACATCATGTCTGAGGTAGTATAAAGAATACCATGAAACTGGGCTTCCACAGCCTTGAAACCTTTCCTTACGTTTATTCCTCCTTTTAAATATGAGAAATTAGATGAGGGTTTTGTTTTTTTTTTTAATGGAAGAAAAAAGACTTTCACAAGATACCTTTCTGCCTGAGGTGCTCACCAGGAAGAAAGAAGTACATTTCTCCCCTCCTATCTTAGAGAGGAAAATACTCACTCCTTCTTTTTTGCTTGTAAATGTTACGCAGTAGTAGCTAACTACAGAATAAATTAATGGAGGGTCCACTTCTTCCTGTACACTCAGAGTGATTGAGGAACCAATAATACCAAATTCTGGGGTCTGTGAGGAAAGCAAGCACATTGAGTGTTACTAGAAGTAGGGTTAGTTTCATCTAACTTAAGCCACCCATGTGCTTGACACCTAGAGCAGAGCTTGTCACATTAAGCTTCTTTAAAGACAGCAAGAGAAACGCACAGGTGTGATTCACCTGTATGGACCAAGACACCACTGTAGATATCTTGTTTGGTCATATGTTGTCCTTCTCTTCTGTAGCCAAAGTGTCTACACAGGGCCAGTGTAGGCTAGCCTTCTAATGTAATCTAGTGTAGGCTAGACACTAAGATAAAGTCTCTGACATGATCCCTAGCTGGTTTAGAAAATAAGACTATAATATATTGCGTAGGCTGCTAGCACTACTCTCAGGAGTTAAGGTCCTATAGGAAACATTTCATTGCTGCTATTTTCATTATTTTGCTACATCCAGTGCAGTCTAATAGTGAACAGATTTTTAAAAGGAGTCACGAAGAAGGATGGGGAAACATAACCCAGCAAAAAAACTATAGATGTAAGCAACCTAACAGTAGCAACATATTGAACAACATGTAAGACAACACATTTACAAAAAGTTCTGTTCATAGTTTTCCTCTGATAAACAGACCTTTATTAAAAATTACACACCTATGTCAATCTTTTAATTTATGAATTAACACCAAAAGTTGCAAGTCCAGCAGAATAATTGCAAGTAGCATAAATCAGTCTTTTATATATTGACAGAAGAAAATAATTCAAATTGAAAACATTATATATATATATATAGATATAGATATTTATATACACACACAGATATATATATATATATATATATGTAAGTGTATGGTCTCACATAATGATAAATTCATTTGAATTTCTCACCTTTCTCTGAGAATAGAAACTCGAAGAAATACTCATAATAAAAACATTTTAAAGAACTTTGAACCTAAGCCAATGTAGATAGCTGAAGAGAATAACAGAAGGAGTGTGATTTGAAAAGTACATAAATCTATGTGCGATATATAGCATAATTCTAAACCAGAGGTCAACTAACTATTACACAGAATATTTTGCCCATATTTTTTACTATGGAAAATATGTTGATTAAACCTAAAGTTTCTGTAAAATGTGATTGGCTGACTGGTTAGTTTGTTATGGCGAAACGTTGCAGAAAACAGAATTACTTTGCTTAAGGGTAAACCTGCACAAAGTCTTTACATTCTTCAATATTCGAGAAAGTTTTTCACATCTATGCCCAAAAAAGGAAAACAGAAAGAACTAGTCTGCTCAAGCAGGTTGTGTGGTTGTGATAGGATCACCTGGAAACTTTTAAGGGACTTTGCTTTTCTTGCTGATTTTATGTTTCAGATATTCAGATAATTGGGCAGCAGTATGAAACTTCAAGGTAGGTGTTTACTTTAGATCAGTTGTTGTGTTTGGCTTTTTTTCTTCTCTGACATTATATCAACATTTGTTCTCTGCTAAATCCGTGTAATTTTTGACACCTCTTTACCTAATGTAGATTACTGCATGCAAAGACAAGCTTCTTTTACATGTAGGAAAAATAATAGATTCCTTTGTAAAATGCTCATGGAAACACAAATAATAGAGTTATTGTCTTATCTACAATAATAACTTTCCAGAGAAATTTTGATCAGCTGATGATGATTTACTCTGTATCATTTAACTGTGAGAATAACTCAGGTAGTTTTGGTTTGCATGTCTATAAATAATGCATTTTAAATTGAATGTATCTGCTTACAGCACTTTCTTCATTCTATTGAAGTGACATTTTCACATATGCTGTCATTTCTCTTTTATGTGATGTTAGATGTTGGTGTGCCTGCCCATCCACATCTTAATTATTTTGAACAAGTTGTGTTCTGAATCCAAGCGAAGTCTTGACCTTGGAGCACAGCTGGGTGCTCTGCAGGCTGGAAATGTGGGAAATGTTGGAACAATATTGCAGAACTGAAGAAGTGTGTTCTGGATAAAGGCAGGTGTTTCCTTTTGGTGGTCCAATTTTTCACATGAAAAACTGAAGCCTAACCAAAAAGAAAAACCCCCATAAACAAACTTCATGCATCCTTCTGACTTCACGGTACCACACAAAATCTGATGTTCAAAAATAAAAACATGAAAATGAAGGTTTTATCACATGTCAGCAGAGGCCTGATGATTAGAAAAAAAAAATTGTGTCTCTCATTAGACTGCTTTCTCATATCCAGTCTTTGAAAGAGGTAGATTACACTACTTTTCCTATAAGAGTTCAAGAAAGAAAATGTAACAGTTATGTGTCCAGCTTCAGGTATAAAATTATAATAGAACAGTCAAAAACTACTGCAGACAGAATTTTTGATACTATTAAGGGGTAAATTAGAAGGAATGGGCAATGTGAAACCATGACATATTTTCCTCCATCTGCTTTCTTCCAATGTCAATCTTCCTGAATTTCACCATAATTTAATGAAAAGTATCAAGATGAGAATACAGTAGACAGATACCTTTTAAATGCCAAATAGTAAAGAGGGGGCACCATTCCATCCCTTGCTAATTTAATACTGAAAAATAGAAAAAACATGAGATCTTAATTTAATTCTTTGTATAGTTCTACACACAGTGAAATAATGTGTCAAATAGTAACAAAAAATAATAGAAGACTTTGAAGACAATAATTATTACTTTCTTATTAGGATAATTTAAAGAAATATTATCCAGTAAGAACATTTTACAGTAATAATATTAAATATCCAATGCCAGAATCTTTTTTGAAAATTATATTGAGAAAAGCAGGAATACAATTTAAACCTGAATCTTGACCAATATAATGAATACTTGAGACACTTCTCTAATCTGTCATATTTAAACAGTGATCACATCACTTTTTCTAAGAACATTTTTTAATTAAAAAAAAAATAATTGCAATTGTCAATATACAAAACCAATTTGGTTCTTTTATTGGCCAAAACTATGATAAATCCCAATTTTTTACAATTTTAATACCTATATTATCTAATTTTGGATTTACCCTATCTGTCATTTACATACTAAGATAAAATCTGTTCTGAGTTTTCTGCTGTGTCATAATCCATCTTTCATACTGAGTTTATTATCACTTTTGAAAATCTTTATAAAACTTTACTTCACATAAAGTAGAGATGAAGGATTTATTTAGCTACACAGCAACTCACAAAGGTCTTTAATCCACAGAACAATTGTGACAGAGCAATTAGTGTCTGGGGAAGAATTCGATATGTCCCCATCTCCAAATGCGTATGTTCAAATACTGTATCATCCTGGGGCCATTATCTTCCATTCATAGCAATATTAAAAACATGATATAGGGTATTATGTCTTTATATGTTCTCCATGGTAATCACTAAAAACAGCCCACAATTGTTTTTAGACTGCTCGTCACTGTCTCATGCTCACTTTGTGTGCAGGGACATGACTGACCTCACATTGTTTCAGGGATTAGAGAGTCACTGTGTAGCCTGCAACCTGCTTACACAGAAATACCCACAATCTGAGCAAAATTATTAGAGGACTGCTTGGGGGAAAATTCCCCAGCCCATGATGAATAGCCCCAACAAAGAGGTTTCTTCTCTTGTCTCCGTTTGCACAAGGCTTGACCATGAATAAAAGCTTTATGAATCTCATAACTACTTTTCAGTAGGAGAAATAAAGCTTTTTCTCCATGTATGGCATTGAATCCTAATGGCACAGGGAGCTGAATAGCATACCTGAAAACATAAAAAATATGTCATGAAATATGCTTCTATGACTAAAGCATTTAATTGGAATGAGGCACAACAATTTTCACACTGACATGGTTGTTCAAAACTAAACACTGGACAAAAGCAGCACAGCTTTTGAGGTTGATGGAGTTCTGTGGCAGATAATTGACGTAAAGGGGTAGAGAGCAAGGACATAGGTAATTTGACCAAATCACACAGAAATTGAAAATCTGCCTCAGAATACTGGATGAAAACCCTACTCCAGGAAAGTTGTTCTGAAACTTTTACAGATTGATACTGAGGAACAAATTATAGGCCTTCTTTGAAGTTCCATAATGGCAATGCCGAATAAAAAAATATATAAATGAGGCATTACAACAAAAAAAAACTATGCAAGATGCAGAATCTATTTTTAAGACTTTATTTTAAGCAATTACACAAAAAAAATAAGATCCAGAGAGCTCAGATTTTCTATATTAAAGGATAAATGGCAACACTCCTTTATATTCAAGCATTCTATTTCAAATTAATGTTAAAACCAGGAAGCTAGTTTTTCTGGAAATTTCAGCTTTGAAGCTCTAGTTGGCTTTTTATTGAACTTCTTATATATACCAAATGCAAAAGACAGGCAGAAATATTTATTATTTTCTTCCAGTATGTAGTACAATTTTTAGTGCAATGAAAATGCCTACAGGTCTTTCTTTTCCTTTATAGTACATACCAATCACTCCAGCATACATGAAAGGACACTAAAGTTTAGCCAAAAAATGAAAATCTACTTCTTTCTATTCTTTCTTCCTTTAGTTTTATTCATTTGGCACTGTGCTGTCTAGTATCAATTACATCAGACCAAAAGGAAGGAAGGAAAGACTTAGTTTGCAATGCTCTGCTGCTGCTGGCACTAATATTTCAACAGACAAGAGTAAAAAAGGAAAACACAAGCTAATGCACATTAAAATGTGTGCACAAAAGAAAATGTTAAAGCTGAAAACTGAAACTTAATTCTCACAAGAAAATTATGTTTTCCAAGTAATATAACAATCTTGAGCTATAACATAATTTTACTTTTCTTTAAATCAACAGTGAAACCAATAAAAACTGCAATGTGAACAGCTATGAATACTTAAATGCAGAAATGATCAATCTGGTTACTTGGTAAGATTCAGCTTTGATGCTCTGCTGCTGTTTTGACTGGGAACCTAACAAAAAAATTAACAATAAAAAAGTGTTCATTGGAAGCTTTGATTCAGCCAAAACCAAATTCAGAGCCTTTGTTTTTGGGTAGTAGCAGAAACTTTGAGGAACCATTCTGGTTTCCCTAGTTTAGTATTTCTTTCAGTGCAAATGTAGTTACTCAGTCGTGTCACAAGGTTCCTCAGACATAACACACAAACAAGCAAAACTTGAGAAGGCATGGCCTGAACTTCAGTCATCCACAGAAAATGACTCAAACATAACCAGGGAAGCTTGACATATTTGTACCAGAGGATAATTTTCAGTGCTCAGTAACTCAGGAAGGCCATGAAAGTAAACATTCAGGTTGTTAGTAGGAAGTTACTAGCACTTGGTTAGAGTGAATATCTATATTCTGGGACCATGTCTTGAGAAGAATGGCTGAAGTTTAATGACTAAGATAGTAGAATGTATTAGGGCAAAGTTCTGGAAAAGCTGTAGCAAAAGGCAATTCCAGCATGTGCCTCTGATGATGTAATAGTTTTTCCATCTGTGATGGATTCTATAGCTCCTTTATTTATGGACAATTCTAGATTCAAGGCATTTTGCTAGGAATGACTAGACAATTCACAGTTATTAACTGCACAATATAGTGTAGACATTCCTTGCACACAGAGGCCTTATTTCTTGTTCTCTCTTAGTGCCATAAAGAAGTGTGACAGGCTAATTGAATTTTTACATGTAAATGATCTTTCAGACCCTATTTTACTTTTATGCAATTGAGAGAAAACAGAGTCTTCCAATGGAGGGTTTAGCAGAAGTGATGTTTCTTTGATTTCCTTGACTGCACATAAAAATTTTAAACATGCTTACATGATCTCTTATACCAGCTTAAACCCTAAAAAAAAATAAAATTAAAATAATGGAACACTTGTCTCATAGGACTAAGAACTCCAGGAATAGCTATAAAATAACTGGATTTTTGTCTTTCATCCACAACAGTTAAAACTGGGGAGGCCCAACAACAGCTGCAAAGTCTGCCATGTTCTCAGAGGAGCTTTCAGAAGAAAAAATTATGAATGCATGTATGGCATAAAGGTTGATCTTTGACCATGCTGACAGCCAGAGCTCTTATCATCTTTCTCAGCAACAAGTCAAATTGGGCTTTAATTGCTGCTCAGAGAACAGTGCTCGATTAAATGTACACAACAGAAAATGGTACAGGGCAAAAGGGAACAAGAGATGTCAAGGAGTCATGAGACAAACCCCCTTTCTGATACTCTATTCTAAAGACAATGTGAGCTTTATATGTAAAATGAAACACAGAGAAAGGTTTCCTAAGTACCAGCCACTGTCCTGAAACTCAGTGCTTAATAACTGGTAATAATCAACAGGAGCTTAAAATGCGTATGTGTCAAATTTGTACAAAAGAGGGCTGCACCTAAGCACCCTGTCAGGGCCCATTTCATTAATTCACATCATTCATCTCTTTAGCTGGTCACAGGAAAACTTGCAGAGAAGTTCAAATTGAGAAGTTAAAGGCACAATATGCTGTACACAAGGGAATTCAAGGGGTCCTTTTTGGTGGATATTCTCTTTTAAATGTAAAATGGCCTAGATTCCTTGAAATTTAATCATCACTTGTAAAAGTCTTAATGTCCGAGAAGCCAATCACCTCTTGTACAGCAACACCATAAAACAGGTTACCCATCTTCTTCACCTCAGTCCTCTCATGCTTGCCAAGAAATTACAAAGCTATTTTTTTCTGATGTGTTGGTAACAGCTGATCAGCAACGTGTTTTCTTAACCACTTCTAAGAACACTGTCAGAGCTTGCAACATGCCTACACTGATAATACCTGCCAGATACAAACTGTAGGTACCTAAAATACATCTGTCTATTCATAAAGCAAAGACAAGTCCAAGCACATTTGATATCTTAAACTTCTGTAAAGCAAGGTATGAAGGCCAGAAAATTGTAAAACCATAGAAACCCCATCAGTTTCAGACATAGGCCAAGGTAAGCATGGAAAGCTGGAATTTAATTTTAAGAGCAGAGACCAATTCATTCTGCCATAGCTCTAAGTGTAAAAGAAGGGCTTTTTCCCAGGAAAAAGCAGAGCCTTGTATGAGAGCCCAAGTTCACCAAGTCCACCTTTGTAGATGCTAAAAATTTGATTGAGTTTGACAGCAAAAGAAACAGGAGCACAGAGCCAGTCACCTCCAGCCAGCTTAATGAAACTGCAAACTCATGTCAGTCACATTCTACAGCTCTTCTTATAACCAAGAAAGGGGATATATTTAACCTTGCCTCAAGATCTACCTAGGTATTTTGGCTTTAAACCTGGCATTTTCAGGTAAATTCTTTCAATTCCAATAAACAAACATGCTGCTTATATTTGGGGTTGGGAGTTTTTTCATATTCTGTTTATTACATAATAATATTTTTAAAATATCAAATTATCTTTAATTGTATTTCATTTTAGTACAATATTAAGTGTTCCTTTGAAAAAGAAAAGGTTTTGTCATTCAAAAAGCTTTAATCTTGGCACACCTTTTTGCTCTCCCCTCCTGCACAGTGGTGGAGAGGTTTAGAAAAATGTATTTTTAAGTCCATGAAAGATGCAGAATAGATGTGCCCATCCAAATATAAACCATGGATTAGGATGTCACCGGTGTAGGTAAAAGGCTCTATTTTTAGTGACTTCTTGGAGTGGCTTCAGTGTACCTTTCCTTTGAAATACATTCCTTAGGATGCAAACATTTGTTTTCTTTTGTTGGTTTTTGTTCCCTCTGTTTTCACAAGTTTAAAAAGTCCCTTGTGTCACACAACACAGAAAATCTGAATCTACAGCTTTATGGCTGAAAATCTTCTGTTGGAACAATTGCACGAAGTCCTAGTCAAGTACCTTGAGTAGAACATCATAAACACCAGGCTACAAAATTACAATACCTTATCCCCAAAATTCCATTATAGGTAGATATTTTCATCAGTTTCATAAAAATATAAGCCTTCTGTTCTTTGTTTATGCTGAGAAGTTATCATTTTAAATAGAAGAGATTCCTTATCTAGTTCTGTTTCTTCCTTTCTTTGTGTTTTCAGATGTATGATAAAGTGCATGAAGTCTATTCTGTTAATTAATTTTCTTTTATTTTCACAATTGATTTCTTTTAATGGCAATATGATTCTCATTAAGCCATGTTTATGATCATTCATGACAGTGATTCTTTTTAAGCTATGTTTAATTGAATGTATTCAAAGGTACTAAATGCAGAACACTGAATGCCATGACTCAGAAGTCTTCTAAAGAAAGGTACATGCATATTTGAAAACACCTGGATAAAATTTCTTATTTACATTTATAAATGAAAAAAAATGCTGAGAATGTGAAACTAATTAGGAACTAGGAAGATCTACATTTGTGCTTTGCAGCAGCCCCACAAAATATATGTTCTCTTTTTATATTATAAAGAAAATGGATAATATTTATTAATTGTCTCTTAGATGTAATTCTGTACTAAAACAGATTTTAAGATAAAAACTACTATGCAGAAAATAATAAAAATAACAACTATTAAAGTAATCTTCATGTTATAACTAGGAGTGTGTGAGAAGGTATCCTGTTAAAATCAGTTGGTCAAGTTTCTGCATAACTAAGGATTGTGACTGTCATGTGACTGAGAATAGGTAATTTAATGTTCTAGTGTTTCGTTACTGTTTTTACTGCCAAATAATGAATGTGCCAGTGCATTTTATTTCCTTGACTTTGCCTCAGGCTTAGAGGTTAATAGTATGTAACAGTGATGATAGATACCATCATAATATTCAATAAAGTATCCCCTATCAAAGGGAGAAATGGTAAATAAAGAAATGAATACAACTCTTTGAGAACCTTAATCTACTCTAATAAACTAAATAAATTTATTTTTAAAAGCCGAATGAAAAAAAATTGCATCTTCAAATTAAATTACAAAACAGGCTTTTTACACAAACCTGGCCCCAAGCCAGTCAAGATCCAGAGAAGGGTTAAACTAAGCAGTGGGGACTCTTCACTAAATGCACTGTTCACCAAGCAAACATAATGGCTGATGATTGTTAAACACTTACCAAGCAAATCCCCAGTATCACATACCAGGCTGGTAGTTTGGATGCAAAGAGGAGCCTGAAGCAGACTTTTCAAAAGCATGATCTCTGCTTAGATATACTTTGGTTGAAAACTTACTTAGCAACAGGTTTCAAATAGATGAAGCAAAGATCAAAATGTGTCCCTTTTTTAACTTGGAAAAAACCCCATTATATTGCAATTCATTGAAATTGAAATTTATAAAAATTGAAATACTGAAATTTATATATAATAAACCCCTGAAATAGGTTGCTTTCCTCAAGATTTTCTATGTCAACCCTTCAATCGAAAATAAGTCTCTAAAAAAATGCATTTAAAATCTCTAAATAGTGTAAATTGCAATAACTGTAATATGAAAGTCATGCATTATCCAGATCCCATCTTAAGATCTTCCATTTCATATTCTTTTTATATTGTTTCAGTGTTGCCAGACTCACCATAAGAGAACAAGCTTTCCTTAGTGCACAACACGCTCAGAGGCACAAAATATTACACAGGAAGAAACAATATTCAAAAATATTGTGCTATAAAATCTTCATCCAAAATTAACTCACATTTTAAAAAGCACTTTTGCTGTAACAGTCAGTCAGGATAATGTCTGATATTGTGCGAATAGAGTAAGCTATTTGAATCCCCTGATTCAGTGAAAGGATTAATCTGCTTTATCTCTCCATGAAATCATTATACATTTAATCCAATTTAACATCCATGCAGTGCCTTGGTATTGTTCAGGCACACTGAGAACTGCAAATTTTCAGGCCGGCAGAAGAATTAGGTGCTAATTCATTGCCTGCCAGTTCCCAGGTATGCTCTTTCAGTCTTTGTCTTGTCTTTGGATATTTTCTGCAAAATGGACTAATGGGAGAATGTCATCTCTTGAGCAGGAATTTAGCATGCTCTTCATATTTAGTTGCTGAATTTGCCATTGCATACATGAAGTTCTCTCAAACAGGAGAACTGAGAGAGAACCTTCCAGCAGTTCACGGAACTCAGAGCTAGAAACCTCATAAATAGCATTTGCAATACTACATTGTAGCTTCTGCCCTGATTCTGACCTTTATTACACAGATGTCGGTCAAGAGAGTTAAAGTTCAGATGACACTTATTAATAAAAGTCACTCCTATTTATAATCATAAATAGATCTAGGTATCTCTATAGCAATGAATTCTGGGTAACAATGTGTCATGTAATATCTTTCAGAAAACATTTCTTATCAGCAATAATATAATAAATGGTACAAACCACACATAACACAGTTAAGGAACAAACTGACCAGTGGATTCATGGTGACCCTGGTAAGTAGTGGGCAGGAAAATTTGGTATTATTCAAGAGACTGGAAAATAAGGAAAGGGAGGAGAAAAAATGGCTAATAAAGGTCTGGATAGATGGAAAGTTTCCTTATCTTCCACACAATTGACTGTTACTTTCTTCCCATATATTTTTCTTGCAAATTATGTTCATTTTGCACTCAGCTGAATGAAATATGAATCCAAGGTTGTCTGCAGTTTATCACAGGCATCTCTTTTTTGAGCAGATTATAAGCAGGTTAAGTCTTGTTTGATACTCAGGTCAAGGTATTTGTTATTTATTTCAGTAGAGTTAACATCCTGAATCCTAAATTTATAAGTTTATGTAACTTCTAAGATAGACACAAAATTTTCATGATGCTTAAATGTTCTTGTTTTATATTAATTTTATACAAGGTTTAGGGTCTTCTTGTTACCCACAAGAACAAATTTTCTCTAAGAAGTAGAACAGATACATATTTCCTGGAAATAGAGTCCAGTTTCTATTTGAAAAGTTTTGTTTAATTCTTCTATATTCAGAAATGATAAAAAAAAAATTGTCAGAAGTTTTCTCTTGTGACAGATGACAAGTTTGTTGATCCGTGTTATTGCATTGTCTTTTTTCCTTACAAATTTGTTAATACATGAAGACTCACAAATTCTGCATTGCTTTATGATATGCTGCTGAAAACACATGGCTTAACACTGCGAAAATATACAAAATTAAGAGCATTAATAGATCCATACTTTATATTAAATCCAATGCACAAGACATATTTCCCACTAAAATGTATTTTTTAAAAAGAAATTCGTTATGAAACTCAACCTAAACATAAAAGTAGTAAGACTGAGAGGCATTCCTTTATTAGGATAGTACAAAAATTCTTTATATTAATAAATAAAACTGTAATTAGCAAGTAAAGAAAGTCAGACTTGCTGGGCTTCCATCTAGTAACTGCTTCTGTAAGAATGGACTCTGTTGAGGTGGATTTGAAGGGTTTACTGGCATTCCCTAAAGAGATCAAAATTCATGGATTAGTTAAACAACCAAGTCAAAAGCTGATTGTGTAACCTCAAGGCCTTTGTCTGAGAAGATAGTAAATTCTGATAGTAATACATTTTTAGAAGCAGCTTAGACTTCCCTAACCCTTTAATTGGAAAGAGATAATACAATAAAAGCTCACATTGCTGCATCTGTACTTTCTATTTAGGTAGTATGGAATAAGGTCAGATTTGTTCATGTAGGTGGACCATATTCTTTTGCAAAGCCTGTCAGCATTAGGAACTAAATCAAAACACACAAATAATAGAAGTTTCTGTGGAAGCTATAATCAAAGGCTGAAAATCCAGAACTGAAACCTAAGCAAAAAAACATATGTTCAGATTGGTGTTCTTAAGAGGATTTTAATGAAGACAGTGGGTATAATGGGTATCAGAATTAACTGTGCTGAAGTCCATACCAATTATTTTAAATGTCTTAGACACTTGTCTACTCCTCAGTCTGTTGCAGGTTAAATTTCATGTGGAAGTCATCCTACTTAGTTCAATAATAGTAAACAGAAATTGCAGGTGCATAGCTTCAGAGAATGACCCAGGTCACCTAACACACCAGTCCAAATTTCCTACAACAGTTATCGGAGATTTTAAAATACATATGAAGATCAGCATAAAGCAAAGCTCTTTTCCCAGCAGAGGCATTTCTTTTGCCTAAACACAGGCACTTCCACATGATGATATTGCTGTCCCTTTAATTAAGCCTCTGCTTCTGTCAGAGACCTGAAATACTCAATGTAGGTGCCTCTTTCTCATTCTCATAACAGCAGCCCATCAGAGAACTGTAATTTTTTTTTTCAGTGTGGTGAATATGTCTGGAGCTCTACCTAGAGAGAGAAACATTCCCCATGTTATAAGCCAGTGCCCAAAATACCAAGGAACAAAGCAACATCAATAAGGACATTCTCTCCCCTTAGCACTAGGCTACCAAACGACAGTGTATATTTACTGAAGCAATGTAGTCCTGCTTCAAGGAGGGGTCACCTGCTATACCTTATGCCTGTTAATCAGAACACTCTCCAGCATTTTGGAGATGAGGATTCAATACCCTGCTCAGACTAAGTCAAGTCAAAGGTGATCTAATTCCTTTATTACTGTTCAGATTTCTTAATTATTAGACACCTTTTCCATAAAACAGTACTAGCATTTTAGAGCATTTTCAGAGTTCAGTTAGCTGTATACCTATTCCTGCATCACAATTTGTTTGCTAGAAGTGTTTAAAGGGCATACCTCAAGAACTTTTAAGTAGTCAACACTGACTTCCTTTAAGCATCCTACAGATATTCCATCTTAGTAGGGAAGCACCTAGTGAAAGTTGTTGTTTAAGGAATGAAGCAGCCTTTAAAAACAGTTAACTATAGATGGAATGGAAATCCGATTGACTGTGTACTCCATCTCTACCTAAACCAATTAGAAACCATCTACAGCTGTTTTGCATTCCAGTGGCTTTTACAATTTGAGGAGTTTGGGGATTTTTTTCCCCTGTAAAACATCTGCCCTTTTAATACATATTATTATTCCTGTTTGGAAATGAACTTGCAAGATATATTTATCCACAGGAAAAATACATCCAAACTAGTAACAAGCAGTACAGATCTGTCAAGTCTGTACACTGCTGTGCCACACTGTCTTGCTAGATAGTGAAATCTGGTTATGTAAGTGTCCTTTGTGACTCCTGGACCCTCCTGAGTAGAAGTCTATTAAATTTAAATTTCTTGAACATTTAAATTTTAAGTAAAGGTTTAAATGTTGGTGGCTCACTGGGACTTGTCCTTTCATCTCAGACTTCTGTCGTGTCTTGATAATTGACTCCACACTTGTTTATACAGGTTCTTCTTCCTGTGTTTTGACATTTTCTAACCCACTGCTAAACCTGCAAGTAATTCAGGAAAACATATCAATTCTCCTGTCACTTTTTTTCTGTGCTGACGTTATTTTGGCATTTCCTTTTCCATAGTCTCTTGCCAGTGTTCAGTCAGTGTATGGCCTTTAACTTGTACCCCTGACCACTGCACCTTCATTTAAGTGCTGGCAAGTCAAGGACAAACAAGAAAAAGTTTCCCAATTCAGATTTTTTTTATTAGTGTTGCCTTTGTGACTGCAAGAAGTTTGAGGCACATATATCTATAGTTCATATTTTTATCAATTCCTTCAGCCACTAAATAATTCTTATCAGGTAACTTGGCAAAAGTACTATCTTGAAACACTTCAATAATGAAAGAATAAATAAGAGATTGTACAAGCTTAATTCATTACATAAAAGGAAAAAAAATATAATCAATCATATTTCTGGACCACATTTCATCAGTCTCCTCAATTCTGAGGGAATGAGAGCTTTAGTGAAGTAAAACATTCCAGTCATGCTAGAGATCTAAAATAACAGAAAAAAAGGAAAAAAAGTATTTTTAAGTTTTCTCAAAGAATTCACATACATTATTTTATGGCCTGTAAAGTGCTTCATACTTTATACAATATCTGGCAAAAAATTCAGAGCACCAGATTCTCTTACTTATAAGAATAGCAATGATAATAAAAACTCCTGATGGAGAGTTTTATATTGTGCAAACTCTGCCCAAGAAGTGTCAGGACTGAAAACACCATGGGCAATGCCAGCCAGATGATCTGCAGAAATAATTAACTGCAGAGTCCACAGCTTTGGCTAGCCTGGGAACAGTGTCATGCAAACTGCTTCCAGGACTTAAGCTACCAGCTTTCTTTTGAACTGGTCTGTCAGGGAGAACTACCAACACATTCAGGACCAAAGCAGAAATCCCTGTGTGATCATTACGTGATGTGTTCATGGCTGAAATTGTCAGCACCATTGAAGTTTAAACCTAGATTTTTATTTTATTTGGGCTTCAGGCAGGTGTAATTTTAAATTTTTCATATGTTTCATTACAGGGCCTCTGCAATAGGAGTAGGGATAATGGTTTTAAACTTCAGGGGGGTTAATTTTATTACATATAAGAAAGAAATTTTTTAACAATTGAAAACAGAGTGGTGAAACACTGGAACAGGTTGCCCAGAGAGGTGGTAGATTCCCTATCCCTGAAAACATTCAAGTTCAAGATTGAACTGGCCAGGACATGATTTCAAATTAGACACATATTTCATAGCTTGACTTGGAAACACCCACATATCTTTTAAAAGATTATATCCCAGATTCCTGCACCAGTGCGTTTTTCTCTTTTGCTAAGTTATCTATTGGTTTAAATTTCGTACTTCTTCCTTCCCTTTCCTACTAAGTGATTCATGGTTTTTCAAGTAATATTCCTTTATTTTTTCTGGTGAACCACAGCTAAATACTGACTAGTTTCAAACAGAGATATCTAAGTCTACAGGTATTAGTAGTAATGCACTATAGCAATTGCAGTTTTCACACCAAGATCTTAACTGAGTTTAGGAACACAGAGATATCTAGGATGAATAAAGAACCAGCATTTGATGAAGACTTACTCTTCCCTTAATGAGTGTTTCAAAGAGTCTCCTAGCTCCCCTCAGGAGCCTTTGGGTCTATTACTAACTTCTACTAGATTCTAGATAAAATCTAATTTTTTTACTTGATTTTCTAAAATCAATCTCTGAAATACTCAGTACAAAATTCAGCATTTCATTATCATATAATATTGGTTACAGACCGTTGTAATATAATGTAATATAATTAAAATTAAATCATACAACATAATATAGCTTTTGCTGGAAAATTCTGTTATAGGTCTGAAGATGCTATATGGGTAATAATCAATATCCTCTGTTTTCTAGGTAAAAAATATTCTAGCTGATAGTTTTAAGTGCAGAGTACAAACTATCACTTCACAGAGTCAGAGAATGGTTGAGGTTAGAAAGGAACACTGGAGATCATCTGGTCCAAACCCCCATCACCTGCTCCAGTTGTATCCATTTGGACGGCAGTGACCAAGAGTCATCCTTGAGCAAGTGTTTGCATGGAGCTGGTTCACCTTCACTCCCTGGGATGGGGCTGAGATTTTTTGAGAAGTGAATCCATCCCAGTTAAAAGACCTCTGAGAGCCACCTGCTTCATGATAACCTCCTTCAAGTCAACGTCTGGCATGCACAGGCACTAAACAACTAAATAACTAAACTAAATAACTTCTGTCATGTTTGCATCAGTGAGATGACTAAAAATACCTATATAAATATATAAACATACAACTATATACAAATAAATGTATTTGAAGACTCCACGTGTGTTTTTAGATGAATAACCTGTATGCAGCACTAATGATTGTTTCCTTCATGCTAACCATCAATGGTTTCCCTGAAAATGAACCTAACAAGATGGTGAAATAAGAGGATGGTGGAAAATGTCCACTGACCATCTGCGTTTTATATTGCTTTCTTACCATTATCAGTTTTGTCTCTTTATATTTACAGTCTTAAAATATTGATATCTTTTCTTTCACATTTAGAAACCCAGCAAAGGATATTGGAAAAATTCTGAGATATCTCTAACCTCTGCTCTGACAAGTCATGTGTCTATAATACTCCTCCTGGAGTCCAAAAAATACAAGCATACTGGCTAGCAAAAACTTTAACACTGAACCTGACACATCACAAAACAAAATGAGACACTCTTTGCAAGTTCAAATGTTTGTGAGGAACAAAAAAAAAGCCAAAAACCTCTTCACATCTTTGCCTGATGTGCACCAGAAAGATTATCCTTTCACAGACAATTTAGGCAATTAAGCCATTAGTTGGAAGCTCAAGCTTTATTTGATGAAGGGAAACATAAATATAGATAAAAATATCAAAAGAAGTTAGCAGCTCTTTTAAGTTAATGCATTCATAAAGTATAAGAAATTATACTTCTACTTTGAAGTGCGGACTAGGATACAGATAATTTAAACAACTAAATAATAGTTGTGGCAGAAATGAGAACAAATAAATGGTCTGTGATTTGTTGCTCTATTAATGCAAGTATGAAATCAAACCAGAAATAAATGTTTTTATTTCTTTCTGTTACTACTATATGAAGAGTAATAATTCTGTCAGTCTGCTCAGGCAAACGTTTTAAAGTACCCACAATGGAAAAGAATGAGGATCTCACTAGATATTCCATATAGTATATCCCAAACACATATTATTCCTCCTTTGAAGCGATTACCAATCAGAGATGAATTCCCTGCAGTTCATTGAAAGCTGGGGACTAAGAAGGGAAAAGTAACATGTTGCAGCACTCAATGATTTTTGATGTCAAGTGAAAACATTACATTAATAAGTTTACTCCTTCAGTAGTGTCTGTGCTGAATGCTAATAGAGCTCTTTAATACTCTTCAACTAGGAGATTTCATAACAAAGGAGGGGTTGTTTTGTCTCTGCTTTTAGTCTGGGAAGGTGAGGGAATTACCTGGCTTCTTCTTTACATTAATTTGCTTATATTATTCCACAGGCATAGAAGAGTCTAGAGACACCTATGCCAACTCTCATTTCTAAGAGACATTTATAATAGAAAGGTCAAGTTATCCATGTCAGTGCCAACCTCTTAAAAAACATACAGAGCAATGAAGGTAATTTTTATTCTTAACTCTAGAACTAGTGCACATCTGGCCTGTGACTGAACTAGAGAGTTTAAAAAAAAAATTAATACGGTAGCCAATACTAACTCAGCTACTCCAATGGAGAGAAATTCTGGCAGCTTCTGTTGTTCCCACCAGTACATCTGCCAATCCTTCATTTTATGAAGAAGTAAGAAGCACAGTCAAGCTGAGCACCAAACAGCAGCAGTAATCCATAAAAGAACAGAATGATCTTTGTAAAGAAAAATATTACTGTATAGAAGCTGGCTGTTTATCATTTTTAAAATTAGACTGATAGAATGGTCGCTTTTTTTTAATTAAGTATATTTGCACAAGATCCTTCTCATCTTACTCTATCTAGTTGCATGGTAGGTGTTAGACATGAAGAAATCTCTCTTTACCATCAGTAAAAAACATCTAAAGGACAATTTTTGCACATCTTGGACAAATCTTCTGCAAGTATCTTTTCCACTGACTATAAAGAAGCCTAGATTCTAACTTTAGATTATGTTTCGTTTCCGTGCAGTTTGAAGCAATCAAGATGGGTCAAATCACCTATATAATATGTTTCTAAGTCCAATACATAACATACATAATACATGTATTATATGCTTACATTATATTTAGTCTTTGTACACATCCATATGGGTGAACACATGGGGGAACATGGGCAGATGAGTGTACACATATGAACTGAAATTACAGTGTGTACAGCCTAACTGCTTAACATAGGTATACTGGAGCACACAAAATATATATTCCTGGATAGATCAACAGAAGCATGAAAGAAACAAATTTTTAAGAAACAAATAAATCACGCAATGAATAATTCAAAGATTTAAGGCAAGAGTTTGTCAGCATACCAAAGAATATTTCCTTCCTGATCTCTCAGTTGTATAGTTACACATTAGGAGTATTTAATAATTCAAACACTTAATGTTGAGACCAGTCAGAACATGAAATAGAAGTAATGCCCCACAAGAGTAAGAAAAAACATGAGATTTCAACCCAGCAGCAATAAGATAGTGTTATTTATGCCTGATGCCCAGTGAAATAATTTATATTCATAGAACAGTTTTCTTTTTGCCTACACATGCTCCCTAAATTATGTAATCTGTGTTCTCCAAACCCTTCTTACTAAACTCAAAACCACAGATTCCGTTTTCTTAGGAATCACTGACCAGTTTTCAGAACCTTTTCTATAGAAATATAAATAGAAGAAACTCTATAAAGAGGATGCAAGAGAAAAGTAAAATGAGGAGCCACTGCAATGATACAATCAAATTTCCAGACATGTCATTAAAATGGGAAACTAATTACCAAATTCTGGAGTCAGATTTTGTACTTGGATGCATGTACATAACTGCCACAGGTTTCATTAGGACCCATTCTTATGTACCAGAGAAGATAGTTTGGCTTAAAATTTGTAATCACATCACATTAGAAAAACTTGTTCTTCAGGTGCAGTCAGAAGTTCAACAAGTTAGTCATGTAAATCACATTATGTAAATATTTGGATTCATTACTTTTTTTTTTTTTTTTATAAACCATTTCAGAGTAAGCAGTGAGTCCTATTACACTACTTTTTTTGTTGGAGACAGTGTTTCTTGCAAATTGCCAAGTCAAAACAGAATGCACAGCAGAATAGCAGAAGAACCACAAGGCAAAATGCAGGAAATAATGTGTACTGAGATGAGGCACTGAAAAGCAGAGTGATAAGACAGTAAGGATTATAATAATTAATTTCCTGTTCTGCTCCAGCAGCTAATAATAGAAAGCAGCTAAGAATTGCTTAGCAATACTGTTACAAACATGATATATAATAAAATATGAAGTATTCTTTATCAAGAACACCTTGACTAACTCTCAGTAAAGATGTACACAGAAAGCATAATTGATACTGTATGTTAGGAAATTTACAGCTGTTTGTGCAGCCCTTAGCATCATACAATTGATATGAACATGTCTTTGGGTAGGATTGTATTGCCTATTCAAGCATGCAAAATAAGGTGAATATCATATTACACCTGTGAACTGTGAATCTAATCTCACATTAGACATGGTGCTCAACTTAATTGTCTGAACATAAAAGGGTGGTGCTTTCTATAACTTCCAAGGGTAGCTAAGACCCCAGCTACAAGGGGGCTGAGAGACGTGAGACAGGACCTAAATGGCACCTAGACCCTTCTAAGTAACAGGAAAAGGACGAGTAGAATATTCTGGACAACTGTGCCAAGGCCTTGGCCAATCCACAGACATAATATGCTTCCATGAACAGAAGCATCAAGTACCATTTAACATTCCAAGGATGCTAAAATATCTGTACATATCTGATGGATGTGGCTCAACACCAGTGGGAGAGCTGTGATTTTCCACAAAAGCAGCTGCAGACCACATGGGAGACTGACCCCAAGCAGTCTGAAATAGCACCAAATATAGATATTTAAGCAACTGCATTGTGTCAGATGTGGTCTGGAGAGCTGCTGGATTCATCCTAGGTAGATTCACCTTGAATCCTATGTAGATTCACCCTGAGGGAGATTCATTTGGCTAAACATAGACTAGACATTTGAGACTCTTTCAGGTATTTCAGAAAATTTCACAAGTCAGGTAAGGTATGTAAGTATATCTGAGAGACTTATGCTTCTCTGAGGCAGCAGTTTTATACTTCTCTAAGAGTCTAAAAATTGTTATCAGCAAGCAACCACCTCTTATGTTAGATGTGCTGAAAACCTCAATACTGCCTTTATGGACTTCACTGATTATCGTGGGAGGTTGCATTGCATGTGGATTTTTGTAATGTAGGCACATATATTTGAGCAATTGAACATGGAGTTGAAATTAAACTAATTCATAAACAAATATCAGAGTATATATCCAGTACATCTGAATTGTTGATGGATGGCTGGACAGGAGTATCACCACTGCAATGCTACGAAACTTGGAAATCAGGGAAGTCAGCCCACTCTGCTCTATAATAATAGGAAATGGTATTGAGAAAAACAGCTTTAAAAGAAATGCAAAAGACACAGAAACACTCTTGAACCCTTGTTGCATTGAGTATAAGTTGCAAAATGCAAGTGTAAAAATTGTTTGCATTTCTTTCCTATCATAAATAGTCTTTATCCCTCATTTGTTCGGTCTAATGTGTCCCGAAAACCAGACAAATGCTTACATGAAAGACAAATAAATATTTGGTCTGCTGCAAAAAACTAGTTTACACAATGTTTTATACCTTAACAAAGCCAAAACCTTGAAAGACTGAGCTGTCTTACCTCTGTCGTTCTGCCAAATAAAAATAAATTACTTAATTAACATTTAGGCCTTTAAGCAAAATTATTTTAATTTGGAATCATTTTTCATCTGAAACACATCTAGCATTATGACTCTATTATTTCTTATTATTTTCTTGTTCACTTTTTCAGGCTTGAGATTGAATACCATTGAATCAATCACCAGAAGGTCAGAATTTGCACCCACTTGCTCCAGAATGATTTCAAAAAAGGACTAGGGAAGGCAATGCATTTACATTAATGATATATTTATATATCTGAGAAGTGAATCAAGCTCAATGTATTTAAAATGAGCAGGACACAGATCTAAGAAACATACACTTTCAAAAGAATCACCTTCCAAGTGAGATTGTCAAGACTAAACAAGAACTTATATGACAGTCTGAATAAAAGGATCATTATGAAAATTATTCCAAGGTGATTTTGAATCCTATGTACATTTAAATCATTGGGGCTCTGTTAAAGGCTCCAGCCAAATCCAGTGTTCAGCCATGCAGAGAACCAGATGTTTATGTGTAAACCATGCAGAGAAGCAGATGTTTTCATGTCAACCTGGAAAAGAACTTTAATTAATAAGAGCATGATGAATGAGGCTACTTAGGGTCTAATAATTTTGCTGGCACAGGACATGAATACGTATGAAATTAGTGGTATTATAAAAGAATGGATAAAAATAATTCACTGTATTTTACTAAATTCACCATCAGAAGATCCTGAGAATTGCTATCTTTTGCTGTTCTTTCCTCCCTATGCAATTCCTGAATCACAGCCTGCCACAAAGACCATTAGGTAACAAGGAACTAAGGGTGCATTTTGCATGTCCTGGAGTGCACAAGTATCTGTCAAGGTCCTCTGAGCTGGGGGAATTCCTGGGGAATGTATGAGGACCTGTGACATGTGGGGAGTAAAGCATGGCACCCCCGCAGAGGGAACAGTACCTGGAGACAAATATCTCCTAAACTGCACCTAGGTCTTACATGGATATGCTTGCTTAGCTCACACTAAACAGAAGCACATACTCAAACTTATGGCCAAGATCCAGGGGTTCTTGGGAAGTTATGTTCTTGGCAATGTAAACTTCACTTGCGTCATGTTGCGTCATGTGGTAGCTATTCCATGGAAATAGAGACTGCAAAACATGAAAGTGTGTTCTGAAACAGAAATACAAATTGAGTAGTTACAAATGTAAAATAAAACACAAAATGGTATGAAAAAAAAAAAAAAAGCAGAAACAAAACACAGAGATTTTTCTTTGCCTGGATTAAAGATTCTTGTCTCTAGCAGGTGAAGGGCCTACTAGAAAAAAACAGTCTGAGTCATCAGGTGCCCTTTGAGAAACAGCCAGAAAAAATAGAGATAGCTGATAATGTACAGTAAATGTCATCCACAGATAACCTGCAGCCTAAACACACTCTGGAAAGGAAGAAAACTGAAACATGAACATGATTTCTTAGTCACCCTAACTTAATCATCCATGCCCTCAGAAAACCCACAGAAGGTAGTAACTTCCTATAGAAGCCTTTACAAAGAAAAGACATTTTAAAATTTCCTGAGGTATACTTTTCAAGGGATAATATGAAATAAAAGTGTTCTGAACCAATACATCTCACAGGTATCATGACAATCCTCCAATCAGGATTAATGACTCAGCATTAAAATGATTCTGAGGTAGGCAGAAACTCTGTAACTATTTTGCATGGTGTCAATCTGCCCTGGAAGATTTTTTTTATCATCTGTCTTCCCTTATGTAGTTACAGATGTGAAAAGAGCCAATCTGTGTGATGATGAGGGAGGGCAGTGGCAGTTGCTCTAGTTGCTCTCCCTCTCTCAGAACACTGCAGAGATTCATATTGCAGAGCCATGATAAACTGTGGGAAAACAATGAAAAACTGGCAGTCTCCTACAGTTGTTTCAGAACTCAGAGCAACCATACAACTAAGTGACCTCTGCTTCTGCTAGGTCACCAAGAGGTAAAAAACAAGAGAAAGGCAGTAAATGAAGCATTATTGTGCAGACTCTGCCTGTACTGTATCAGTTCTGTGGAAAAATAAAGGTTTCCTGTGTTCTCCTCCTCCATGGTCTCAATTGTATGATTAAGCAGAGCACTACTCTATTCGTGGTGTGAGTTAATTTGCCCCAGGCTGAGTACTGGGATGTTCAGGGGCACAAAAATAGTTCCCAGCATTATGTGGTTTACTCAATGAGAGCTTGGGTAAACTTCTTTATCTCTATGGCCTGGAATATATGGGCTGAGCAAGTCTCAAGCCTGTGCCTTAAACAGAGAAGAAGGAAGAGGGAAGCCTGGTCCTGCAGATTACTTATTCATTTTCAAGCCACTTGTGTCTCCCCTATCCTTCTCCCCACACTTTACTCAGGCCAAAACTTCTAACACCATCTTTCAGTGACTGCATTTACAGAACCTGGTCTTGCTCATAAAGAGTTAGTTGCATGCCTTGTGGTGGTATTCTCAAGGAAATGTTCAGCCCTTCTCTAGCAAAAAGGAAGCTTAGAAAACTGTGGTGTTTTGGTTGTTTTCTAAACTCAAAATAAAGCAGCCATATGAAACATAGAATTTCCTAAAAAACTAAAATTTTGGGGTTTTATGCCTTTGATTTCTAGTCAGTCCCATCAATCCTAACTTACAGTTTCAAATGGTTTAAACCAAACATACCACATTAAAGTAATATTTGTTCAAACAAAAAGGTGGGCTTGATTTGATTGTCAATCAAAATACACAGCATGGTCAATATCTCTGCTGACTTGAAACCAGAGTCAAACATGACACTAGAAGCCTTTATTCTTTCCAGTAATGCTCTCACACACATGCACAGCCCCAGTTAAACAGTCAGGATTATCCCCTTCACATGAGGTAGGTATGACAGGCCCATCATTTTCCACATTCTGAGTATCACCCAAAGAACTCATTTATGCATGGATTGGCCACATTCCCTATTGAACTTCTTAATTTAAAGCAATGGGTCTTCAAGGTATTTGGGTCAGAATTGTACTTTATGTTTTGAATCTGAAATCTACTCCAGACAGGTTTTGACATGCAGAGGTTAACTGCTTTCATGATCCACTTAGTCCTTCTTCCTCCAAGGATCCAGACTGCAATTTATCTTGTACTTTTCTACTACAAATGAAATATCATATGTTTAATGGGAGCAAAGCAATACATGATTTCCCAGATTCAGGACCAGATTTGAAATAGCCATAGCTTTGATCTGCAACCCTGCTTTGTTTGCAACCCTTGCTAAAATGCAGCGTTGGAGCACATATCTCATAAAAGCCAGCACATGCTGCACTTGCAGGCAGAATTATGCTATTGGCTGCCAATACCATCTTCAGTAGCTACTCTGCAGTCAGTTTTCCACTAGATATTATGGACACATTGACAAAGATGATATGGTGACAAATCAGCAAACAGGAAAGGCAAGACTGATGCATAAATGATGGAAGCTGTGTAAAGATAGATGTGTTTACAAAAGTAGTGAGGGAGGAAGATGAAGAAAGAGACCACAATAGATAGCATATCTAGCAAATGTGTAGAATATCTGTTAAATATCTGAGTCTGAAAATATTTTTCCCAACAAGCTTATCTGACTCAAGGAGAATTAAGACTTTGTTTCATTACATCTGGCTTTCAACAAAGTATCTGTAACCAAATCAACCCAGGCTTGGGTGGCCAGGCTGCTTTGGTGGTCACTAATTTTCCCATCAGAGACATTCAAGTTTATCTCAGATTAAAGTTCTACCATAATGAAATTTTATGATCTGCAACAGTAATCTCTTCTCATTCAGACTGCCGATATATCACCCTGAGCATTCTGACAAGACAGAGGAGGTCTTGAAAAACAGGCCAAAAAATGCCGTGGATGTTTATGTACATCATACCATTCAACTGTTTCACAATGTTGAGATATTTCTATTTATATTTTCATCAGAGATAAGGGGTATTTATATTTTCCTCCAAGAACTGTTGATTAAATAATACTTGTCAAATAAACTTTAAGTTTGCACTGTTTTCAAGGAATAATCTGAGAATAAGCTTTTTAAATGTTGAATTAGACTTTCCTGTAAAATGCCACAAAAATCTGCAATCTGACAACTGATGCCTTTCTAAGGATAACTGTGCTCAATCTGGAGTCTCAGGGTTTAAAGTTGATTTGATTTTAGTTACTAGTGGAGACAGCCACCAGAAAAATACAACTTTTCTGCACTTCATCTGGAGATACTGGCTCATGTGCATAGCCCTTGCTTGAACAACATGTTAGGGGAGAAGAGCTGGGCATGCCATCCAGTCAGGAATTAAGTGACTTGCACCAATGTCAGAAATATATCTTTGTGTCTGCCAGTATATAGACACAGAAGGAAGTGAGTGACCCAAGCAAATACACCTAAGCCTGTAGTCACACCCTCTTCTCCCTCTTGCTTTGATTGCAGCTCTTGCACAGTATCATTCTCATGCAGGCATCACTCATGCCGGTATCCACTCATACCTTTCCTGGGTACATATGGCTCCTGACACGGCAAGTGCAGTTTGGCTCCTCACAAAATTACTTAGTCTTTCCTTACAGACCCCTCTACTCTGAGAAATATTTCCATGTAATTTCTTCCCAGCTGTGAGATTCACTCCATCCTGCTGCCAGAAGAATAGCTCTCCAGATCTCGACAGAATCGTACAACTTGCTTGTTTCATAAGGGACTGTGCAAGGGTCACACAAAAGCCATATTACAGAGCATAGAATTCTTAACATACAAATCTATGGTTCTCAATTAGTACTAACACTATCTCAAGGAAAACACTCCAAATGCAGGGAAGGAAAACTTTAATGAGGGAATTCTGACAGCATTTGTTAGAGCATGCACACCAAAGTCATTGCCTGGTGTGCTACTACACGTACAAGTACTTAATTTTCTAAATAATTGGTGCTCGGTGAAACATTTGCACACACTTATCACTGTGTCAGAGATGCCAAGGCCAATTGAATATCTAAGGCATTCCTCAACTGAGATGACAAAGGCCCTCCACTTCGAAATTAATGCTGCTGGGGCTCAGTGGAACCTTTTGTGTCACAAGTCAGAAAGGCATACTCAAATGTATTTGCTCTGCATGACATTGGTGACATTCCTTCTTGATAGCAATGGACTTTCACATTTAGGCTGGATCAGTTAGAGTTATGTGAACAGGAAGGATATGAAGCCCAGACCACGTGTAGTTTACTATGTGATGCATGCACAATCTTTCCTTTAAAAACTTTCAATCATTTCTTGTATCAGTGGGTTCATTGCCATTTAAGTCTTAAAGGGACATTCTGCAGTCTTAATATCCACCAGCAATTAGCAGACAAAGACCATTTAATCGATACTAAAATACCATTAATATAGGACTGGATTTATGATTTTATTCCATATCACCAAGAATCCTCTTATAAGCAAGAACAAACACCCTTTATCTCCAGCCCATCACTAAGGAAGAGAGCACTCCCTCTGGTATGCTGTAATAGCCCCATGCCATGTCAGATATGCAAAGCAATCATAAATCCACTTTAGCTTGTTAGTTTACTGCTGTTTTCTATCACCAGACAAGCACAAAGCAACTGGAATGTGTCAGTGAAACTGGCCCTAAATCACACTTCTTTTTTTCTTTTTTGAGTGGTATTTTTAAGCTGTGCCAAGTAATAGCATTCCAAGACACCCAGGGAAGAGAGTTACAGCACATTCACCGACTTTCTAGCATGTAGATGAGATTATTCTACTGATTCTCTGTGGAGTTCTCTGGGATACTTGGCACAGTTTGACCAAAGCATTACAAACCCAGCTCAGATGAGTAGTTAGATGGAGTTTACTGCAGTATGTACAAGTATAACGCTCCTGAAAAAAATGCACAAGGATTCAATCATTCAATTTCTTTATTTTGTTTTATAAATATATTTCAGAGAATTTAGAAGTTGTAGTGGAAGAAAATTTTCTAAAACATTGTGTAGCAGGAATAGGGTTTTTTGCTTTCTTACTTTCCTTTTATTTTGAAGAATGCTACATCTGTATTTTACTGCTGTTTTTTTTAAGAGGAAGTACATAAGCAACAGTCAGGGAGATGAAGTTGCACTATTAAACCAAAGTTAAATTCAGATCTCAAGCAGGGTTTACAGGACACAAAAAATCCACATAGAAGATGTAAAGACAGTGGCTGATGTACCTAGAGAGAATCTCTTTCTTTAGCAAGGAATGGAAACACATAAAAGTCTCTTTAGCCTCACATTCCTGACTAACTATGTCTGGTTCCATAGTCAGACTAAAAGAAATGGTAATTGCTCATCCATTACATTTGACAAGGATGCTGCTGTTATTATTAAGAAAAAAAAATTAAAAGTTCCTTCATTTCCCATTCTATTCCAAAGAAAACCTTGACAGTACACAAATAATTCATGAGACATGATGATGTGAAGAGATGATGTTCTTCTATTACCAGGGAATGACTTACAAACATATGACTTTTAAAACCATGGCACTTATATTGTTTTGCTTAATGTGATGGAAAGGAGCAAGAATCTAATTCTGTTTTTCCCCAATCATGCATAACAACTTTAGTTGCTTTAGATAAATAAGTGGATCAAATTACCTACATAGATTTAAAAAAAGAAAAATCTCAAGAAATCAAATAAAATATGCCAACATATAGTCAGCAGCAACTCAAGTAACCTAGGGCATGACAGAGACTATTTATTTACTGGGAGACAGCTACTGCATCTGTTACTTAACTCTCCAGCCCAGCAGGACTTCAAATAGAGCCAGCAATTAAAGCTAGTTAGGCAATCAAAGGTTACATAGAGACAAATGAGGCCATAAAGGGGCCTTGCTCATAAAAAACATTGAGAATTACAGATTTATTTTGTGCATATTCTTTTCTTCCACAGAAAATGTATTGCACAGGTATTTCACAGTGTTAACTCAGCAGCATATGCTTTCTCAAAGTAGTCTGAGAGAGAACTAACTAGAGGTTGATAAAATGCAATGGCTTGATTTAACAGAAGTCCAAGGATATGGCTGCCTTTTGCTCTGTAAGCCTGTACTTTTTTCTGATTTTTCAAAGCTAATAAACTGCTGTCAAGGATTTCGGCCCTTGGTGCAATAGCTGTCTTTAATATAAGCATCTTAAAAGCAGCATGGGAACATGCTTCACTTTCAGAATATCCCATGTTTGTATCCCTGCTCCGTGGGTGAAGAGCCCACCTATGCATGCCCTTGCCCTGAGCGTATTACCATGCAGTGAATGATGATGCCCAGAGGCTAAATCTATGCTAGAACATAAAACAGCTGGGGCTGGTGCTCAGGTCAACTGGCACAATTGTCTTTGTGAAGCTCTTCTGAGGGTTTATTGTAGGAGAAGTGGTAATCTTCTGATGTGTCAGCCACTGTATGTGTCTGTTTGCAAGTTAGAAAATAAAACACCTACTGAGAGAAGGAGGAAAGAAGTCCTAGTAATCATACATGACACAGTATCTCAGTTTCCATTTAGTTTAACAGTTAGTCACATTCTCAGACAACTTTCTGATTAAGTGGATAATATTTCACCTGTAAGAACAGCACTGGCATTTGGAAAGCAGCCATAGTGTAACATGATCACAGTATTATTCAGGTGGAAAGGGACCTTGGCAGGTCTCAGTCCAAGCTGCTGCTCCACGCAGGGGTAGCTCTGAGGTCAAATCAGATTGCTTAGGGCTGGGTACTGTGGGGTTTGCAAACCTGACAGAGATAGCACAGCCTCTCTGGGCAACCTGCTTCACTGCTTGACAGTCCTCAAGACATCTGGGTGCTGGTTTATTTTTGCTTTGTAGCTCTTCTGTTCCAACATACCGCTGTAGTTTCCTGTTCACCTTCCATGCATCCATCCCCTTAAAGAACCTGTCTCTGTCTTCTGATGAGTGCCCTGAGCATGGGCACTGCTGCTACATCTCCCTGAAACTATCCCCTATCCAGGCTGAACAAGCCAACATTCCTCAGGCTTTTCCCAAAATGCAAATGTGCTTGTCCTCTTGAGCATTCTGGTGGCCTTCCACTTCATGACTCTTAAGTTCTGAACAATCACATCTTTTGCACGTGTGGCTGAGAACAGAATTTGGGTGAGAACATTGCTGTTAAAGGTTATTTAATTCAGTATGTGTTTGTAATACACAAGATATCTCACTTAAACCTGGCATCACAAACACTGCAGAGCTTTCAGATGTTCCTCTTTAGAGTCTCACATCACAAATGAACATGTGATGTTCATTATATATTATATATATATATTATATATATTATAATAATATGTAAAACTATACTCCATATTCCCTTCATTCCCTTGGGGCTTTCATCCTTCTCTGTCTCTCTCTCCTTTTTCTCTTTCTCATTCCTTTCTGCTCTACACATCACATCTTCCTTAATATGGAAAAAAAAAAACATTCCAACAACCTGTTTTTAATACTTTTGTTGAGAGTGTTTTTAAACTCACAAGGCTGTAAAGTTACAAAATGCACAAAAGAAAAAACCACTTAGGTCCAGCTTTCTTTTCTCTGATGGGTCTAGTCTTGTTTGGAAAAATAATATTAATAATAGTAATAATATATAGTATAATAGTAATAATAGTAATAATAATAGTGTAGTGCACCTTAAAACAAGACTTGGCAAACTGCGGGACAATTTGAAATTAAAAAAACAAAACAAAACAGAAAAAATCCCAAAACAAAACAATCACAGTCAGTTCTGACAGGTACAAAACATTTCCTTTCTGTGACTGTTTTCAAATTGCTATCCCAGTAATTAGCATTTAAAAAGAAGAATTACCTTAAACCAAAAGGCTAAAACAATTTCTAATATATCTGAAATCTTCTGAACTATAATAATAAACTTAAAAAACTTATTTAAACCAGAAATATAATATTTCTTTTGAAAAGCACTGGTTAAAAGAGTTCAGTTTTTGGCAACTGGTTGCCCTCTGCTTTGGACAGGGAGTTACAATTTCCCTAAAAAATTTCCCAGCATTGGGCAGGGAAAATACATTTTGGAACTGGCATGCCAGTTTTGTATTTTGGTCATTATTAAAATGGGCTCTAAGCTAGAGAGCCCAGAGGATGAATTAAGGTACCTGCTGTGTCGTTCTGCGTGTGTGCATTCATAGGGCTGCTCTTCCAAGAATGAATTTTTTCTTTCTGCTACTTGGTCTCCTACAAAAAAAAAATCTAATCTATAAAAAAAAAATTTCTTCTACTCTGTGCAGACAAATATTGTGGCCAGAAAGGAAAAGCATGATGAGGAGCATGATAGTCTAGTTAAATGGTCAGAAATAGCATGAGAAGAAGAGATAAAATTTCCCATCCCTGTTTCCAGTTTACTCAGTGTCTGCATGAAATTAAACACAGCAAAAGTCCTGGCAGATGGTGCCAAAGCCCATTGAGTTGTTGTGTAAAAAGCATAATTAGAAAGCCCTGGGCTGTCATTTAAAAAAAAAAAAAGTGTCAGCCAAACCTGTCAGTGTGTGTTATACATGCCCAGAATACATCAGGTATATTGGGCCTATCAGGGTGCACAAGCAAAAGAATATTCACTATCCAGATTGCAACTCAGGCTCAGACATTCAGTTCTGTTAAAAACAGAGCAAACCTGGATGTAGCTGGAAACATGAAAGTCACAGAGTGAATTTTCAATGGCATTTGAGTTTTTCAAGTTGTGTGGTACCTGAGTGTAGTTTTATTTGTATGCATTTAATTTCATACTAAAATCTCCATTACCCCTCCATAATTCCTAAACTGGGATCTAGTTCTCAATGTGCCAACACTAGCTCTTTTCCTCTTTTTCCTAATTTCATTTCTCTTTATGGCAGATACCAACAAAAAAAGGATAGAACTGGTCACACAGCCCTAGGAAGACAGCTCCTATCTGCCCCAGCCTCCCAAAGTTAGGAGTTCTTTCAAAGTAGTAATTTCAAAGGATCAAGATAAATGCTGATGAACTGACCTTGTTTAAATATCTTGGACAAAACAACACTGCTCATGCTGCATGCCAAAACCCATGCCAAAAATGGTCCTGTCTTGCTTTGGGAAATGGTTTCTTTGGAAATCTTTATCTAATGCAGCACATTTCTCAAAAGATTTTTGATTTCAGCTTCAGTTTTCTAATAAAAATCACTTTCTTGAGAAATACTTAACTGCTTTTACCCACTAGCAGGATATGAGGGTTTTTTAAGTTAGGTTATGACATACAAGTTGGCTATACCTTTTTGAGAAACACAACAGTTTCACCAAGCTCCAGATCTGTCTGTTTTGCACTGCTTTATGAGCAGTCAGTAGCCAGTAAACTCTGCTCCTTCAGTACAATAACAAAAGCAATGTGCATGACAGGCTAAAGTACAAAAACCTCATGCAGTTTGCCTCAGGATTGTCCTGGCAAGTTCTTATCAATTCTTCTTTAAAGTCTTGAAGGAAAGTTGGATAAAAACATCATTGTTTTGCTCTGCAGTCATGACATGGTCTTGACTCTCACCAGACAATCAGTCCCTTACAGAAGCTTCATCTTCTCTTAGTGGTCCCTTGAAAGTGAGACTAGTATGGGCAGAAAAACAAGGAAAGATTATACTTAAGCATCTTAAAAGGAATGATGTCAAGAGGGACAAATCAAAACAATACAAATTAAGAATGATTTATTTATTCTCTCCTGGAAAAAAATTACAGCTTGTCACAAAAATTGTTCCAAACGCTCGTGTGGTCTGGTTTTGGATTATCACTATCTTTTGGGACTTGTTTATTCAAAACAGTAAGTGATATATAATTAAAAACACTAGGGTAGTCAGTATTTCACACTGATGAGGGACATTTTGGATCAGATTACTGGCTGCTCATTTGTTCTTTCGCTTGTCTCATTGTTCTTTGGCTAAAACAGCATGACTTGTTTATATGCCGTGATATGGGCTCATCAGTAACATGAGGACCTAGCCCTGCCTTAGGATTGTTCTTAGTCAATGGAAATTCAGACCAGAATCCACTAGAGTACTTGTTTAACCACTCTACTGGGCCAGGAAAAGTGATCAGCATATTAGCAGATCAAGTCTGCCTGAATGATACTTCAATAGGAAAAAAAACCTATACAGAACCTCTAAAGTTAACGTACATAGCACTTCTGGAGCAAGCAAGCATTCAGGATTTGTTATGGAACGTAAAGGAAGTATTTTCTCTCCACTGTAAAGGGAGAGACAAGAGAATGTTCTTAAGGTTACACCTGGGTAAAGATAAATTGTCTAAAGACCCTGGGTGTCTCACAAAGAACCCAAATCACTTTTGAAAAGTATGGAATACAGGGCATCAACAGCATGGGTTACACAGGACACATTCTACCATGCCCTTGTTGCTTCAAAAATTATCTGTATCTAATTATTTTGGGCTCATAATTCTTATGTTATTTTCTGCATTTCAGTCACAGCCAAGGGTAAAAAAAAGGCTTATTACAAAAATAAAGCATAACTGAATCAAATATATTTAGAAATTCTGAAGTGGAAACAGAAAGAAACTACTGATACATAGTGTATTCGGAATGAATTAATCAAATGTTACACTTAAAAGATTATCAGTAATGTGGTGGATAATCAAGTCCTATAGCCAACTATTCTCTATCAGTATTAGTATAATTTTAACAGTAGAAACGTAAGGGAACATTGGCACATTGGTAGTGGAAGAAAAGGTTTCCATGAATGTATTAGGTAAAAAGCAGTGTCTTATGTCTTATGAACTTACAGAGTTAAAAAAGATCTATTAGGTCTTCCAAACCTACCACTTGTCATTGTATGACTTTTCCTCTGACAGAAAATTGATTATTGTTGCACAGGCCCAGCAACATGTGGCAAAAGGTACCTACCAATGTCTTATCTCTGTAGTGACAGCATAAAGGTATTTTACTAGGATGAGTATAGTTCCCATCTATTCCACTCTGTCGACACATCTGCATAAATTTAGACTAAATTTAATTCTAGTTCAGGCAGTAATTTCCTACTGCTTAGCCACCTAAAAACCCTTTCATTTTCTAGTTTCTATGAAGGAGAGAAATCTTATTCTCAGACTTATCTTCAGCACACAGGAAAACTACACAACCATGTATAATGAGATTACATCATGGCACTTAGTCTTTTCCTTACCTACATCCAAAGATTGCAAGTGTGCAATCCAGATTATTCCCTGCATCTTTACTTGTTCCAGCTGACTATCAGGACACACTTTTTTTTCTCTAAGAGCAACTGAATCGTGGCTGGGGTTGCTCAGGGAGACTGTGGAATGTCTAACCCTGGAGATATTTAAGTCACCTGAATGTGGTCCTGGACATCCAGCTGTACGTGGTGCTGTTTAACAAGGGAGTGGACCAGATGATTTCCAGGTGTCCCTTTCAAACACCAGCTTTTCTGTCATTCTGTGGTAGTGTAACCTTTAATGCAAAAAAAATTCTCCAAAGGAAAGAAAGACTTCCAAAGGAAGGATGATATGAAACTGGCTAAGAATGGAGAGAAAAAAGCTCACACCAAAACAAACAAACAAAAAACAAAAAAAAAACAAAAAAAAAATCAAAAAAAAAACCAAAAAAAACCCAAACAACAACAACAAAAAGCTGGAATGAGAAAATAATAGGAAATTCACCTAAATTCAAATATTTAGTAAGAAAAGATATCTAAGGCTACATATTATCATAGCTCTTCAGCGTATCCTGTTTACCATGCATTTTATTAAATGAGCCTGCTAAAATTCAGTTGCACATTTGCTTTTTCTTATAGCTGAGAGTGCATGAAGACACAGCAGAACACACTGCCTAGACTTCTTCATGATAATGCAGAACAAAACTCACATCAAACATGAAATGCCTACCACATTTATATTACACTTCTGTTTTTGTGGTTTGGTCCCTATTAAAAAGCCTGGAAACTTTACCTAAGCCACTAAGAGCAGTTCCCCACAAATATATCTGAAGTGTGGCCACATCAGGTCTCTGTAGCAGTGGGATTTACCTACTGGCAGATGCAGCAGCTCTTTCAGAATCCCGTTTCTCCTTGATAACTTCATTCTCTTATAAAGCCAAATTCTATTTCCTTCAGGGTTCTTTATTGCTTCATGAGGAAAAGTCAAAATAGTTCTTCACTATATAGCATATAGTCTTTGTTTTTGCTCCACAGCTCTCAAGAAGCTCCTTAATTAAGGTTGTTCTTCAACTGCTTTTCAGACAGGATTTTACAGTATTCAGTCCTGGATATCTGTAGGAATGTCTGAAGTCTCTATCTGCGTGATCTAAAGTAATTTAGACACTTTTTTCAACTTCCTAGTTATTTTTTAAGTACCCATCTTCTGATATCTTTCAAAGAAGTCTTCCAGACCTGCATTCATATATCAGTTCAGGAGACAGCCATATTTCATAGTATTGGCATGAGTTCATCTCACTGGAGTTCACAGGAGTCCTCTGAGGTGAAACCTGAAGACTTCTTTTATTTTAAGCAGTCTTGTAAGTGAAATATCTTACTCGATCTGCAAAACACCTTAAATGCAAAACCTTGTTCTGTTACTTTTCCAAATAACACTTTACTTCATTAGAAGCTGATTCACACAATTTGCAATTAATTGACTTTAGATTACTTTAGTTGGACATTTAAAACCACATTACAAAGATTTGTGATGTTTCTGTCAGGTCGTATTCACTTCAGACTTGGTAACTGGCTAAGTACCTAATGAAGTGTTTTCATACAGAAAGTCATGGGCAAGTTTTGGAAGGCTTGGATAAGCCAACAGATGTCCAAATATTTAAATGCTGTTTGAAGTTAATAAGCTGTGTTTCGTGACAATCTCATGGCAGGAGTTTCTCTCAAATACTTCCTAATTGTGACAGTGCCAAAAATACATGAATGTTGTAATTTCTTAAAATATACTGACCGATGCATATCTAATTCTACAGCAAATGATGCCCTGTAACCATTTAACATTTTAACAATGTTAAACAGATTTAATAGGTTTGATTTTTGAACAGGCAGTATGAATTGTAAGTCTAACTGTGCTTCCTATAACCTGATTTCTTTTTTACAAAATAAATTATTTTATAAAACACCAGGAATTATACTGTACAATTGGCAAACAGCTATGCTAAAGCAAGCAAAATCCTGTGACGGCTTCTTGAAGTCCCAAATACCTTTGCAGGTTTAGAGTATTTATCAGCACAGAAGTAATGGTTAAAGTCAGATTATCTTTTGTGAGATGAAAAGAAATTCCCAGAATCTTACAACTTCCAAATTTATCCAATTAATCTAGCTCACCTAATCAGTGTTTTAAGGCATAAATTATTATGACAAGATTCTTTTAATGGATCACAAGAAGCCAATAAAAATGGGTTTTTCCTCCTCACACGTGTAGAAATAAATCATCTGTATAAAATAGAAATTGCCTGTTGTGCTTTTTATGAAAATAACAGAGCAGCTCAGACAATGTAGCCAAGGGTGGGACTACAAACGGTTATAAATAAAACATTAACAACGTCATTGTATTTCCCTTGACTTCCACACTTGTATCTCTGGGGAAATAAAGGCCCTGTTACTTACCAACTTGAATTCCTGTCATTGTACTTTGGGAATTGGTTGCTTGAGATGAAAACCTACAACATACGCCTAAGGTTATCATATCTGAGGAGGTTCACAAGCACTGATGTAGAGTTAAGTGTTGGTTTTTTCATTTTGTTTTGTTTTAGAAAAGCACAGACTTAGAGAGACTTGTAATACATCAAACAACAAACTATGATGGCAGAAATTGAAAGAAAACATTGAAAACTTTACATCAGAAAAGTGAGACATGTCCTACTCTTATTTTTAAGTAAAAAATATCTACAGTGTACTGTTATAACTTTTTTTTTTTTTTAAGTTTTCAGCCCCTTTGAAGTGGTGATGTGGCAAGCTTTGCAAAAACACCTGTTCATCATTTCCTTCCTGATATCTTTCCCTCCTTTCTGCCACTACTCTGTTAAAGTGAACTAATCACAGCAAAACCTTAAGCAAAATGCTTTTTTCCTACTCTAGAAAATGCCAGTGTGTTATTTTCTCTCAGGGGGAAGGGGAAGAAAGAAGGAAAGGGAAAGGGAAAGGGAAAGGGAAAGGGAAAGGGAAAGGGAAAGGGAAAGGGAAAGGGAAAGGGAA
>NC_031768.1:47882167-47948521 GCF_001522545.3 Parus major
AAAGGAAAGGAAAGGAAAGGAAAGGAAAGGAAAGGAAAGGAAAGGAAAGGAAAGGAAAGGAAAGGAAAGGAAAGGAAAGGAAAGGAAAGGAAAGGAAAGTTATTTGTCTCAGACTAATTCTACCCATTGAACTTCACTGGTGTGACCTATGTAGATAACTATTTCTAGTCAAACTAGGTCAGGGACAATTCTAACAAAAAATTGGAAGAGGCAGAACACTGCATGAGCTCGCATTTTCATACTTCTTAGTTTTCTTGTAACATATGATGAAAGAGACATCTAAACCAAATGCATTATTGCTCAAAGTTTCCTTTCTTGCCAATAGATCCAAATCGCAGTCTGCATATGTCAATATTTTCCCATTGAATATATGGGTTCAGGGAAACTAAACTCCAAACAAAAATTATTCAGATAAGTTCATACATTAGTTGGATAAAACCAGTTCAAATTTTGACACATTTATCAAACAACTTGTATGAGAATGTGAAGCTCTCAGGTTAAAACCTGTATTCAATTGCTAATTGTGCGTAGTCCACAAGGCCTAGGCCATCAAATTCAGTCATTTTTTTTTTTACAGAAATTGTTTTTAGATTTTCAGATAGTCTCAATAAATTTAATCATCCTGATGATTCATATAAAAAAATTCCATTTATCAGAAAACACTGTTTTTCATTTTTAAGTACAAAAAAGTTAGAATGTCAAAGTCTCTTCAGTACTGTAGAGTATCCTGTGTCCCTTGCTCAAGACATATTTATTACACCCGGATATTTTCCAGAAAAATAAACAACTGATGTGAATTTATTTATTTTGGTACCACTGTTTTTAAGATAATTGAATTCACAAAATATATTTATTATGAACGACCCTGTCTGTGCCTCCAGAAGACTGATGGGAGTTCTATTATTGATTGCCCAAAGAGAAGGAGGTTAAAAACATCTGAATCAATGCCAAAGAAAAGTTTGTTTTGGTCTGATCTTATGGCTAATTTCTTAAGCCAAAAATAGAGATAAAGGAAATGTTTCATCCTGATCATTTATATTAACGCATTTGAACCAAAGTATGTATTACTCTAACTATGATTTTAGAAATGGAAACTATGGTATAGGCACCCAGGCATAGAAAAGGTGATCCAAATTTACTGGTGGCTTAAGTGGTGACTAATGTTACACGTGGAGAAATAATTGTTAGGAAACAGATGTTAAGAAGATGAATGAATGATAAAAGAGACAGTATGACATCATTTGTCCTTGAGTGTATCTAAAATTTATGTGACAGGACAGACAAATTTAAGGAATCCCGATAAACTCAATAAACAGATGTAGGAAACACCTTTTATTTTTAACTTATTTATCTTATCCTAAACCTTATTTAAGCTAAAACTCAGACACTAAGCTTTACCTCATGTTTTTAAACAGCTAAAAGGTTGAAATTTAAATCTGAATTGGTCACTATACTCTCACCAGGCCCAAAAGAGAGAGAATAATAGATTACCCAGAAGACAAATCCTCTGAGCAATCTTATACCCCAAAGTCCAGATGCAATTAATCACCTTCAGAGACAACTGATTTTATTCATGCAAAGAAATCTTATAAAATCTTCTTCAGGTTTAGCATCTATCATGCAGGCGCCTAGCTTGGAAATTACTTTAATGCCGAGCCTCCAGCACACTTTTTGTGGGTAAACAAGGAGATCAGGAAAAGCAGAGCTTCATTTATCCAGAAAACATCTACCATTGTCTAGTCATTGATGAAAGTTTTATTTGCCTCCTACTCTTGGAGAATTAACACAGTGCTGTTTAGACATGCTATGGCCAACCTGCAGAGGCTCATTAGGCTATTTAGGTCTCCACATAGCTTTAGAAAGGGAAGGGTCCTTTTTTCCCCTGTTCCACAGCTGCAATTCCCTTACAGTTCAGACTGCAATTCTCAATTGTTTTGCCAGATGACCCTTTCCCATCAGCTGCTCATCTTCTCTGCTATCTGCATTATAAGTGGATCCTACTCCGACTCTGTGAGAGCTTTGTCTGCTTACATAGGGACTCACAAACTGCATGTCATTCCTTGCTAGGAGAAGGCAACTCCAAGGTCCACTGTAACTCTGTCTTCAAGGCTTCCCTGGAACTTGCAGAATATGTCTGTATCAGCAAATAGGATTAGCCAGGAACCCAGGCATGCTGCAACTTACTTGCACACATCTAAACCCTCTTCTCCACAACGCATCCCATATGCACCAAAATAAAGTGGCTGTGTCCAGATTCTTTACTGGAATTGTATCTGAATCATCCCATCCATAACACACCCAGGCATTATCTAGGCCAGGCCTAGCTGGCACACTCATAACCACACTGCAATGTGGGGGTTCTCTCAAGAGTGGTGAATTTAACTCACCCATCCATCAGCTAATTAGAAATATGTGGAATTACACTTTCCTGTTTCCCAAAACTTGCTCTTGGACAGCATCATTTAGGTCCATAACTGTTCATGGTGTTCAATGGGCTGGCATGCCCACAAAGCAAATCACCTGCCAAGGAGGTGGCAAAAAGTGGGACATGAAGTCCTCAGAAATGATGGTTGATGTACATTCTTAGGAACATATTCATCAAGATTCAAGGGAATGGTTTGAATCTGTGTCAGGGGAGGTTTAGGTTGGATATTAAAAAAAGTTTCTTCTCCCAGAGGGTGTTTGGGCACTGGAACAGGCTCCCCAGGGAAGTGGTCACAGCACCTAACTTCTCTGAGTTCAAGAAGCACTTGGCCAATGTTCTCAGGCACATGTTATGACTCCTGGGAATGGTCCTGTGCAGGACCAGGATTTGGACTCAAAGAACCTTGTGGGTCCCTTCCAGCTCAGCATATTCCATAATTCTGTGATTACTCAGTTGCTGGTACGTGGTAGGAACCACCGATTACACGTTTACAGATAACATGAAAAATTAGGGAAGGAATCCGATTCTCTAGCTGTTCCCTTTTATTCCAGATGCAAGAAATACATGTACCAATTTCATCTTTCACCTATTGAGCCTGCTGAGGTTTAAAATATTAAAAGGGGCAAAAGGTTCACTTAAAATAGCAGCTGAAAAAGGAATGATGAGAAAGGGAGTGGAGCACATCACTTATTAATAGTGAGGGCAAGCACAGAGAATTGGCAGGCTCATTATTGGTCTGAAGCATAACAGTTTTCACTAACCCCAACTGTCTTATGCCATCAATAAACAGCAGTAAATCTGCCTAACTGTATTATCAGCCCATAAAAAGGACTCAAATTTATTAAGAATTAATTTTAACATTTTTTGTACTGATAAGATACTTTTGGCAAATTGGATGTTACTACAAAAGTTATCAAAAACAGAGAAAATTACAGTTGCATTCTTAAATGTTATGGCATCTTATCTTTGCCCTAATTCTCATGGCTTTTTGCTCTTTGCATCTGGACTTCTGGCATAACACAGCTATGAAAGAAATGCTTTCATTGAAGCGATTCAAAGGAAGGTTTGCATCAGTCTAAAAGCACAGGAATCATATCTGAGGGATGTAACTTGTGTTTAACCAGGAAATTCACACTAAAATAAAGTATCTTGTTTGCAAGATACATTCTGTGTTTAAAAATAGACAAAGGAATGATGCTCATTCACGTCATTAAAGTAGGTAGGCAAGGAACCTGTATGAGAACATGGGCTAATGGGTTATCATTCTTTTATATTTAACCTAAAAATACACTTTGGTACTTTATTTTTAACATAATAGAAGCTAGCTCATTCTGCTGACTATGAACAGAAATAGAGGAAATGGCTAAGATATATTAAAATATTCTTTGACATTTCACCCAAATTAGAATGACCCTTTTGGAATATGCAATATTTGCACTTGCTTTTCTTCATTGTCATTTAATATTCCTCCTCAACTGCTGGCCAGAAAAAGAAATGATGAAGAACCAAGTGCAAGATACCTAATGCACAATTTCATTCCTGACTAGAAAAAGAAAAAGAAAGAAAAAAAAAAAAAAGAACATGGATATAGACTGAGTTCTAGAGGGTTAAAGTTGTTTCCAAAAAGTGCCCAGAGCCACATGTTCTAACCCAAACTGAATGCACACACCAGCTAACATGAGGTAATACAGTACTGTGAATTTCTGTTCAGTTACTTTGCACATTTTACATGGTCCCATTCTAAAAGACAGTTGTATACAAATGTCAGCCACACCAGAGAAGAGTTACACAGGGCACAGGAGTAAATTCTCCAAATTATTTTATCTGTTGTGCAGATTACTGAGCACAGGAAGATAAAGATGTGTTAGAGTAGGATTTCTGGGTCGCCAGAAGACTGGCATGGTGGAGAAGGAGAAATTTACACTATGGACCTGGAATGGTGAGAATGATGCAGAAGACAACATCTACTTGTGATTTTCAAGAAGCTGAATATTTATTTATTTTAAGGACATTATCATTATCTGCAGGTGAAAAACCCTGAAGAATTTATTTCCAGTTTACAAAGAGCCTTTAGCAATATAGATTCATGTGGACCACATCTTGAAGTTTGGAATAGGCTTTCTGAAACCTAAAGTTGAAATTTCAGTACAGAATTAAACACATTTTATTCTGCTCACCTACTATGGAATCACAACCTTATTCAGTTATAATAAAAGGACTATAAATACATCTGTAGGAAAATACTGGCATTATGAAGGAGAGGAGCTATCAGCTTCTGCAAACAGGAAGGGGGAAAGACCAAGTTTCCAGAGGCAAAAATGAAACAGCAAAAAAATATCAGCAAATTTCACATACGAATGGTGAAAGGAAGGTGAGATAATTGCAGCAATATTTGAATATCAGGTTTGTCAGAACAGATATCTGAGTCATGCTGTTTGGCTGAGAATGTGTAATACGAAGGTCTCTCAGGGTAATACATTCATGTCATATTCAGAAGCTTTGAAGCAGGACAGTTGGAGGAACCAGAGGATTGCCTTGAGAAGAAATAGTATTCTGTGGCTGTGTCCTCCAGTAACGTTCAAGTTCTTCTATAGAAAGATTTTAATAGATGTGGTCAAGGCTTCAAAAAATATATCATGTATAAAAGGAAGAGATTTGCCTGCAGCAGGATTTCAATGAGAGGGTGATAAAAATAATATAAAAACATAATAATAATTTTTAAAAAATAAAGTAACCAAAAACCAAGAAAATAGATCAGGGAAAAAGGAAGCAAGTAGCTGTGGAGATGAGTAAACAATGGAACAGAGATAGAGCTGGACCTTGAAGATGACATTCGTACCCCATGAGTGGTGCCTTGAGAAGGCTGACTTAGAACAGAGGCTACACAGAGTTAAGAATAAAGTAGGTATTTATTGAAAGGCCTTAAGGGATATACCTTGGGCAGTACAAGAGGCTGGCCAGGGCTACACTCAGGATGGACCTAAAAATGGTCACAAAATGGATGACTGGTCACAAGGTCACATTTTCATAAATTTTGGTCCATCTGCATATCAAGGTTAATTGTGCAACCACTGCTTCAGGTTATGAAGTCACATCCTTCTTGTTTTGTCTCTTCAGTCCACTGTTATTTATGCTTTTGAGCCTGAAACTTGTAATAATTGTCCTTGGTATCAAGCTAGAAAAGGAATTGTTTTGTCTACCTACTCTGTGAAGTGAGCTCACTAACACTTAATATGAAACTCAGAACTACACACCTAGGCAGCACAGAATTTGAAAAATGTGAAAGCTAAAACTTAAGGCATCATGAGAACTATGGGGAACTATGTGCCCTGATATTATACCATAATAGGGTACTTTACCTGAAAAAAAATAAAAAATAAAGAGAGTGTCCAGCTTAATAAAGTGATGGAAAGAGTCTAAGGAGTTAATTTCTGACTGACATTGAGGGGAATATGATTTCACTGGCCTGGAACCTTAAATGAAAGAGATACAGGTACACTTCTCTAGCAAAACAGAAAAGGAAGGGTCATGAAGGGGAGGTCACAACAAAATGGTACCTAAAGGTCAAGGATAGGAGAGAGCTAAAAACAGGTTAGGGAGAACTTTTCCCTGGAGAAATCAAAATGTATTTTTGAACAGGAAGTAGCTTTGGAGAGTTCCTCTTGAAACAAGAATACTCAATTTCCTGGAGATAAAAAATAGATTGCTGTTAGGAGAAAAGAAGTCCACTTCAGGGAATGGTGGCTAGCTCTAAGAGCAAATATATGACTGGGCTTTTAGATAATCTACAAAATGTTATTGTAGATCTGTGAACTCAGAAACAAGCATGGTAATGCTCTCTTAAGGGCTGCAAGTGGATTGCCTGTACATAATTCATGTTTGTGCCAGCTGGGTGCCAGAGGTCTGGGCTCCTCAAGTCCAAAAGAGATAGAGAGTGGCTGGAGAGACAGCAACAGAGAGACACAAAAATTATGACCTTCACAAGTCCTTTCCAACCTCAACCCTTACATGATTCTGATGATAGCATCTGTGGCTACCAAACCTACTCAATGGAAGGACCAAAGACAGCAGGAGAAAATGTCACACAAAACCACAGTAATTTAGAAATCAAAACAGATTCCAGAAAAACAAAGCAAAACAACTCCAATGCACCTGGGAGAATATAGGACAGCAAACTAAGAGAAGAGTCCATCATGTAGCAACAGAGTGATCTGTCTTTTACGGGGGACTTTGAGGTTGCAAGTCAATACCTATAGGGGTTATGTTAAAGGATTATTTTAATAGTGACCATACACCTGAACAAAAGGACCCTCTAAGGTCTTTAAGCTGAGATTCCTCAGTCTGTTAAAATAATGTGACACATTTTTGTAAGGGAAAGAAAGTTTTTGAACCCAGAAAATCTTAGTACAATCAATGACAAGTCAGAGGTGGTGGCTTCTTGCAGAGGACACCTTCTATAAATAAAACAGTATCTGAGACAGAATTCCTGTACTGCCTTGGCTGACAGCATGCAATCCTCTAGCACTAAATAGAGATCTATGTAAAAGTAGATATTAACAGTTTGAGCCTTTACCATATAAAAGAAAAAGACATTACTCCATGACAACATTTTTAAATTCTAGAAGGTAGATTTTGTTGCAAAATGCACAAGGTAACAATGATACATGCCTGTTTTCAATACATTAAGGGCTCTGTTTGTCAATGTCCTGAGAAGACATGCATCTGTAGTAACTACAGAATGTCTATATAGGATACAAATCCTTCAGCAACACTTTGAAAAATGTAGTTAAAGTAGCCATGTCATCAAGCAGCTGTGCTGATTTGAAAGAGTGTGGTTTCAATTCATTAGACCTGGGCCTTTCAAACACCTCCTACTAAAATGCAGTTTTCAGTAGAACTAACAATGTTAGGAACTTCTAAAAGATAATAGCCAGCATCAGTCTTTGCTGACCTGCAGAAGACAGTGCTTTGATGTGCTCTGAATTGAGAGCTGATGAGCTACAAAGATATTCCCATGTCCAATACCCAAAACTGAGAAAATGTCCAAGTACTATTTTCATTCTCAACCCAACATTTGTTTGAAATAAAAGTGAAGAGCTTCTTCAAAGATCTGATCAGTAAGGACCTACTACATATGAGATATTTTTAAAATATGTAAGAGAAAATCGTAGTGCCCAAGGTCATGACATAAACTGTAGAAAGATTTTCAAGATCTCTGAGCATTTGAGTAGCTTCCAGTCAACCATATAAACAGTACTTCTACCTCTTTGGTATACGGCATCTAAATATTATATCTTGCTTATTTCCCTAAGTCTGTCAGTGCAGTTTGGCAAAAGTCACAGAATCATAGAATCGCTTAAGTTGGAAAAGATCCTTACGATCATCAAGTCCCCTCAGGGGAACAACTCTTGCCTAAGAAATGGAAGAGTCCTCCTCTCCAACACAAGCAGAGGATCCCAGGGACTATTTTAGTTGTTAGGAAGTGCAGTCTCATTACTGCCTGGAATGAGCCTCAGTGCCTTGTGGCAAGAACCACTTAGGCCTGGCCCCACGGTAATAGATTTGATTTTTCAGCTAGGTGGAACCATCCTGTGCAGAGCCAAGCATGAAGTAAACAAGATGCTGTGGACAGCCAGCTCTTTGGCACATGAAATCTCTCTTTTATTTCACAGCATGGATTTCCTTATTCTGAGGATTCTTTACTAAAATATTTTACTGGTGTGAAGCTTATCAGTCCATTTTAAAGGCAGAACGTGATGGCAGATTTGCTCTATCCAGATGAACGTAGTTTGTATTACATGGCCACACTTGCAGAAAAGCATGGATGAGTGAATCACTGCAGCTCTTGTTTAGTCAGGCATTTTGTCTGGAAATGAATTTAATCAAGATTTGAAAAGCTTGCCTGGAGTAGTCTCTGTGTAACATAAACAATGTATGGTCAGTTATCACCTCCCTTGTATAAATGCATACATTACACAGCAGCTGAAACATCTACTTTTTTTTATAACAACTGATCTTATCTAGACTTCCTGGGTGATTCTGATCTAAACTTCTATTACAGTTAGAATTTAAAAGTAAGCTTGTTCACTTTTATTATATTGAAGTATCCTGGGGGGAAAACAAATGAACAAACAAACAAAGTTTTAATAATTTCCATAAAACTCAGAAAAACTGCTGTTTCTGAAGCTACTTCCCCAAACCCATTTCAGTAACTTTTCCCTTAATAGACAAGGATTCAGGGTGGTTTATACTTCAACTTAATTACATACTGCTATATCAGTTTCAGAACTGTAATTTACCTTGTGATTTCTTTTGCTGCTGCTGAATAGGAAGGATGAGTGGAATAAATTTTACTAAGTGGCATACTGGTTTTAATTTTACAGCTAGATGGGAAGAAAAATTTCAGCTATCAACCAGTCTAACTCAAAGGCTTGAACTTAATTCCATTGAAAAAAATCCTCAAGTTCTTATTAAAAAGACTATATGAGACATACAAATGTTTTCTTATTAGTACAATTTGATTGTCCTTCATTGTTTTGGTCTTGCAATCATATACAATGTAATCTACATGAAAACAGGTATCTTCATCCAAACTTCATGTTTCATTGGTGCTATCTGCTAGTGGGGTTCTATTGTAACTTTTTATGATAAAAAATTTTGTTGCTTTAAGAATTTGGTATACTGTCAACACACTGCAATTGACAGACAACACTATTATTTATAGAAGTTGCTTAGCTTTGTAGACAAAGACAAAGCATAGCTACACATCATACTAAAAAGAATTCCATATTTTTTGTGTAAGTTTAGACTAAGAAAAAAAAATGAGACAGATAATACCATCCTTCTTTTATCATCTGTCCCCTACATGAACATATGCAGTTACAAACCTGCAATATCCTAATATCTCAGTTTCTCAAAATACTTTTATTCTTTCAAAATTGCCACTGGTAATGTTTCTATAGCAACTTCTCTAACAGAGAGGACTATTTCTGACTTTAATACAACTCATGCATCTAATGAGTGGCTCACACCGAGAGCTATTCTTTCTATTCATCCCAGATTTTCCCCAGTTAGTGGGCAAATTTCCACCAGGCTCAATAGAAAGAAAAGCAGGACTGATGGGGCAGACTTCTGAGGCTGCTTTAGTTGCTGAACAACATAAACAGAAAATTAATGGGATTTGCAAAAGTACCTGCAAACTCATAACAAAATTCTCATTGATTCAATAAAGTATTATATGAATTAAAATATACAATCCTGCAGTGTGTCTCATAAGCTTGTTAATATAAAGGACTTTTTAATGCCATAATTGTGCCACTTCTCAAGATTTATATTACATGTAACATAATGGTCTTTAAAGTCTTTCTGTTGTTAAAAATCATTGTGGTGATGATTCAGTCTTTTTACTTTGAAAATGACATTCCAAATTAGAAAAAAAAACAAAACAACAAAAAATCAAAACCCTCCAAACATTATTAGTCATTGATGAAAATGTTGCATCTGACTTATAATTTAAAAAGTGACTGGCTAATTCATATAATTGTTAATATCTGGTGGGATGAAATGCAGTGGAAGTGCAGAATACAATAAAATGAGTAACAGGCAGTCTGGAGGGTCCAGCTTTCTCTGCTTTGTACAAAAGTGAACTTTCCATAGGACAAGGAGTATTTCTGCTTCCCAGAAAAAAAAAGAAAAAAGAAAGCCAGACACATTAGCAGCAGCTTACATAATCTTAATAGTGTATTCTATACGGTTCAGTCAGGAATTTCTTTCATAGCTTAATTAGCATAGGCCACTTAAAGGGCACGAGTTTATTGTATTTACAGATGTTTTTCTCTTGTTGCAGTCTAAATTAACCTTGTTAGTTGATCTTCATTCAAATTACAGTTAATTTGCCAAGATATCTCATATGGTCTTGGTATTTAATACAGTATTATCTTAATCCTCACACAAATTTATGTGAAAATGTTTTCCTTTAATTTTCATTAATTAAAGCAGATTTATTCCACAACATATGCTGGATTTTATTCCTTAAATATCAGAAAAAACCTAGAAACAAAAAAGGGTGGTAAATTTAGCTAGTTGCAGCCAGAAGTAGCTTAGATTCTTTCTCATGTGGACTCATTTTGCACAATATTAAAGAGTAACATGACTTGGGTGTCAACATCTGCCCAAAGTTCTGTATATACTAAGTTTGTATATATTAACATTAAACATTTCAGTAACTAAATTGCTGTTCCTAAAACTTCTGGAGATGAAGTAAGTGGCAGCAATGGAGATGCCACTAGTAGAAAACTGATAATAAAAATGTTTCTTGATCATCTGGATCAACATAGAAGCATTTGGTACTTAGTTGGAACCTTGCAAGTAAAAAAGCTTTTTGAGGTTAAAGTTCATGGTGTGTTAATTGGCAAGAGTTTCTTAATCAATATTACATTTAGCAAAACATTGTTCACTTATGATTGCTGCATGGGAAATTGATAAAATGCAAACATGAAAACTGAAAAGGCTGTTTAAATCCCTAGGGCTCAGAATATAATATTGAATTCAATGTTCATACTTTTATCTTTGGGAGAGGAATCAGACATGATGTTTAAAAATGAATCATGTTGCACAACAAAGTCTTGAAAGGCTGAACTTGGAAAGATCAGTCTTCCAGCTGGAGTGCAATCACCCTCCAGGTACCCTTGTACAGTTTAGAAGTGACTTTAATGGCTTTATTCTACATATATTGTAATTTTAAATGGGAAGAAAAATCACTGTGACATAAATGAGGAAAATGATCAAGAACAATTGAATGGGAAAGGTGTTTAATAGAGAAGTATTTTTAACAAAGATGGAGATGTGAAAAGTTGAATGAGAACAAGAAAAGGCTTCCTGCTCCAGTAGTGCAAGGATATGTTAGCAGGAGATGCTGGAAAGATTAAATAAATCAGATGGCCAATTCTTGAATGAAATGCATGTGGTTTTCAGTGTTTTCCCATATGGAGAGGTCAATAATGTAGATGAGCAGGTTGCTTCTGTAACAAAGCATGATTCAAGATTTAGTGTCCAGAATGATTTAAGGAAAAAGAACATCAGGGAGATGCATGCAAAGATGCTGAAAAACAGTTTTAAATTCACCTGTCTTTAGTTAGACATGCAGTTTCCTCCAACCTGCAGAGGCTATTCTTAGTCTCCACAAAAACCTGTACAAATCCCTTTCCTCCTTTGCTTACGCTTCACTAAAGAGTGCAACGACTGGAACGAGTTCACTGAGATCAGACGCCTTGCTAAGGCTGCCCAAAGCGGCAACCAACCAGATAACCGAACTGCAGATTCAGAGCAGTCAAAACACTGTTTCTGATGTAAGAAAGGATTTGTGAAGCTCTTAAACGTGGCACTAAACTCGTAGACGTTGTACAGGCAGCTTCTCCAGCGTGTGCGCCCCTCGGGCTGTGCAAGGGGGTTTCTGCAGAGGGGAGAATCCCTTACCCAGATACTGGGAGTGAGCCTCGGACAGGACAGCGGGCAAGTGCCCTCCTCCTCCCTACTGTCTTTCAGCAATGCCCATACTTCTTGTAACAACCCTCCTGAAAAATTGTTCCAAAGCCCGCAAAGTCTGCTTCTTTAGGCTGCCAACTCAGCGTGGTACAAGACAAGTGGGAGGTCGCAGGTGGCCTGCTCGGTACCGGGGCTTGGAGCCCTTCCTCCGGCCGGGGGGACTCCTGACAGCGGTGATGGGAGGCTCCGCGGGCCGGCGGGCGGGGGGGCTGGGCCGGGCTGCGCTGGGGGCGGAGGACGCGGGTGGGGTCTGGCTGTGACTGATGGGCCAGATGCTGTTGAATGTTTTAGAAAAGGGGGGGCCCGCGCCGCCGGCACGACTTTGGCCACGGGGTCTGGTTTGCGGCTGACGGACACCGGGCTCTGCCGCAAGCGCCCGTCCCTGCCGCCTTCCCGAGCGGAGCGCCCATCGCAGGCGGGCGGCGGCAGCCGGGCCCGGGCGGGGACACGCAGCCGGGGCGCGGAGCGCGGCGACAGCCGGCGGAGCGTGTTTGCCTCGCCGGGCCGGCGGGCGGGGAGGATCGGCTCGGCTCCGCTCAGCGAGGTGAGGGGGAGACGAGCGGGGCGACGCCGAGCAGGTCCGGCCGGAGGGGGCTGCTGGCCGCGCAGGTTTTCGCTGCCGGCTGAGCCGCCCGCAGCGCCAGCACCGCCCGGGGCAGCGAGGAGCGGGGCGCGGTGTCCCCGCAGCTGACGCCCTGTCTATCCCCTCTCTCCGCGCAGGTCGGCGCTGACGGCGGCGGGGGCAATCTGCCGTGCCGCACAGCCATGCCCGCTCTCCTCTTCCTCCTGCTGCTCCTCGGCTGCCGCGCCGCTGCCGAGGAGGACGGCTCCCTGCTCCGGCCGGGCCCGGGCAGGCAGAGCGCCGCCGCCGCGCCCCCGACGGCCGCGACGCCCGCGCTGCGCGGCACCGAGCACAACGCGTCCCGCCCGGCCGCGCTGCCCAAGGGAGCGGGGGCGGCCGGAGGGAGGCCGCGCTCCGCCTCGCCCCCCATGTGCACGGGACAGACGGAGATCAAGGAGACTTTCAAGTACATCAACACCGTCGTGTCCTGCCTGGTCTTCGTCCTGGGCATCATCGGCAACTCCACGCTGCTGCGGATCATCTACAAGAACAAGTGCATGAGGAACGGCCCCAACATCCTCATCGCCAGCTTGGCCTTGGGCGACCTGCTCCACATCATCATCGATATCCCCATCAATGTCTACAAGGTGAGGAGGGGCCGGGGATGGATTCGGGAGCGGGCGGTCACCCCTCGGTGCTCCTTGCCGGCCCCCGCAGATGCCCGTCCCCGGCGCGGGGAGACGCGTCCCTTTCCGGCTGGGAAACACCCGTGGACTTCACGACAAAACCCTGCCGGAGGGTGGTATTCTGCTCAGATGTGGTCGCAGATGGCACCCTCTCTGTGCCTCAGTCCCATCTCTCTGAGCGTTCCAGGATGGGAATGGGGCAGAATGGAAGTGGCCAGGCTCTGAAAATCACCTGGAAACAGGTGCTGTCGCAGGGATAAAGGAAGTAAATGCAGTAGATAATTGTTCAGTGGGCTGGTCGAGGAATGGAGGGGAGGCACAGAAGACTCTCTCCTGTGGGTACCACTTGGTCCCTTGTGCTCAGCTGTGGCATGCTTGGTCATGATAGTTTAAATGGGTCTGTACAGTCAATTTTGGCACGGGGGCTTTTCTAGGAGGAACCAAGATCGTTCAGTTAATGGGTTTTATACATCTCTTGGTTGGGAGGCACGATGCTTTCCTGAGCTGCGAACCCTTTCGCCCTTTGCCAGTGTTGCAGGATGAGCGGCTGAGAGGGAATGAGCCACACCTGCTCCTCTTGCACCTTCAGTAGAGTCTGTGTTTTGATTTGATAAGGCTTGCTATGGAGAGAGTACAACCCCTGTCTTCTCTACCCAGCTTGTGCAATCCATTTGTCCTAAGGAATTAACCAGGCAGTTGAATCCAGCCTCTAGTTATAACCTAGCACTCTTTGAAGGTATACTGGAAATAACAGAGCTCCTTCTGCTTTGAAAGTTTACAGTCTGGATCCCTGAGCACCCATCAGTGACTTCATAAAGTGAACAGAAGGGTCTTCATCTATCACCTTCTCTTCACTTTGTATGCATGATTGTAAGCTCGGGATTGTTGCTTGTACTTTTAGAAAGCTGCATTGAGGGGAACGATTTTGAATCCATAATAATTATCCCAGAAGCTGCTGAGATGAGAGAATCTTCTCTCTTTATCCTTTTAAAGTATTTAAGCATTGCAAAGCAGGGAATGTCATCATTGTGTTAAATTCATTCCAGTTAATTTGGATTACATGATAGTTCTCAGATTTGAAGTTTCAATGATTTTTATACTATACACTCTGTTAATTCTTGTGAGAGAAGTGTGTTCTTTTGAATGAAGGTGGAATTTAGAAAACAAAATAACTGCTTTAAAAATGTGGTTTGTAAAAAAATTTATTGAGCAAAGAGATCACTTGTCTGTTTACAGAAAAAACAAAAAGATTAAATCAGTAACAGCTTCTCAGTATGAGGCTTTACAAATCAGTGATAATTTCAAAATTAATGTTGATATGCAGTAATATACCTCAGTTTTTACCTAGAGTGAATGTCATCAAGTGTATCATTGTGAGTAGCTTGGAGCAGGAGGAATAAAGGGTCAGACCGCTAACCAATAAATATTACACCAGCTGCAAGTCTGGGATTTTTATTGTGCTATTGATAATGCTAGGAGCTGTGCAATGGCTCTCAGGTGCTAAATCTCCCTCACTGCTACTCATACTGAAGAGCCCATAACCACTTTATATTATTCCTTATGATAATGAGTAAAATATTTGCTATTTTAAGACAGAATTTTTGAATAAGTGCAAGTTGTTGGTTTTTTTTTAAAGAAAAAACACCTATTAGATACTGTGTTTAGTTAATCAAAAATTTTGAGGGCAGTTTGAGTTGATAACTTTTTATCAACTCTACATCCCATTTCATTCCAGAGCAACAGGGAGAATACATACTGTAATGCAATAAAAAACTGGCTTTGATCACTCAGCAGTATGAGAAGCAAAGGCTTCCTCAGTAAATCAAGTATACTTAGCAATTGTAACTTGCAGTTTGAAACAATTTAAGAGGGCATTAAAGGGATCCAGATACACAATTTGCTACCACATCATCAGTAAGGCAGCTGCACAAAACAGTGAATTTCTCATGTTAATAAAATGCCGGCAGTTCTTTCCACAACACTTGCCCTAGAAAGTGTGAAGGTGTCTGTGAATACTTACCAGACAGACGCATAGGAGACAATTCAAAAACTGCACCAGAATAAACTTTTTATTGGGTATTTAAAGGGATAACTAAAAAAGATGTCCCCTGTGACTATTTCAGTGAATACATAAGTAGCTGAAAAAGTGCACAAATGAAAATTGACATCTCCTAAATCAAGGGTATCTAAAGAAAAACAGGTGTTACCTGGATAGGGAGGCAAATGCAGTCCAATGCATAGGATGCTAATTAGTCCATTGCACTTTCTAAATTTGCATATCATGCAATATGTTTAGTAGAAAATGGAGAATTATTAGAATCTGTCACACAGCTAGGAAACTGGCTATGAAATAAGGGCTTGAAAGGCATTCAGTTCCAGCATGTAGAACCTGGCTGACCTTTTTGTCATTCTGGGTGCTGGTAAATGGTCTGGCAACGCCTGGATCTCTGAGCTGCAGAATGGGAAGCAGAGGAAAGTCTGAGACAGTCCTTCTGCAGTATGTGATGTTTTGGCAGTGTAGATACTTTGCAAAATTGGTACTAATTGGATATGCAGGTGATCCTATGCTGCTCCACTAAACAGACTAAGTCCTTATTAATTTGAGGTAGCAAACAGCAGTTAGGGAGCAGAAGGATAGGGTAGGTAGTCAATGAGTTTTTATGTCCTTCTCTGCACTTAAACTTTAGAAGACAAGACAGTCCACCTGACAATATGGTTCTACACAGTTTATGCTGCCTTTCCCAAGTAAATAAAGTTATTAAGTCCTGTGTCTAAACCAAAACATCAATTTGGACTGGAAATTCCTAGCTTTGCCTCTCACAGGCTTAAAAAAACCATAATAAAATCACACAATAACCTTCTTTCTCTTCTAATACTCAAACAACATCTCTCCTTCTTATTTTGTGATATTTATTCCTGTATATTAAATTCAATTTATTGTCATATGCCAGTGGACTTTTAACAAGGGGAGCAATCTAGGCTCTGCACATTATTGTGGGACATTCTTAACTCTGACTACCGACAAATGTCTGAGGAAGAATATCTAGCTGACAATACTGTCATAGGTTTTCTCAGAGCACACTAGAAGAGAGGAGAAAAAAATTCAAGGGAAAGAAAAAAAGCTGGTCTTTTTCCATGCCACTAATCAAGGGCCAGAGTCAGCTTTGTAGGCACTGATTTATTTTCATTAACTTAATTTAGGGATTACATAAAAATTATGGTTAACATAATATGGCATTATCAAGCACTGGAAATACAAGAAAGGCCAGATTAGGGACTCTATATACCACACAGACACAAATTGGCTCCTTTTTTAGTCCAGCTATTCTCTGAAAAAGATTTCCATGGAAATTTATTTGTGATGAACTTACTAACTCTTGTAATGCAAGTACCTGTAGGCCATGCATTATGATAAAGCCAACCTTTTTTTAACTTTCTAATCAGGGTGCTTGTCTCTAGTAGGGATTCTCACTATTCCTTAGAACTCTTGGGTACTGGTTCATCTAATGTTCAAGATAGTGGCCATTTTATTGGAAGAAATGCATCATTTCCTTTCTTTCAAGATCTGAACCATTTACTTGAGGTCTTGCAAAGTTTATCTTAGAATTTCTTACACAAAATATATTGATTTCTGACCATATTAAGCTAGCAGTCTGTTTTGCTTGAGAACCTTTTATGGTGAGCAAGTGCAGGCACTTAAGAAAGATCTGAACTGTCCAGTGGAAGAACCTGTCTGGACTCTGCAGGCAGTGGTGGGGAGGTGTAACTTTGTTCTGTTTTTAGATGGAAACAGTCCATTCTGAAGTCAAGTATATGGAGTAGTAGAAATGTCTGAATGCTGTTATAAGTACACAATAAATGGTTTTTAAGGTGTATCTCCAAACTGAAGTTTGATGACACTAGCATAGATTTGTAAATTGGAAGTAGTTTTTTTCATTATGTATACATTCACGTGTATAAAAATGCATGTGACAAATTTCAAAGCAAGTTTTGGTCTGTTTTGGCTTTTTCATCTCCCCTGTGTTTATGCATCCCAATCTGACAGCAGCATGGCTTTCTAAGTTACTTTTAATGTAGCTCTTCCACTGGAGTTGTGATATTGCAGAAATTCTTTACTTCAACAGCACATTATGAAGTTTCTGTTATTTTCAAGATGACCTTATAAAAATACTTTATTTTACAGGAGTTATAATAAAGATACAAGAAAAGAAAGTAATTGCATATTAAGATTTTACGCTTTTATTGGATAGATCAGTAAAGCATTCCTAGCTATGCTTGAAAGCCAGAAATATGTTTTCTTGTCTAGAGGGGAGACCCTCACCCTGACATAATCATCGCTAAATGGTAATAAGTTTGTAATATTGTCTGAGTTATCCCTGACCATAACCTTAATTTCCTGGGCAAATTTTCTGTTTTGAAAAACACTCGCCCCTGTAAAATATCTGCATGATCCCCCCCGTGTCAAAAAAGAAAAAATCAGGTGAAAATCTACCAGTCATTTCAGAGATATATTGAAATGTCTGTGTGCCTGGTTTCTCTTGAACTTGCTGTTTATAGTGATGAAAATCAAGTCCAATGTCCTGTGAACGAGACTAGCTGTAAACGCACCGCTTGGCGGAAGCGCGAATTCCTGCTCCGCGTTTCCCATGTGCATTCACTGCTCAGGACTGGAGCACTGACAGGAATATTCGCACGCTTTGCTGCTTCTTCCTGCCCTACTGCAGCCCCTGAGCAGCAGTGGGCTGGAGCCAGGTATCAGCCTCCTGTCTGGGGACCACAGCAGCTGGGCCCTAGAGCAGCACATCGTGCTCGCAGCCTGGCTTGTTCCAGCAGCAGATTGAGAACATCCTTCAGTTCTTGCACAACTAAGAGGAAGCAGAGTGGGAATTGTGATTTGCAGGTGTGTCTGTGAGTCACGGCATCTCTTGGGGCTTCTTTCATAGCTCTGCAGCTTGCACATCAGTTTAGGCTCAGATCTGTCTGGTCTGAGAAAGTGTTGGCTGGGCGTGCATCAGATGTATTGGTTCTTTTAAGTGTGATTTCACTTCATTCTGCAATGTTTTCCCTTTTCTTTTGATCTATTTCATCTAAAACACATTTCTGCTGCTCAGCAATTAAAACTTCGCCTGTGTAAAATAAGTGACAATAAAACATTGGAAAGGTCACTCGGAATACAGCCAGTGGTAGACTACTCTTGGCATCTTACTTACAAAAACACAACATTATTTTTGTCTTTGCTGCCACTTGGCAGTGGCTCCCCTCATGGCTCCAAGTCGTTTGTCATTTGTAAAATGACAATCATTTTACAGCTACCCTATTGTGACTCATAAGAGTATAATTTTACTCATACAAAATTGCAATAGGCTATGTCTGTATTTCACTAAGAATTATCATTCTCCACAGGGATGATGCTCCCAAATATTTTACATTGGATCTTCACTGTACTTCAAGGCCGTATTTGAAGGGGATAGCAATACAGAGAACGAACATCAAGGAAACATAGTTCAGCAATCAAAACATTCCTTTTTTTAATTATTTTTTTTCTTTTACTTTCTTAATGTTTTCAAGCTTTTGGTGTAAACCATAGCATTAACCACTTGCAATACCATGATAGAGAAGGAAACTTGTGACTCATGCATTAAAATGCTCAAATTTCACAATACATCAGCTGCAAGACATAAAGCACATGTTTTTGCAATCCAGTGCAGACAGCTGCATGTCCATTCTGCCCTGATATAAGCTGGCTGAATGGAGGTAATGTTTTTATGTTATGATAAACCGAAGCTAATGCACCCTGTCTCTCAGTAGACTGCATTCAGTCATGTGCCACGCCTCTATAATCCCAAACTGGAGCTGGCTCAAATCCAGTCAGTTTGGAGCACAGGTGTGACTGTCTGCACCTGAGAGATAAGTATTAATTCAGCGAAATCTACAACATGTGGCTGAACCGTTGTGATTTTAAGGAAGAGAGACAGGGAGTATCTGCACACCAGCTGGATGTAAATAAAAGTTTTTCTGAAAATTTCCTGGCAATAGAGATTTGACCCAAGTTTTGCATTTGTTACAAAGAAAAGAATATTTTACTTTTACTTTTTGAATAAGTTTTTTTTACTTTTTGAATAAGTTGAATATTATTTTTGAATAATATTTAAAATAATATTTTATTTTACTAAAATGCTATTTTAGTGAGTTCTCTCCAGTGTAATATACACTCATGTACGATGTACAGCAGGTACCATAAATAAGTATTCAATGTACTTGCTACCCACTCCTATTTCTGTGGCAAATAGATGTGAAAGGCTGGAGGTTCACTGCCTGATTGATATAAATTAGTCCAGGTGTCATTCAATTATGTAGGGTGTAAATTTAGAATACAGGTAATTATTGACATTACAGTTTTAATAGCAGATTGTTACTGTCCCCCCCTTACAGATATTCAGAAGCCATCTCAGGGAGAGGCTTTACTGAAAATACTTTAATTACAGACTGTGTTGTTTCCCCATATCACATAACTGTATGGTTATTACAACCTCATCCCAACTTCCTCTGTTTTATTACTTTCCATAAAATTCTTGAGAAACATAAATCCTTAGAATTTATTTTTCTGTTTCATTTCTGCAGAGGCATTGTATTTATTGTCTTATTTAAGTAGATTCTTGAAGAAATAGAAAGCTGGGCCATGTTGCAGTTTGTCTACTGCTGTTATTTCAAAGATCCCATTACATCACAAAGCTAAAGCAGGTATTTGGAGGTATTCTGGTATCTGAAAATACTGGTGGACACTTTATAGAGATTCTCAAAAGCCAATGGTCATGAAATGTTCTTAACTTCCTTTGTGTTCAAATAAAATTATATTTAAATTATATCAGGACTCGTCAAAAAATTCTTATGGGCCATGTGTTTACATTTAGATGGACATGTATGTTTTGCATAAGGACATTGCTGAACCAAACCAATGTGAGCAAGCAACTCTGTGGCTACTTTCAGTTACAGAATCATAGGATAGTTAAGGTTGGCAAAGATCTCTTAAGATCCTTAAGTCCAACCGTCTACCTTGCCATCATCACTGTGTTCATCCCTAAACTGTGTCCCCAAGAGCCATGTGTACATCTTTTTTTTTTTTTTTTTTAACTCTTCCCTGAGCAGTCTGTTCCAATGCCTGAAAGCCCTTTCAGTGAGATTTTTTCCTAATACCTAATCTAAACCTTCCCTGGTGCAGCTTGAGACCATTTCCTCTTGTCCTGTTGTATCTTACTTGGACAAGAGGCCAACCCCCACTTTATTACAGCCTCCTTTCAGGCAGTTGTAAACAACAAGGTTTCTTCTTCTCCAGACTAAATAATCCCGGCTCTTTCAGCTGCTTCTCATACAACTTGTTCTCCTGACCCTTCACCAGCTTTGTTGCCCTTCTCTGAACAGACTCCAGCACCTCAACCTCAATGTCTTTTTTGTAGTGAGGGGCCCAGAACTGCACACAGCACTTGAGGTGTGGCCTCACCAGTTCCAAATACAGGGACAATCACTGCCCTGGTCCTTCTAATACAGGCTGGGATGCCATCGGCCTTCTTGGCCACCTGGGCACACTGATGGCTCATGTTCAGCCAGGTGTTACTAGCACTCTCAGTTCTTTTTCTGACAGATCTTTCCAGTCACTTCCCCACTTTTCCTGCCTGTAGCACTGCATGGGGCTGTTGTGACCCAATTCTTGTTGAACCCTATACGCTTGGCCTTGGCCCATCAATCCAACCTGTCCAGAACCCACCTTAGAGACTTTGTAGCCCTTCTGGTTCGCAGAAACATCCACACAGTAGGATGAGCTATTCTTCCATTCTTACTACCCTCTTAGATGAGTTGTTGGGAGAGACTCAAGCCAAGGGAAAGATTTTCCAGTCTCCTTTGGGTAGTCCTCATTCTTTTGTCTCCTTTTCCATTTTATAGCCCTATATCTGCAATAGGTTCCAAAGACCTCATTTGAAGAAAGTTATGAAAAACAGAGATGGGCTTAGATAATCTAACTAATTACAGAAACTCCAAAAGTTTACTCTTCTGTATAACAATTGCGTCTATTTCTTGGCACAACCTTGTTGTGGAGAATGTTGTTTTAATGAAAACTGGAAGATCTGGCTGATTTTCTGATGTACTTGACCATCAAAGAAGCTCACAGCAGAGTTCAAAGGCTAAATGTTGCTAAACTGAGGCTACAGACGTTTGTCTGTTCATAGAATCAGCTGTGACGAAGCTGTGACGAAGAAAACACTTTCTGTGTCCAGTAAATCCTTTCCCCTAAATCAGATAAAATGTGCAGCTGGGAACGTGACAAGATTTCCTTTAAAGGGCGTGATTCAAAGTGTAAGTGAGCCAACCCGAAATGCATTGTGCTGTTTTTCTCTATTTCTCAGTACTTAGAGGTATGCTGAATGTGCAGATAGTCCTTTTGGTATTATTATACAGAATGTTGGTAAACTGGTCAATAAAGACTGTTAGTGAGGGATTCATCTGATGATTTTACCTGCTGTTTTTATCCGCCTATGCTCCTTGAGTGTCCAGCGGGTCCTTTAATTTTGTTATCAGATGGTCAGCTAAAAACAGTGGGGGATACATTTCTCTCCAGTGTTGCCTGACTTCTCAGCTGATGGAGCCTAGACACTAAGCTTCAAATAAACCCAACCCCAGATATGCACTACTTACTGGCTTTGTCCCTATTCTGATCAGCCTCAAGCAATTTTTTGTATTTCTGGTCAAGGGTGTGTTATTTGGAATAAGAAAACTCCTAACTCAAGGCAGATAAAGACAATTCCTAGATGAGGAAGACCTGCTCTGTCATTTTTTCCCATAAATGCTGGCATGATGAAGTTAGAAGCAAGAGGAGTGGAGTTTGCAGGGCTTAAGGAGCCAGGACTAAGGCTTAAGTGATATTCTTGTCCCACCAGGGAGTGACTACATTACTGCTGTCTAGTTTTCAGGACACACACCTCAGGGGTTCCCTTGTGAAAAGGTTCTTCTCGACTAAGTTTTGCATAGAATCGTAAAATGGTTTGACTTGAACTTTAGAGGTTGTCTAGTTCCAAACTCCATGGTATGGCATGGGCAGGCATATCTTTCAGTGGACCAGGTTGCTCAGTGCCCTGTCCAGCCTGGCCTGGAAGACTTCCAGAGGTGGGGCATTCACAATATCTCAATTTAAAGCCTTTCTCCCTTTGTTCTATGACAAAATGCCCTTGTAAAAAGTCCCGCTCCAGCCCTCTTTCCAGTCCCCTTTGGGTACTGAACAGTTGTTACAGGGTCTCCCTGGTGCCTTCTGTTCTCCAGACTGAACAAACCCCATTCAGCCAGTCTTTGTAGGACAAGACCTGTTGGAAAACAGTCAAGACAGAACTCCATGTTTCAGCATTGGGAATGATTTTTTTTTTAAATAATTGTTGTTTTCTTTTCACAGCTGCTTGCAGAGGACTGGCCCTTTGGTGTCGAAATGTGCAAATTAGTGCCCTTCATTCAAAAGGCGTCGGTGGGCATCACAGTGCTGAGTTTGTGTGCCCTCAGTATAGACAGGTGAGACACATTTTTCAGTGAAGTCTCTAATTTGTTTTCTATATGAACATTGGCTCAAATTCACCTTTCTAGTCAGCTGGTACAATGCAAATTAGATGCATTTAAGCCAGTTAAACTGGGTGAGTTTTCTCGTACTTTGAATTGGTAAAGGTGTGCTGTTGCTTCAGGTACCGAGCAGTTGCTTCTTGGAGTCGCATTAAAGGAATTGGAGTGCCAAAGTGGACTGCTGTGGAAATTGTCCTGATCTGGGTCATATCAGTGATACTGGCTGTTCCAGAAGCTATTGCATTTGACATGATTACAATGGAGTACAGAGGAAAGTATCTTAGAATCTGCTTGCTTCACCCCACGCAGAAAACATCCTTTATGATGGTAAGTCACTAACATTGATAAAATCCCTGGGAGAATTCCTTGGATCTTCACAGCGCTGTGCGGATTGTAATGTGCACAGGCGTATGTGACATGTAGGTGAATATAATGTTCAAATTAAATACATTTCTCTGAAGCATACTGGTTCAAAGAAGAGCATTCAGAAATCTTTGGCTGTTTGTGGGCTTTGAGCATCTGCTGTCTTGTCCTGTTTTCTCGCCTGTAATGTACACCTTACAGAAATACTTTTCAGGACAGACTGACCAATTAGTTACAGCACACCTAGCAAAATGCTCAGCATTTAATTCCTAACTGTGTTTTTGTTTTCCTCTTTTCTTTACAGTTCTACAAGCAAGCTAAAGACTGGTGGCTGTTCAGCTTTTACTTCTGTTTGCCACTGGCTATCACAGCATTTTTCTATACTCTCATGACTTGTGAGATGTTACGAAAGAAAAGTGGGATGCAGATTGCTTTAAATGACCACTTAAAACAGGTAAATTTTATCCCTGACCACTCTCTAACTGTAGACAGGCTAACTAATAACTTCATTGATTTTCCTGCCACATCATTCTGTTCTTGTATGATTTCAGGTTTAGAAGCAAAAAGAACTTTCCTAGCAGTGGTGCTACTGATCTCATATACATACATATATATCAGAACCCTCAGGAACCTAAGATTTTAACTGAAAATCACAAAATTGCTTCTTTCTTGTTTGGTTTTAATGTTTCAGGTTTTATAAGTTTTATTTCTTCTTTACTATAATCAGAGTTGGTTATTTTGTAATGCAAACTGAAGTCTTCATGCTTCTGGTCTAGAAGGTGGTGCTATAAAATTGTTAATTATGTTGAAGCAAGTTCTTGCTGAACCTAGTGAGGTTAGCAGTATATGTTAGCAGAATATAACATATTCCAGCATACAATCCAAGGTACTAGTGCCCCAGACACAAACATCAGATGTCACTAGAATTAAATTATGTTTGTTCTATAATGCGTATTTATGCTCCTTTCCTCTTACCTGCTTAGAGCTCTAATTGGAATCTCTTGGGGCATTTAAAATAAGATGTGAGATCAAAGCACAAGGAAATGCAATTGAAAACAAGCTGGTATTTGAAAGTGATCAGGGAGACAAATATGTTCCTATTTTTAATTTAAATTATTGCTTAAATTAATGTTTTCATGACCTCGATTTTTCATATTATTATTCATATTTCTTGAAATAAGAGATACATTGAATCACTACGAGACATCTAAAACAATTGAGAAGATCAAGCACATATTCCAAGAAAATAAGCTATTTGATGTTTTCCTAACTCCTATTTTAATAGGCTTTTTTATTCTGTTTATTAAACATTTGGATATTAGAAGACAGCAACAATCCAGAGAGAGAGGAGTTGTAACACTGTTCTGTCCAATTTTTCTTCTCAGAGACGTGAGGTGGCCAAAACTGTGTTCTGTCTGGTACTTGTTTTTGCCTTGTGTTGGCTCCCACTTCACTTAAGCAGAATCTTGAAACTCACTATTTATGATCAGAAGGACCCCAACAGATGTGAACTTTTAAGGTAAGAATGCAAAAATAAAATGTCTGTCTATTGTGGGCATTCTCCATAAGCGTATTTGGATTTCCTATTGAACTGGCTTACTCTGTATGTCTAGAGTTGTCCCTGCTTCTTCATCCAGGACCCTCTGGTTTCACTCCAATAGCAGAGAAAGAAAATTGTGTGGATTTCCCTTTCTTTTCGCCATCTTCCTCCCGATCCTTTTTGGGATTATTCTTTTGTCATGTGGTGCTATGAGAATAGAAAGGGTTCCTTTTTTCCCTTTCAACAGAGCAGCTAGAATTCAGTATGTGCAAAAAGATCTTGTGAACATCTTCTTCCAAAAGTTAAGATGGATGGATCTCCTGAAATTACTTTCACAAGAATCTTCTGATTCAGACTTTGTTGCAAATAACACTTACCTGCATGAGTTAATCCTGTTAATATAAGCCCCATTACTATTACATTTAATAGCTAGTCTTGATTGAGTGAAACTGAGTCCAATAGTTGTAAACCTCTACTAAGCCGTTACAGAGCAAATGAGAAGTCTCACTTTAATTTCCACACAGCTTTTTTCTTGTGATGGACTACATTGGTATTAACATGGCTTCACTGAACTCCTGCATCAATCCAATAGCTCTGTATTTGGTGAGCAAAAGATTCCAAAACTGCTTTAAGGTAAGTGGCTGCTGGGAACTGCTTCTCTGGTTAAAAGATGACGTCAGTAGTTCCTTAAATTCATTTCTTAACATGCACAAAGTGTTTTAAATGGTCATTACATTTTACTTTAAATTTTAATTGGGTTATGGTAAATGTTCTCTCCCTCTCCTGCTGAAGTTCCGTCTGAGGGAGCTAAGGTTTGATGGGAACCAAAAGAGAAAGCAAAAGAGCAGAGTGTACAATAAACCCTCTGGAGACCATGCTAATCAGTGCTACATCACTTCTTGACTGAAACTGGCACCCAGCTACTTCCAGAGCACTGACAAAGCAGACTCAGACTGTGCTGCAGAGATTCACGTAGCCATATCCGCTGCATCCTGACAGGGAGGGTGCTGACCCTGGCCTCCCTCATCCTGACTGAGCACTTCAATCAGTCATGTAAGGCAGAGGGTGCAAATCTCTACTTGTCCCTTTCCAGCACCACCATTTTGTGAGACAGACCTGTTCGTAGTTCTGGCTTGGTCTGAGTGAATAGAGCTGGGCACTAATTATCCACACAGGCTTTCAGGCTCTGAACTGCATATGGTTTGCAGCCCATCAGTCCTTCAGCCTTCATGTCTGCTTGGAAAATATGAAAATTTGGGCTTTTTTTGTGAACGCTTACTATCTTTAGAGGCTGTATCAGAGTCCTTACATTGCCTATGGCAAATTATTCAATTTTTCTTTTCTTGCCAAACATTTAAGCACTGGCCACAACTACAGTTATTGCCTGGCTGTTTAAATTCCTTACTAGCAAGACGAAAACATCTTTCAGTCAGAAGCCAGGCAGCTCTACCTCTAGTATTGTTAATGTATTTGCCATATAATTGTGCCAGCACAGGTTGCAGTTGTCTTAGTCCTCCCTGTCTATGCTTCTGGCTCCTTGAAAGAGTCACTGGAGCTGAGAGAATGTAAGAGATCTCCAGCATCCAGAGAATGGAAGTAAGTGGGTGTGAGGAAGGTATTTCCAGCGCCCAAAGGCCAGACAGGACCATGAGAAAAAGATCTGCAATACATTTAGTAAATGTGTGAATTGTATGTAGGTTTTCACCCTTCTAACTTCTCTTTTTTCCACCTCAGAACAATGAGCTAAATAGCAGCATTGTGCTTAGAAAGCACATTTTTCTTCCCCAAGAAAGATTATAGGAGAAAGGACAACAAGGAGTCATAATTTCATTTTCAGAAGTATTTAGAATTGCAGTCCAGATCTGAAGGGGTATGTGTGTGGCTGTTACTGCATATAACTACTCAGTATAACTCTTCCTGTACTTCAGCAGTAAATTTGCTAATGGTGCCATTTGAGCAGCTCAGAGTTCAACCCCATTTCTGTGCTTTATGCTCCAGTCCCAGAACAGCAGCTTGCACATTTGCCATTTCCTACTCTACCCCTGAGAAAGGGCAGCTTTTCAGTGCATTTTGCCACATGTGCAAAACCAGAATGATGTAAAATGTTTATTTCTTTTATTTTAACAGTCATGCTTGTGTTGCTGGTGCCAATCCAAAGATCTGTTGTCCCTAGAGGAAAGGCAGTCCTGTTTAAAGTTCAAAGCTAATGATCACGGATATGATAATTTCCGCTCCAGTAACAAGTACAGCTCTTCATAAAACAAGCATAAAAGGTATATTCTCTTACATTAATGCTGGTGCCTTTTTAAGTAAAAGTGGCAATTACTTTTAACAAGATGGTAACATCCAGAAAAATCTAGTTTTGTATTTGCACAAAAAAAAGAACGTTAAAAAAAAAATTGCCCTAAAACTGTGTCACGTTGAAAATCACGGACATTTATGAAATCATCATTTATGGAACATGAAGAAAAGCATAGAAAGAACAAGTCATTGTTAGCACTTGAATACTTCTGAATCAGCACTTCCAAATGATCCCCACTTCCTGTACATTAAGCGATCGTTTGTATTCTCTGTAACAGTTGTAGGAACTGAAGTCACAGTAATTATTAAGCAGCATAATATCAAGTTAATTGGATCAAAGCCATTATTATATATAACTCAATGTATTATCTTTTATAAAGCAAATTAACCACCATCGCTATTGTGAGTTTTTTTTTTTTTTAAATAAAACATGAAATACTGTGTAATAGAAGTCTAAATGTTAAAAAGTAGAATTTTTATCAGGTATATTATGTTAGCTACTGAAAATATTAAAGGATGCAGTAAATCCAAAAGTGCATTTTACTTTGATGATTGTTTTTACCTATTATTGTAAGAAGAAACATCCCAAGGGCTCTATAAATTCCTTTCTGTAGCCACTGTGCGTCTTCAGTGCATTTGCCAGCACTTTGAGTATGAGTATTTGAGTTTACAGATAGCAAAGGAGAGAAAAACACACCAAAAGCAAAAAATCAATACTAGTAGAAACATACAAACTACAGCTATTATTTTGGCTATTTTTAGTTGAAAACAAATGGATTGTATCCTGTGTAAAAAGTGGGCACTCCAGAGCCTGATGGTTCTTTACTGGAGATACTTTTGTGACAATTTACAACAGTTTTTGCAATCCAAATACTACCTTGGGGCAAATTATTTTAGAAATACTGGGTGGAAAAAAATGTAACCAAGGTAAAAAGAGAGAATATAAACGTCTATCTTGATTTAGATTTAAATCATCATAAAGAAATAATTAATGAACTGTACTTCTAGAGAGCAGTACTATGTAGCATACTCACCTTCATACTGTTTTAAAATATATTCTACTTCTGTAGTTCCATATTTATGGGTGTAAGAAGATGTGTGATTAGTTTCTCCTTCTGTAAATAGTTTAGTGAAATGTAATTAATTGTAAAGTATTAAGATATGGGCAGGACCCTGCAAGAACAGAAAAAGATAAAGATGCCTGTAGTAAACACGATGTGCATTGCCGGGAGCAATGCATGTTTTGTATATACATGACAGGTCCTTCTTTGACTTTTCATTTCCTATTAATTTGTTACAGATGTCCCCAAAGACTTATTAACATATTTCATGCTCTAAGGCATGAGTTTTTCAAGAAAAATGGTCATATAACATGCTTTTATAAAATACACATTTTCAATAGGCTTGGTATTTTATTATAATAAAATTATTTATCAAAACTCAGGAATTTTTTTCTTTTAAATTTCCAGATCTCATATGTAAGGATTTTTACCTTTTTTTCTAGTCTTGATTATTAACTTCAGATTTTTTTACTAAAGTGCCTTAAATGTGCTCAGGATAAAAACAGCTTCTATTAAAATGTTCAGCTGATGTTGCCTTAGGTGGGTTTCTGACTTTAGGTAGCTACAGCTACCTTGCAGACAACTAAAAATGGGGTGATGAGCACCATTCCTGATGTTGCCCCCATCAAAAGCTGGAAAGTGAATGCTTGTATAATCAAGGTGAGGAGGACCCCTGCACATGCATTTGAGCATGGGCACATGAGTGTATGTGCGTGTGTGGTATGTGCCATAAGGTTGCTGTTACCATCTTGCTGCAGCACACCACATCCAGCTGCTATAATGCTGAACTTTTATAAATAAAAATCTATTTTAGGTTTTCTTCTTTACATTTTTACATTAATTTTCATGGTAACTTTCTCACGGTAAGCCATGAATATCACTTCACATCACCCTACCTGCATCTATTTCTGTGAAATGTGTTTCATCTGTTAAGGATGAATAATAAGTGAAATCATAGATTTGATACTGATCAGTGTTATTTTCATCAAGTTCTATCGCTGCAATATTGTACATGTATATTATTGTTATTTGTATTTAAAATATAGCTGCTGTATTGGCAACTGTGTAACATACTTTTCATTTTTTCCTGGACTAATTCTTTGTTAAGTCTTGCTAAGTCAGATATTTAGGTTTTGCAAATAAAGATCATATATACTGCCTCCTTCTTGGGTTCATATATAAGTACACTCTTTGTTATTTTTTCATTATCATTCAAAGCACTATTTTTATTGAACCTTTCCTTTACTGTAATAAAGCATTTCAAAACTTCTGTTCTTACACAGTTCTAAGGTCAAATCTCTTAATGCTCCACACAGGTGTTTTCTGAAATCCTCAGAACAGGTTTGTTCCTCCATTCACTGAAATCAGTAAACATTTAACCATTCAACTCAGTTCAAGCAGAATTAGAGCCCAACACAGCTCTTTAAAAACTCATCTGATATTTGCTACTTTGAACAAAAGAAGAGAAAAAGCTAAATAATTTTTTTTTTTAAGGAGTTGATTAGAAAACATAGGAAAAGAGGGTGAAATCAACTTGTGGGGTAAGACATCCAGTCCAATGTTCTCTAATCCTCAGAGTCACAGGCAGCAGAACAACTGCACAGGGACACAAGCGTCTTTATAGGAGTTTGACTGTGCTTACCCAGAGTGCTGTGACAGAGTAAGAGTCATCTGTCCCAGTGCTCTGAAGAGTTCACACAGCATGGCTCAAGGTAAAAAAAACCAAAAAAAAACAGCTTGTAAGAACTACATCACAACTCTGGGTTTTGGCCTTCAGATAGCAGTTAAGTTCTCCAGCTGCTCTGAATTCACCAAAACTGAACTGAAACACTGCTAATAAACCTCAGAGAATCAAATGCAAAAGTTGATGGTTGTAGAGCATCTGCTGTGAGCTGTGATGTTTCAGTGTCCCAAACAGGTCTTAAGACACAGCTGGCTTAGCAAGAGAATATTGTACGTACTGAAATAATGTTTAAAGGATTTTTAAAAATTGTTCTGTATAGCTATGTAAAATAATTCTATATTTCATTTTCTGTGTTCACTTAAAATAGCAACTTCTGTGGATCAAGCAGTGTAAACATTCCAAATTACCAATAAAATATTTGTAATTTTAATTCATTACAAAAAGATGTCTGACCTTTTCTCTCCTAGGGGGTCCCATTTAATTGTTAAACAGTGACAGTGATGGAAAAAGAAGTAAGCAATCCTAATATAAATATCAAAGCTTTTGGGTGGGATGGTTTTATATAGCTGTTTGAAAATTGGAGAGAGTTCAGACTTGCATATGCATTGCAAAATTGTCTGATGTTTATTGGAACAGTCATGCCTATCTTTGCTCTGCTTGTTTTTGCTCAGAATGTCAGTCGCAATCTGTTCTCTACACACCCTTATATAGTCACAAATTCTCTTGTGTTTGGGACATCACAAATAAAAGGCAAGAAGCTTTTAGTTCATTAATTTAGAAGTTTATGCATTCAGTGCTGGAATATGCCACATAAAAACCATCATCCGTTTGTATGCTGACAGTGTAATTTTGTGTATTTTTTAATTTACCTTTCTTGAAGCAGTGGGAAACTATCAGATTAAATATGCTGTAACTGGTCAAATACATGGCTCTATTTGCTTGTGGTATCTGTACATCCCAAAATGTGTTTGATGCTACTGCTATTTTGTTCCAAATAGTTAAATTTCCTTCTGTTTACTTGGTGACCCATTGCATCCACGTAGATTTGACTTTTGTCATGGTCCCAGGACCTTTAGCACATACTTTCAAATCTCCTGTGCCTGGAGCAGAAGCAGCGTGGAGATGAGATCTCTTGTAAGTAAATATTCTACTTAGTATCTCTCATAGCTTCTTCACTTCCTTTCCCTCTATCTTGTGCTATGGTCCAAGGTCTTCACCAGCCACTCGTTATGAGGAAGCACTTTTTATTTTTATTTTACATTTTCTTTAAGATCCTACAGCCTTCTACAGATAGGCCATAACTGCAGCATGTTGTCTGTTCTCTAAACGTGCTAGAACTTTCCCAGCATTGCGCATGTACATGTATCTTACATTCTTCGAACACTGACTTGCTCTGAGCACTCCTGAGCAGGGCAGATTTGGCACTCTGGTGTTGGTGGAGCAGGGTGGTCTGACTGCTAACCTGTGGCTGGGTCTGGTCCACAGAGTGGTTCACATTTTATTGCACTGCCCTGCAGCCTGCTGCTCTGACCACCACATTCTTGTACTCTGCTCAAGAAGGCAACAGAGTTCTCCATGTACATGCTGTGCTCTTGGGTTCAAGTCTCTAAGCCAAGTTGCTGAACACTTCAGAAGATCAAGGCAGACAGAAGGACTTAAAAGTGCTGTCATTAAATAAAACCATGACATCTCTTTGGTCTTGTCAGTCTTCTACATACCGTCATTTAGCTATGCAGGCAGTGAAAAGGCACCACGTGCCCCTCCCCATTTCTTACTATCAGTAAGAAAAATCTACTCTAATGAAAAGTAAAACCTTCATAAATTACTAATTACCTTAGTGATCAGTATCCTAAATCTTCCTGAAATTGCTGTGACAATTCAAGGATGTTCTGATTGTAGAAGGTAGTATCTGGAAGGAATTTTAAAGTACAATGTGGCAAGTAGCCAGAGGCATCAATATCTAAATGATACCTATCTGTAGATATCTTCAGAGTTGCTGTAAAACTTTGCATCTTGTGTAGCCACCCTAGAGAAGTGCTTTGGAAAAAAGTGGGAGTCAAATCCTGAAACCCAGTAAAATCTGAAAGGGCACACTGATAAGTAATTAGGGTAACTAGACCTTCTTCAGGAGCCACGTCCTACAGAAGTTGCTTTTGCTTGTTTTGTTCTTGGGTGAGCAGGATGAGGGGAAGCATTTGTTGCCCTTTTACCTCTTCATGATCTGAATTTCCCAGAGTTTGTGTAAGTCATACACTGGATTACCCTGAAGAAACTGATCAATGGTGAAACCAAGGGAGTCAGACAATGGCTCTCATTTGAAGCTATCAGGAAAAATAATAATGACAAATCCCCAGGAAACTCACATCTTCCCCAGATAAATGGGTTCAACACATGCAGCCTTTGCAGGAGCAGGAGAGAAACATGCCAAGTTAACAAAACCAAAACTGGTGAACTTCATAAGTTTTAGTTGGAGCTGCAAGTGAAATGGCAGATTTCAAGCAAACTGGAATTAATTCTTTTTTAATTAAACTGGAACAAACATCATAATTGCTAACAGGTATTCACAGGACCAGAGTGGGTCTTGCCAAAGACACAGGGAGCTTCTTCTTGTAATGCACCTACAGCAGGTAGCACATCCTACAAATTTGGCCCCGCTGGTCTCAAGGAATTAGCATAGGTACAGCATGAAAGGCGTGAAAAACAGATTGTGAAATGACCCATGGCATTAATGCTCTGTATTGAGCACCTCCGCTTAGGTTACAAAGACACTTCCTGTCAAACTACCTACTAAAATTCTCTTGTTAAATTTGTTTGCCCAAATTTCATGTTAAAGAACAAATAGACAAGGAATATGGCAAGCTTCTTGATATATTCTTGATGCTAACTCATTATTTAGTATGTGGAAGCATTTGATCCTTATAAGAGTGTTCATACGGAAGTTGAGATGTATCACTTACAAATATCTGCAGAAGAAAAACAATATGTCACAATATTATAATATAAGGTGAGTCCATTTAATATTTGTTTACATATGAACTCAGTTTATGCAAGAGTTCAACAATTTATTTTTAGTTGACTGAAAAAGAATAAATTGATATTGTAATAATGTGCAAGTCAAGTGCCTTTAAATTACTCTGTAAACATATCCATGCATATATGCATTTTTACTTCTGTGTGTATAGGTATCTACACAAATATACATAAATTATGTAAGTCAGGATAATGGTCACAATATAAAACATACTGAAAAAACTAGAGCTGGGGCTAAAAATACAAGATATATATAGCATGTGTGATTTGCTGAGATTTCTATTGTGCTTTTGCCTAAAAAGCTTACGGTTTTCAGCTAGAAGTAACCAAATTTTCCAGCTCATCAAGGTTTGACCATCCTTACTCCAGTCTTCCCAATGAGTTGTAAAACCTGCATCAAGGCACTCCTACAAAAGAGCAGGAATACCAGCCATGGTGTCTTGGCCAAATTCCAAATTGAATAATTATAGTCTGTTCCCTCTCTTCCTCTCTCTTCCTGCCAATTGCAGCATGGGTTAGCAGAGCATCCTGCCCCACTCTTCAGTTTCATACTCTGCATAAAGACATCTGCCCTGTCATGTGCTGGACATGATCACATTTCCGTGGTAGAAAGTGGGAGCCTCCCAAATCTGTTGACAATTTGTAAAGTATGAATGAAAAGCAAAATTTAATGGTAAAATCAGTATCTCAGGGTTTCTTTAAGCATATGTCAGTCAACTCAAGTGTAAGTGAATCTAAATCACCCCTTTTTTACTGACTTCGTTAATTTTTATAAACATGTCTTAAAAGGCTTCTAAAACTTTTTGTATCATTTATTTCTATAGTTAGAGAGATTTATTATGATCTGCAATTTTTTAAATAGTGCTCAAATATTTGAAAAAGCATTAAGATTGTCTACAAGGGTGAGTGTAGAAAGCCATGAGCTGCAGAGATCAGTGTTCTCCAAGCTCAGGCTGAAGTAGTTGCACTGCTTCCAGAGCAAACCAGACTAACTTCTATTCAACTCAGAAATTTCATAGAGTGGTTTGGGTCAGGAAGAAACAGCACTAGACAGGAACAGCATCTACTAGACCAGGTTGCTCACCACCCTCACCACAAAGGAATTTCTTCCTAATATTCAGTCTAAACCTGTAGTTTCAGTTTAAAGCTGAATTCCCTGCTTCCATCACTATGTGCCCTTGTAAATAGTCCCTCTCCAGGGCTTCTCCAATATATTTGATTGCATTTGTTTGAAACAATCAACAAAGAACTGGCAATATTTGCTTTAAGATATCTAATTTCTTAAATGCACTTTTGGAGGATTTGACAGAAAAGAAGTTGAGAGAAATGGGACTCCACACCCTGGGGAAAAGAGGGCTTGGGAGGATATAATTAATGTGTATAAATACGTGCTGGTATTCAGTGGATACTTTGGTAAACTTCTCTTAAAACACATCAAAACTGACTTAATAGTGAGATAGCCAGACAGCTGAAATCAATGGACATTTGGCAGACAAATGTGTTGAACGTTCTTAGATAATAGTTTCATTTAGTTCAGTTCAGTTTAGTTTAGTTTAGTTTAGTTTAGTTTAGTTTAGTTTAGTTTAGTTTAGTTTAGTTCAGTTCAGTGTGGACAAATGCATATCAGGTATTGCCAGTAATACAAGGCAAGTATATTTACTTTTTATTTTAAATATTCAAAGTCTATGTGTCTTCTTTCTGTGGACTGTCTGGGATTTGTCTATTCTTTTATGTCCTTCAACAGGAATTAAGTTATGATGGTGTCTCTCACTGCATTATTTCACTGTATAGGAAATATAAAGCCCTGATCTCTCAAGAATTTCTTTTTTTGAATAGTTTTTTTCCTATTAATTGATTAAATAAGATGAACCTCCTGCATCTTTGAGAGGGTGAGAAGCAAAGGCATATCTTATTTGTAACATGACACCAGTGATAGTTTTACACTCTCCTCCATTTTGTCTCATAAACAATTGTATGCATTTCAAGTGACGTTGAAGTAGCAATTCTGTTGTTCAGAAACCTTTGATTTTGTTGCAGTTCTTGAAAAGCAGGAAGGAAGTTGTGAAACACACATCACATATATACAGATGTCAAGTACAGTTAATGAAGATAAGCAGATGCATTCCTTAATAGCAATTAAACAGGAGGAGGGAACACACTGTCTACTTTGATTAGGAATTTTCTCTTCAAGGCTCCCTACTCAACAAGACTTGTCAGTTCCTTCACCTCATTTACATTAATACACTTTTACATTACTCCTGAAAATATATACCACATTAAAAAAAAACCCACCAGACTTCTATGTAAAACAGGATTATAGATTTGCAGCTGCAACTGCAGTGTAAGTACCTAAGCTTGTGACATTTTGCTGTGATAGACATTGACAAACTACTGCACAACATTTGAAAGCAATTAAAATCAAAGTTACCTCACACTGGAACTTTACAAAATATTTATCATACATACGATTCTCCTGTCAGTATGTCCCAGAATGAGATTTTTCTCTCCTTACAATAATAAAAACTTTAAATTATCTTTATACATTGATCTGATCTTTACTTCTTGTAGCAGCATATACTACTCACATTTACAGTTTCACAGTCATGGCTTCAGCCACCTTAGCAGTCTGTGATTCATCAAGACCATTTTGAATTCTAGTAGCATCTCCCATACTGCTTCCAGAGTCTATTTCATACTCAGTTTCTTAAGTGCACACTGTGTATAAACAGCCCAAAATTTCAAAAGTGCTGAACAGAACCACATACAGAAATGAATCTCTCAAAGTCTTCCTTGAAATGATCTATCAGCTTGACAGAGATCTCTCCTGCTTAAGAGTGGTTTTAGAACATCATCAGTTCAGAACAACCTTAGAGTGATTACTTTTCAGACAAATCTTGTTTGGGGTGTTCAAGAGGTACATTATGTGAGACAAGGTCAAGGAAAAGTTGAAGTCCAACCTCTAAGCTAGTCCTTATTTCTGTCTCACATAAATCAAATGTATCATTGCCCAAGCCACCATTGAATATACAGAACTCTTCAGCAGACCTTTCTTTTGGTTCCTGTTCATGCTCTATCCAAGTGATTCTCTGGTGCCTTCTGCTGAAAAATACCTTCCCCCTCTGAGTTTGGACAGTAAGATTGTGAGACACAATAAAAAAGGACTGAAAACAGTCCTATGGCCAACCCTGGATATCCCAGCAAGACACCCCCTTTAAAGAGCTGTTTTCTGGGGTATCCCTTTCTCTGAAGCAGAAGATAAGCAGAATTCATGTCCCTGTCATGGCTACTACTCTGAGCACAGTCAGCTGGAGGTTCTGGGTCTGAAGAAATGGCTTCTTGTGCAAGAGACAGGATTTTCAGTGCTGAACTGAATAGTATCCAAAGGAGGGGAGGGGAGAAGAGGGGAGGGGAGGGAACTCAAAAATCTATTTTCAGGGCTGCCACATGAGCAGCTCACTCAGTTCATGAAACTATAACAGAAAAACCTTCTTGAACAAAAGGGACAGGGGTGGGTGGAACACTTCCTGGTGCTGCTAGGTGCTCTGTAGATTATATTTTATACCTCATAGTCCTCAGGTTTTAAAAAGCACAGTCATGGGACATCACCCTTAGCACAACCCACTCTGGGGTGACACAGGATTTCTCAGCAGCCTTATATTGTCATTTGTCTGTCAGATATGCGTTGGACATGACATGGACTCCATAAGTCCACACATTAATATCCCTGCCAGACACTAGAGGACACTTCAAATGGAGATTGATTTTTTTTCTTGCAAAACTAATCTGCTTTGAAACCACTGAAATTGCCCTAAGGATCAAACGGAATCCCAGCATGTGAAGAACATTTGGGGGCTTATTTACAAACTGCTGTAGATAAGAGACAAAAGCATTTACTTTAGGAAGAATAGTTCAGGAGGCATCTTAAATTTAAATACAGTTCACTCCCTTAGTCTACCATGACTTAACCTACATATGTGTACACTATTTTTACACTCATCCTCAGCCTTCTTGCTTTTCTGTGTTTGCATTTAGTGAGAAAGCTGTAATTTAAATTTTGAGTTTTCATTATATGTTTGTGTATTGGCATTGTTTAGGGAATAATCCTTTTTAGAAAGATGTTGTAATGTTCCAAGTAACTATAACATGTAGGAAACCCTTGTGAAAGGCAGAGTATATCATATACACCCCTAGCCCACACAGGTATCATGGAATCAGAGAACATCTCTAGAAAATTCCAGGGATGAGACCCAGTAATACAAATAATTACTTGCATGTTGCAAATATTTATCTGGAGTAAATAAAGAGTAAGAGAGGTTCTGGTGCAATGACTCACCTACTGACTGATATGATAAACAGTTACAAACAACTGCAAAAATGTCTCCATTAGATTTTTGTCATTTCACAGTTTTTTACAGAAGAGTTATTCATTTCCTCATCATCTATTTCCTCTTCTCAGTATGAATAATGTCACAATAAATCCCTCTGTTCAAAGTTTCTCATTAAATGATACAACTAGGAACGTCAGAGCCAAAAAAACAGCTAAGAAAACCAGGAATAATGTGTCTTAATGTGGCTGATATGAAGGAACCAGACACCCTGTAATGTCTCAGCTATATCTGCATACATAAAAGAGTTTAAAATACCACAATACAAGTTACAGTAATGACTCTACCTTCCTTAAAGAGTGAAGCACTCTATTGTCACCATTTTTTTAGTACATGGAAACAAACTTGCTTAGGGTCTATATTGAACTGTACATACATCAAACAGCTGCACAACCCTGGACTGTACAGAGCCAGCTCCACAAAGGGAAGCAGCAGAGTCACATTACCACAGATGATTGACTGGTCCTTGTGCATGACACAGTTAATTAGGCAGAGCTCATTACCAGAATAATACTGCTGTATTGTTTATCAGATCTGAGGTAGCATCATCCCCATGTCATGACATACAGATAACCAGCTCTCTCAGGGCTTATACTCTCATATAGTCTTAGGTAAAGAGCAGCACAGCTCAAATACCCAGTCTGATCCCATTAATGACAGAATCCACAGTCTCACACGGTTCTTTCTGCTTCAGGATAAGTGAACTTGCCTTTTGAGACACACCCAATCTAGATTTAAAAACTGCCAGTGCTACCAGACTTCTTCAGTGAGTGAATATAGCCATTAATTTAATGGATTACTAAGAAAAATAATGTCTTATTTTGTGTTTGGGTTTTAACTTCACCTTTTTGACAGAGGAGCTTGTCAGACCTCTGACTGCTGGACTGAACAGCTCTTTGCTATTTGTCCTGTTTTGTGTACCGTGACCAGTTATCCTTAAGTCATCACGCTGATAAACTGAATAGATTGCACTGCTGGAGACTTTCCAGGTCCTTAATATTCCCATGGCTTTGTGTTGACCCTTCTCCAAATTATTCACATCCATCATGAATTCTGAGCACTAGAACTGGACACTCTATTCCAGTAGCAATTGCTTCTCTGCCAAGTGTGGCAACCCTGTAACCTTCCACTTCTGCCTGGTGGATATACCTAAGGATACTATTTCCTAATTTTTTCCCATGTGGTCTAAGTAACATGTCCACTTCGGAACCTCTATTTCACAGGAAAGTCTTCTCTCTAGTTTTTATGGCTTACTTTTCTACTCCTATATGATAGATCCTCTATTTGGCTGTACAGAAATGTCTTTTTTAAATTTTTTTAATTTTTTATTCATATTCTTGCTTACACAGTGTCCCTGGATACTCTTTGTTGCTTATCCATATCTTTTCTTAACTTTTCACTCCTGTTATCCTGTGTCATCACCAAATTTTTTCAGATAAAATGTGATGTCCTTTTTCCCAGTTATTGGTAAAAATATTCAGCTACATAGAGCAAATATTGTCCCCCCGGCACATCTTGGAAAGCACAGTTAACCAAACAAGACACAGATACACTCACATTTACAATTATGTTTGGAAATAAACAGTTTTGCATCAGTTGAATGTGTGCTGCATTGACCTGTTGTGTATTAGTGAAAATCTCACACAGTTCCAAAGTCAAACCTCTACCAGAATTTTCTCAGTTGTCCAACAAAACTCAGATCATCATTCAAAATATTCATTAACTTTGCCAAGTTTTTATTTCATTGACTGAAATTAATTATTTGAACATATTTTAATATTTTTAATCTGTGTATGTATACTGCTCCATTATTTGTCCTAATACTGTGCTCTGGCTGCCAGACCTGCATTATTCAGGTCTGGGCTTTTATCCATTTTCTGTTTTAAAATAATGGCACAGTGTTACCTTCTCTGCAATCCTCTGGAAATTCCAAAGCTTCTTGAAAAGCAACCAGAGGTTCTTTACACTAATCTCAACATTAATCTTGACAAGGATTTGGTTGCAAGATCATTGGAACTGCCAACTAATAAAATCATGTGATGTCTTGCACCTGCTAGCTATGCTTAGTACCACTGGAGGATATTAGATCAGCGTCATCCAACAGGAAGATACAATTTATTTTTCTCTTCAGTCCATAATAAAGAACTGAAGCACTTATGGAATGCTTGTATCTTCTCTATGTCAGTCAATGCAATTCTACTAGGGTCGTCCCGCATTTGTTATTGTTGGTATTGGTCTTGTTTGGATCTACTCAGAAAATACTTTATCTTTAACCCAGATGGTTACTCTTCCATTCCATAATCTGTTTTCATTGGTTTTCTTTGCTTGCTGGCTTTTATGCTTTTCACTGACACCACTCATAAATATATCTCTGATATCACTCATAAATATGTCTTCTTTTTTATTATTTGTTTGCTTTGATTTCTCGTACATCAAAACTTCTTCTTTTCTTAGATACAACACTGTTTTCTTTGGGATACTGTAGCTTTTTCAACCTCTAGTAACATATTTTGAAGCAAGTCTTAGTTATTCATGTTTCTTTTCATATTTTTTCTTCTAAGTGATATGTATATCATATTGAGTGGTAAGAATCAGTACTATGCATGCAACTAAGAGATGCAGACTGAATAGCAAAAGCTGCCACTCCCGGATGAATCAGACATCCTGCCACTTCAGCTATCTCCCAATGGACCAGCACAGGTTTAACAAGAAGAAACAACCTCAGAAGGATCTAATTACCACTGCCTTGTACAGAAAGCAGTGAAAGCCTCCCCATCACCAGACAGCAGTACCACCCTCATGTCAACAGAAAAAGACATACAGAAAAGCTTTGCTGGCACTGAAGAATTAAACTCATGTAGCATTCAACAACTACATCTTCATAACTTCATAATGTATACACAAGACCAGTGTCAGATATCAAAAAAATAAAATTCTATTAAAAAATCAGTAGTCTCTTTAATAATGTGTACTGTTTGTGCATCCTTCAAATGTGTTTTATTTTTTTTATATTTATTGCCTACTTTGAGGCAATGAGAGGAAGCAACAAAATAAAAAGAAAAATGCCTCATACAGTATTTGGTTTGTTTTTTCTCTAGTTGTGGTAAGTAGAAGCTTTAGTGTGCATGTTTGGACATAAAACGAAGGCTACAACTTACCCTGTTGTCTGATCCCAGGAAAGGGCAGAGTATCATTCCATTCTTTTTCTTGGCTCCACACATCTAGGCTGCCAGCACGAACACTTCCTGTAACACTGCTGCAAAAATGAATTCAACGGTTACAAATCCCAGTTGTTCTTTTGATGTGTGGCTCTGGTGTTCTTCCCGTTAGCCTTCCATGCCAACTTGCTTTCTCAGCACCAGCTTTATGACAGAGCAGCATGGTGACACAGACCAGGTGGAAATAATTTCCCTTAAGCTAAAACCACAGCTTTTGTTAAACCTGAAATGTTTTATTTTAGAAAAAGGATGTGCCTATACAGAACATCTGAGATCCTTGGAACAGAATACCTCCAGTGAAAACTATTACCATCTACTATATTGATTTGGCAATCAGCTGGTAAGAAAATGAAGAATAAACTGAAACATAAACACTTACTCATCACTGAATAATAAATTCAGCAAACCAAAACCCTTCATGTTTTCTCATAGATTAAATCTGCCAATTAAATTCATGTATTTAAAAATAAAGATAAATATGTTTTAGAAAAGTTATGTAATACATTATCTTTTGCCTTTTTATAAGTTTCTTTCTACATGCCAGTGCCTACAGAGATCCCTTCCACTTTTTTCAGCATTCATGGACACCCACTGCTTTCCCTTTGACAACACATCCAGCCATTCTATTATGGCAAGGCAGTCAGATTTGGCTAGGCATGATTTACCCTTGTTAAATCACATTATTTTTCTCCATGTCCCTGGAAATGGTCTCCTGAAGGATTTGCTCTGTAACTTCTCCACAGACTCAAGTGAAACTTACTAGCCTGTAGTCTCCCAGATTATCTTCCTTGCACTTCCTGAAGGTGTACATGACATTTGTCTTTTTTACATCTTTAAGAAGATGTAAGAAGATCTCTACTGCTTCTTAAAGACCATGCTGAAGAGTATCCCAATACCAGAAACCAGCTCCCTCAGCAATCTTTGAGGCATTCTGCCCAGCCCCATGGACAGAATGCACACATCCAATTTGTTTCAGTGGTCTCTAATTCCAACATACCCTACTACAGGTAACAGTTCTCTCACCCCAGACTCTGCCACAGAGATTTAGGAAGCTGCAAAACAGACCTGGCCAGTAAGAGCCAAGTCAATCTGTCATTCTCTCTTTATCGTTCATCAAGTCATCCATCCTATTCAGTGGTAGATTTGTGCTTTTGCTGGTTTTCCTTCTGCTCCCAATGCACTTATAGAAGTCCTCCTCATTGCCCTTCCTATCACTCACCAGCGATAGGAACTCCAGCCTGACATCATGACTTCACCCCTTCAAGCTCAAGCTACAATTCCCATAATTCCTAGCTGATCCCAACTTCCATTTTCTGTGTATTTCCATTTTGTGTTTGAGCTCAGCCAGGAGTTCAAGTTCCCTGTTCAGCTGAGTTGGCCGCCTGCCACACCTGCTGTTTCCTGCACATCCGGATGGTCCTCTTGTGCTTTGAGGAGCTGTCCCTGGAGATCATTGCCCTGCCCTGCTCCTTTGAGTGAGGTCTTGCTACGGAAGTCACTGCCAAAGAGTTCAGCATTTCTACAATTCTGCTTGAAGAACAGTTTATATTAGGGTTTCCTAATCCACTTCAGACAAAACAAACCAGGTAAACTGCTTAAATTAAAGAAATGAATCCAATTAGTTTTTCCTGAAATGAGTTAAGTATTCACAAATTACTTTAGGGCTGGATATAAGACAGTAAATAGCATAGAGGCAGTAAGAAACAGCTGGAGGGAAACAGAAAACTGAAACTTGGTGAATCTGTGTTTTCAGCCCGGGCTCAAATGGGCAATACTTAGAGCAAAATTAGGAAAGGTTGATCTGGCACCAGTCAAAGTGAATGTTTTTCAAGTTAGGTGGCAGAACTCCCACCTCAGCACACAACTTTATATTTATTTCTATATATACATATACATACACATACACATACACATACACATACATATACATATACATATATGCAGTTGTTGAACAGATAATTTAAAAATCATTTTCATATTTTAAATACCTTATATACCTCTAGATACCTGGGGTATTTTAATATTTTCATGCATTTTCTTTTACTAACACAGTTTCATTTACTCTTAAATACTTCACGTGTGAGAATGAAAGGTTCTTATAATATCCCAAACATGGAATTTCAGCCAGATGAGTGGCAGGAGTCAAGATCATCTCAGGAAAGGGTAATATGTTGAAGTTGCAGCTTCATGATCTGGATTATGGGATAAAGACTTAACTTTTAGGAAAAAATAAAAAATAAGTAGAAGCATTTTTTAATTTATCTTTCTTAATGGATAAAGCCCTGAAAATATCAGAAAAATAAAAACTACTCTTGTAGCTACTAACTGCTCCTGAACTAGGTGTATCCCCTCCTTGCAGTCCTTCTGGATGTCCGTACTCATGGAGCCTAGTGCACAAGCACTCCAGCAATGATTGTGGTGATTTCTGGTTGTCCTCACATTGCCAGCAGGCTTGGAAAGGTTGAAGAATAGTAGAGCTGGAAGAAACTCTCCACGGTTACACATGGGCATTGTCATTGTGCAAAATCACAGCTCCTAGCCTTTAATGTGCCACTGCCCTGTTGCTACAAATGCTTCTCTGAGTGGAGTGTCCTACTGATCACAGATGCCAGTTTTGTGGTGGATATCCATTTGGGAAATGGTTTCTCCCATACTCTCAGCAGACATGATACAGAACCTTTACTAAACCCGTGCTGGTGCATCTCCATCATGGCTCTCATCATGGGGACCATGAGTGCTGGCACAGCAAGCAAAAGTTGGGGGAAGCTTGATGACTGGTCCCCTGGTTGTGGGATACACCAGAGGCCACCTCAGCACATAGGTCCCATGTGATACCTCTGCCAAAATCTCAAGTGATGGACAGAGTCCATCTATCTGTTCCCAACTAAACAACCAAATTTTGCTAGTTGCAAATGTAGGTGTGCATTTACATTTACATTTGCTGGCAAATAACCAAACTAATAAGGGAAAACATTATTCAGTTCCAGCCTTATATTTATTGCAACACTTTTATAAAATTCAGTCACAAATAAATTATAAACATCAGTGCTTTGAAAAACAAAAAAAGGCAGAAGTTTTCCTTTATTTCAAATACATACACCTTTTTTTCCCAGTTATTTCCTGGCTAAAAAATCTAATATTCACTCTGCCACTTGTTTTTCTTTCCTAATGATTTTGCCATTGTTAAATCTTTTCCCCTTTACTGGAAATACCATTTCATTTTTCCCTCTCTTCAAACATCCTACTCTGCAGATGAGCAGGATACAGAAAAAGACACACCTACTCACTGAATCTAAACATGCCTGAGTTATCATGACATCTTCAAAGTGCTCCTCTTCCTTCCACTCTTCCCCCCACCCTTGTTACCACATACATATTACAATTGCTTTTGATGTCAATGTGTCTGGATTCCTGGTTCTAGTGACAACCATCATTTAGGATACTTAAAAGAAAAATTGAAAGAGGAAGAACGAGTCAGACTAGGCCTAGGTATTGTTGCAGAAAGCCTTCAAAACATAAATCGTTTAGACACAGAAATAATTGGATTAAAACCAGGGGGATTTAACCCATTCGTTATAAGAAGCTGTGAAAATATGTTACAAGCTCAAGTTCTAAGGGTCAAAGCTAGATCCATGGTTTTGCAACCATAGCATGACTTGGTATGTTGAGGTATACTAGGAACCAGGAACCAAAGAGCAGATTAATGGTATCAGCCGTGCTGAGGCTTGAATAGAGGTTTTCAGTTGCTGAAACACCAGTGACTATAACAGCTGGAGATGTCCTGCCTGCTCTCCCCAGTGTCTTCTTGTGTGGCATAGTTGATGTGTTCAGTGTAATGTGTGGTGAGACACCTCCCTGAGGTCTCTGGGTCATCTCCCACAGATCCCCTCCCCAGCCACCCTCCCTCCCGCAGTTATTGACCCAACAAACTCTACATGGGCAGTAACATTTTGGATACAGTCCCACATCTACACAACTGAATGTCCTGTGACAGTCTGCATCTTAGCAGGCACAAGATTGCTACTATTTTGGCACAGCTGAGCAGCTCAGCATATATCTCGTGTTTATGCACAATTGGGATTTTAAATTATGCCTGTTTTCCAAGAAACCCAGTTTGGCAGGTAGACTCTGTGCACACATAACACACTTCTATGGTATTAACTCCATGAAGAATACACCAGTCATGACCACCTTCCTTCTAAAATTCAAAATCAGGGTATTTGCTATGTAAAAAAATTGTATTTATTATTAAAAAAAAAAAAAAAAGAAAAAGTTTTTCACTGTCTTATTTCTTCTCAACCCTTTATAGAGCACCCCAAGAGACACAATACCTTCTAAACAGCAGGGGATGACAATGCTGTTTTCAAATGTCACTTTGCCTTTTCTCACCTTCAAAACATGTACCAAACATCAGGCTGCAGGCTGCTTAGGTCAAGAAACAAAGCTTATCCATCCCTTTTATTTACTATACATAAGTCAAAAGTGCAGCCAAGATTGATTAGTCTGGAAAACAGCAGAAAGCTGATTACTCTTCTCCAGCAATTAGGACACTCACTCACAAATATGGGCTTCTCATTCCTACTCCAGTGTCTGCATTTGACACAAAACAGTCACTAACTATCATGAGCACTGAGTACATTCATAATTTTCTTTTCTTGCTAAATTTTGCAAAGCCCTGAATGTAAAGGAAAAAAAAAAAAAAACAAAAAAACCAGAAAAATCTGTCTTTCCTCACCAGAAAGAATACCTCATCAACACATTTCAGAAGTCATCACAAAATGCAGGATTTGCTGTCTGAGACTAAATAGGATATATTCAAGTCTCTATTTAGAACAAGGATGGTAAGGTCACAGCAAGTCAGTCAGTAGAAGTATTTAATTTGGAAATCAAATTAATTTGGATTGTTATTTGTATTTCTTGTTATATATGAAAAGAGAAGAAACCTATTAAGCTGCAACTTATGAGACAGTCTAGGTATTAGTCCTTAATTCAGATTTTTTATGGTGGCATAGATACTAATGATACATCAGTGTTAACATTGGCAGAGATACATACAAACTTAAAATTGTTGATGGAAAAAGTCTTATACTTTTCTTAAAACAAACTGTAAATAAGATGGAGTCTACCTAAATGTCATATGAAAGATTGCTTTGGAAATCTGGGATTTCTGTCAATTGTTTATGTATTATTTTTTTCCTTCTGCACTTAAAAGATTTTCTAAAATGTGTCAGGGGGGAGGGGGTGTGTGTAATATTTTGGGCATCTAAAAAAAAATTTAATTCAGTTTCATTTCCTGTACCATATATTAACTCTAAAGCAAGACAAACAATAAAAAGTCTAAAATTTCAAGCCTAGAATTGCACATGTGGGTTCTTTTTCTTTCAATAAGTTTATTAAATGTTTTACAAGATCAGTGGAGAACATCATGACTTCTTGGTATACAGGTTCTTTGGGCTCTTTTAAATAGGTTAATTACTTAATTTGAAAGTGTGATATAATGGGTGTTTTCAGTCCCAAATTCCAAATGTAGTCAATCCATATGTGTGAGCATTTCTGCAGAACATCACACAAAACCTCTGGGAAAATCCAGCCTCAGCAGCCAAGAGAAACTCTTGTCACCTTAAAACCAGCAATGCTCAGTCTTATCTGTGTTGGCATCTGCTCTTCACTAAGGTCACAGAGAGCAGACCACAGGCAAGCACCCTACTCCATGAGAGAGAACCATTACTTCCCAGGCTGCACATTACACACAGCTTCTGCCTGGTCCAGGCAGCCAGTGGAGAAGTGTGCAGGATCTTTACTGTTCCTCAGAAATCCTGAAAATACACATAGTTAGTAATGGCCATGTTGCTTCACGTGGCTTCATTTTCTGCCTGGAAACTTAATCTTGGTAGACGTAAGGGAATTTTTAATATCCATCTAAGATCAGTGTGGAAATCCTGAATAACATCCTGATCTCCTGTCTACGCAGCCCAGATTTGTTTGCAGCATGACTAGAGATCAGCTGCACTCGAGGCTCACGGAGAACATGTCCCATTTGCAGCATGTTTCATCTTCACTTTCACATTTCAAACTGAAAGAGGGTGGATTTAGATTAGATATTCTGTTTACTCTGAGCATGGTGAGGCACTGGAATAGGTTGCTTGAAGTTGCTGATGTGCCCCTCCACCCCTCCTCCATTCCTGGGACACAAGGAACACTCACATTTCTAGTACATTCTCGAGATCAGGGATGCAAATGCTCCCCCAGAGAAGTTTTTGTTATGGCGCATGCATCAAGCTCTGCTGTAATCTCTTTATTAAGAAAAAGTGGTTGAGCAGTCCCAGCAGAACAGAGCTGAAGCCTGGATGCCCTTCTTCCACAAATTTCTCTCTCCTGAGGATTCAGAAGCAGCGACCTGGCTGATGCCCCCATTACCTCACAGACATTGCCATTCTTGACAGAATCACAGAACAGTGAAGGCTGGAGGGGACCCTGGAGGTCGTTTGGTCCACCATCCCTGCTCAAGCAGAACCACCTACAGCTGTTTGCCCAGGACCATGTCCAGACAGCTTTTCCAGTGGCAGAGACTCTATAACCACGGTGAGAAGTTTGTTCCAGTGCTCAGTCCTCCTCACAATACGAGGAGTGTTTCCTGATGTTTGAGTTTGTGCCCATTGCCTTGTGCCTTCATCCCTGCACAGAGATTCAGCTTTAAGAGCAAATGAGGACCATCCCTGCATCTTTACTTTGGCAGTGATTATACAACAGAGTAACTAAGGATTCGAAGCTCTTTGTAAAAAGAAGGACTCAGAAAAGAAAGCTCCCATGTCTTGTTTCATGTGTTCCATGTCCTGCCTCTGTTCACACAGCAAAGTCAACAAAATGTTTTCCATGTGCTCAGTGGAGCACAGGCACCTATCAACCGCAGAGAGCTTTATCTTCATTTTGTGCAGTTAGCTGAGGACTTTCCAGATATAGAAGGGCTTACAGTTCACAGGAATCACAGATACCTCAGCTGGTAGGCTTAAAATAGCCCTACATGTTCTCGTTGGCCTGTAAACGGATCAAATAAAGCATCAATAGAAGACAGAGATTCCTTGATGTATCAGATGGCAAAAACTATCATATAAAAGAAATTGTTAGTAGTATCTAGCAAACACATCATGTCTTAAACACTATGTTACTTTATTGGAATGCAACAAAGATTGGAGGACATGAATACAGATAGCAATTACCTTAGTAATTTTGTTTATTGCTTGCTGAGTCACTTGAGTCATCCTGAAAGAGACTGAATGACCAGTTTGTCGAGTCTCTCTGAAGAACAGGTACTTAACATTTAACAGAGCATTATTAGTTTGCCCTTTAATACCCCCTGTACTTCAAACCTGACAGCAGTTCAGCTTTCAGCCTCCTCTGCACTCAATCTAAATCCCATTAAATTCAATGCAAGTGTCTCCCATTTTAATGGGATTTAAATCAAGCCTTTAATTCTCAGTGTCTCTTGTCCTTTGTGTCATTCACAGACAGAAAATTATGAATGTGTGTTCATGATGTAGATATTGCTGCAATGGGAGGTGAATGATAGCCATCAGTGCAACTTCCAGTGAAAAATATACCTTCATGTCTCTTTCTTATTGAGAGCAGAGTATCTTGTATACTTTAAGAAAAGTTGAATAAAATATTTAAGCTGTAAAATCTTGCAGCCCTTCACTCTGGTAAATCTACGCCTCTGAAGGGATTCATCTGCATTAATAAACTTGCCTAAATATTGGAATCTACTCCTTCAAGTTCCCTTTACAATACAAAAGAGTCACCTTCAGAGGACAATTCTTCTGATCTGTCTTACGTGTATGTTTTCAGCTGAGATGAACAGCTTTCTTCTGCTGCTTATGTTTTGCCATTGATCATACTGGTTGAATGGGTAACTCAAATATCTCATGTTTAGGTGTCTATAATTAAGGCAGATATACCTCACCCCTTACAGGGGATTTTTTTTAAACCATAACTTTAAGCCTGGAGAGTAGGTAATCCATCTCTACTGTGATGGTGTTCAGTTACATTTCTAAGGCTAGATGCTAGGAGCATAACATGCTGGTTTTGAAAACTAATTTTTTCTTTAAACTCAAATGCATATTTTAGGGAAAAGCAACTGTTTTTATACATGTATTTTGAATTACAGAGATATAATCAGATGTCTTGTTAAGTTATTGCTACGATCAATTATCCTTACTACTAAACATATCATTCCAGCTCTGGTAGAACTTCATCATTTCTTTAGTATCTGATGCAAATCCTCTCTAAAAATTAGAAGTCCATGCATGCAAGTCTTGCATTTACCCTTTTAATCACAGGAGTATGTGAGGAGCACATACATAATTTGTTCACTGAAACTCTTAATGCTTTTAGGCATGTTGCTTTTCAAGGCATGTATCCTTGAATAGTAATATGGTCTACATTCACTTTTCCACAGTGAACACTTCATAATTAGCTGTACTATAAACCTGTTTCTCTCCAGTGAGGAGAGTCTGTGAATTTGCTCTGCTAGCAGAGCTATTTCAGCAAAACAAAATTGTGAAGGTGTTTTTCCACCAGTGTGTCCACCACGCCTACTTTAATGATGCTCACTAAGCCAAGATTAGAGAACTGAATATTGTGTGGACAGATAAATGAGTTTAGGGTGTGTGATTTTTTGTTTTCCCCCAGCTCAGCCGAGACATCATACTGACAGAGAAACTTTCCATCATAGACCATATCCATACCTAAAATTTTGCCCACAGAGCTTTATTAACAAAATTATACTAAGGGCAAAAAAGCAACCAAACCAAAAAAGAATATGTAATGTACATATATCTTTACACCAGTATTTACACCAGGATAAGAAATATTGCCTCCCTTCATTCTTAAAGAAGTATTTCATTCTTACGGAAGTTCCACCCCAAAATCTGTCCCTTGATGCCATCACAGTCCTGAAAAAAGTGTGCGACACCTGTTTGAGTCCAGAATGCAACATGAGCTGCAGGAATGAACTTTCCTCCTCACAATTTAACTGTTAATTCTCTGTGTTATTGACAAAATATGACTGCTATAAAAGCTTACTATTATGAGAGTTCAGTTGTGGATATTGTGATGAGGTTCCTTTGCTATACCCGATGTAATTATTGAATCATGAATTCTTTTGCTCTTTTCCTGACTTGTATTTGAGGGAAAAAAACACTAAACTACAAAATAGTTAAAACTGTGTAGAGAGAGGTCATCCTTTTGCTGAATTTTCTGAAACTATAAAAAAGATATGGTTAGGACTAAATTGCCCCTTATAAACGAGACACTTGCTAAAACACAGGAAAAGTTATTAACCTTTGAGTCACATAAAAGATGTATAGCTATGAGAAAGAATGTTCTTCAAGTCACTAATTTTTACATATAGCACATATATTAATGGGTATGTTTTCAGCTGAGGAGAGAGTTATAGTGACATAGAAATATAAGGATCTTGAACAAGTGAACAACTTAATATGAAAAAGTCTTTTATACAACTCAGAAAGACTTGTATGTGGTTGAGACGGTCTAAGATTTTTCTAATAAAATCATTATCAAGCAAACTACCCTTGAGGGGAAAAAACAAAGAAATGAAACAAGTAGGAAGAGTGAAGTAAACAAAGAAAATTGAGAATCAGGAGTCAATTTTTAATTTGTGGGACTACTTGAGTGCTTCCAGCTCTCAGCTACTGGCAGATGTAACCACAGCAGTAGCAGTAGGTTGCCTGTGCCTTGTCTTCACAATGCTTCCTTTTGTGTGATGGCTGCAAATGTTTGACAGTCATTAGAAAGTCATCCAAGGAAATACTTCCTTTCCATGTACAAGATCCTTTTCGTGGGTTTTTAACACTGAGCATTCTCAGCAATTCAGCTATCATTAGCAAAAGAATAGTTTCTTACAGCCTGCCTCTGCCCTTAAGGGTCTTTTATAAAGAGGACAGAAGCTCTTTGTTGTCACTCCTTCACACATTATTAACAGAGGTTTACCAGAAAGAAGAGGGGCTTGTTACATGCCCACTGCAATTTGTTCTTTTTTAGGTTCATTCAGATTTCATGATGTCCACCAGAAGATGGATTAACCCAGATCCAGGGTGACTGTTTCCATGCTGAATAGAAAATGAATTCAAACAAGACAGACAGAATAATCTCTCCCTGCAAAGAATCAAATCAGCTAATGAGATGGTGAATATTCCTGCACGCCAGACAACGTTTTTATAAAACAAACTGCTGTTCAACAAAGGAAAGTAAACCCCAGTAAGATATATTATCTTGATAATTTGATATGATCATCGTTTTGCCATAGTTTTTACTTTTTTGTCTCTGCTGCCTAATTCTTTCCATGCTACCTATGCACATCCGTTGCTGAGCCTCCCGATTGTTCTGCACAAAGCAGTAATTTACGGTGATTGCTTCCAATCCCATCACATTTGGGTCTGCAAACTGATAGCTGTGATGAGTCTGTCAGCTGGTGTAAAATGGGAATGCTCTACTGATGACAGCAAAGTCGGGCTGACTCAACACTAGCTGAGCCACAGCTTCTTCAGTTTAGACTTTGGCAAGGTCCAGACCCCCACAATGACTTGCCGCTTTTACAATTCTGGCACTATTTTTGATGAATTTGGGACTATGTCCAGTGTGAATCATACACAACTCTCCAGTACTGCTGCTCAGGGCAGGAAGTTGTAGATTTTTCCACCGTGGCCCAGTGAGTCATTTAGGATTTTGTGAAAATTTCTGTTGGTTGAGAATTTCATAAAGGTACACACAAATATGAAAAGGGAGTTCACAGTAACTATCAAGCCAGTGCTACACATGTCATGCTGATACACTAAAAACTCTACTAAAAACTTCTTGACAGTCAAGAGGTCTCAGCCTAAGATATTTTAAGGGTATCTGAATGCTGAAGCTTAAAGACAAGATTGCTTATGTGCAGCTTATCCAGGAAAAGGTATCTAACCTCTTTTTTCCTTAGAGCCTCTAAATCTTCCATATCAAGAACGTTGCAGTGCAGGTCTACCGGATCAGTTCACAGGGAACAATTAGAGGACACTCCCTCCCCACAGGTAAAGTTGTTCCAGCTATTGGATGGGTTTGAGCAAACTCCTCAATTCAAGAAATGTAACAGTCTCAGAGCCAGCACAGATTTGGTCATGTGTTTGCAGTGCAAGATGTTTTTTAAAAAGCCTGGCAAAGAGAGCCAACAGTGCCATGGTGGAGCCTGTGGATGATATTAAGTCATTTGAAGTAGTGCAAGCAAAGAGAAACATCCTGAGCATCTGAGCAGTAAAATGGCAGCTGGAATTCAATGCAGATAAATGTGAAGTCATGAGAAAAACCATTTGGAAAAATAGACCTGTTATCACATGTAAAAAGATGCATCACATGAGATGATGTATTCTGCAGAAACATCCTGCAGAAAAGCTTAGGCTAGATAGTACTATGAAAGCACCAACTCAGTGTTCAAAAACCAAGTAGAATATTAGGAAACAGTAGGAAAGGATAACCAAACATAACAGGAAAATCTTCATGTCATTGTTTAAATCCATCATTCATTCACACCTTGAATAAATATTGTGTACAGTTTTGATGCTTTCATCATAGAAAGGATATTAGGAACTGACAAAATTTTGGCCAATTTTTCCTCCCTTTCATGTCCAGACATGGACATGGGCACTGGTAGGGCAGGGTACTGGGCTAGACAGACTCTTTGTCTGAGTCATTCCTATGTCCTTATGTGAAGATTATTTTGTGACTGAGAGGTACAGTTTACAATTCTGAAAAATGAGTGTTGGCAGCCAGTTCCAGCTGAAAAATGAAATTTGGCAATGGTTTATCTGTTGTATACTCAACATCATACTTCTGTGTGGGGATGGAGGAGAAGAAGATTCAATTACAAATTTGAAGTGCTAAACATGTAAAGTTGAATGCTTATGCACATGGAGGTAATGCTATAGAATGCATTAGCTGCTCAGTACTGTGATCAGGGTTAAAATACAGCTCAAAATCTTTGCTGTCTGTGATCAAGCCATGACAGGTACAGACACATATTACAATCATCTAAAGCAATGCTCTAACTGGGTTATAAAATAACCTAAGGCTGCTGCACAGACAGATGCCATTCTCCCATGTCCATTTCAAGCCCACCCCATCTTTCCCAGAGCTGCATATAGGGCACCACCAATGCTGGAAATCTCACAAGCAAATTTATCTGAATTCTCTATTAATGGTTGCAAATCCCACAAGAAGCTGATTATTCCCTCTTTGTTTCAGCAATATTTGTGATGTGGGAAAGTACAAGCAATTCAAAGGATAAATTTCTGTTGCTATGCCAAAATAAAATGTCGTTTTCAGATGTCTGAAAATATCACAGACTCTGGTAACACCAACAGTACCCTATTGTTGGTGGTAGTCGCAAGTAACACACGCCCCATTCACTTGACTGCTCAGACACTAAGAGAGGTATTCTCTTCCTCATTCTCATGCTTCCCCTCCACTCAGCTGCTAAAATGACAAAAGGAGGCCAGCTGAACACTGTGGGCATTTTTATGGAGTATAAAGCTAATGCCTTCACATGATCTTAGGAAAACAGTAGTGCAGACACACTCAGCCGCTTCAGAGACACTGAGCAATATGGAGATGCAAGCTGGACTGAGATCAGCATCAGCTCATATCAGCACTGTCTATGCTGTTTGCTGACCATGAAGAAAATGGAACTGAAACCTAGATGTTGCTGACAGTCTTTTCCCCAAATTTTATTTGGATTAGGGCTCACATGCAGTTTGAGTAGCTGGTTACCCCTAGTACTAGTATTTCAGGTATCAGCTGGGAAAAATGGGTGCAAAATTAAGTTAGACCTTGATCAAAGCAGTGGTGAGTTCTGGTGGAAGAAGGTCTGCCTGGTCTAGCTGGTGGGAGCAGGGAGACCAGTTTATCTGAAATGGGATTTGTGTACAGTATTTATTTTAGAAACAAGGAGAATATATAACAGTCCCTGTGCCAGTAGCCATGAAATACACCCTGAGGTGTCTATTAAAAAATATGGCCCACTGTAAATGAAAAGCTATATCCATAGTGCAGTAGGTGTCAAAAATGAAGAATTATAGTAGAAAATAGAAGAATGATAGTAGAAAAAATAAGAACAGTTACCTCTGTAATGTCATTCACTATACAGTCATCTTAGAAAATCTGACAGCCTGAACAGTATGCATGTAGTTAATAAAAAGCTGCAGTTCATCCCTATACTGGTGTTTTAACCCAGCATCATACAGTGAAGGGTGAGGAAGCCACCAAAAGCATAAGAAGCTGGAAGTAGTTCCAGTAAGAGAGGACCAAAGTCCCAGAGATAACTTCAGCCTCAAATAGTCTTCATGCAGTGCTACCACCTTTGTGTGTAAATTCAAGTGAAATTAGAGCTCCCCAGGTGTGTTAACCAGACTGGTCATGGCAAATCAGCCTCCAGGAGTTCAGGTTCCCACAGGTCTAGATTGGGAAACTTTTGAGGTTACGTGGGATCCTGAGTTTTCAGTTCTTAGGGAACCCTGCACTGCAAGTCTAATAGAATTAGAGATTTGCAAGGTCTGTAAACTATCTGCTGCAGGCATCCTTAATTTTTCTTTTGAATCTTGGCATTAAAACTTAACATGAATCCAGGTGACTACATCTCAAATCTCAGTGTGAACATTCTAATCCAACGCTGAGTGTGCCTTTCCACACCTAAGCATAATCCTAAACTATACCAGTTCTCAAAAAGTTCTAAACAAAATTGCACAGATGTGTTGCTATTGCAGATAAGGTGGTACAAAAGAAACTTCAGACATGTTCATCTGGTGTTTTTCTGTCTTCCACGTGGTAGGTCTTAAAGAAATCCTCCCTTAAATTATGTGATTTGACTAGATACCTGAATTTATGTGAAATAAACCCAGAACATACAGCCTGGGCAAAAGGGTGTTCACAGTGAACAATATCTAGCAGAAAGGCCACTTAAGTTTCTCAGTGGATAATTGATTGGATAATCATAAAGTACTATTCATATGCAATATATATATGTGAGTATGAGATATACTTTCTATGGAGGAATATTCACTGCTGCATTTCTTCAAAAAGCTGAAGCAGATAATCCTACCAGGCAGTGTTCAAGTTTGAACTCAGAAAGGAAAGCAGGAAAAAGAAAGAAAAACAACAGTAATGACCTCCCTCTTATACTTTAGGAAATACTTGTTTGGAAGAGTTGCATGAGAACATACAGAATTAGTGTTTTTGGTTTCTTATCAGGCTGGACCAAGCTCAAACCAATGACCTCAAGGTTAGAAGCCCTACATGTATTTTCCATGTTTCTAAACAATCTAACCCTTCCTACTAATAAAATACCTTATTTGGAAATCCATACAGCTGAATTACATACAGCTTGTAAAAACAACTAAGTCTAGACAAGGATGTTGTGAGGTTATGAAGGCAGAAAATTTCAAGGCCCAAAGCCTAACTAGAACTTAATGCAGTTACTGCCATAAAAGACAATTAAAAAGGTTTCTATAAATAGGTGAGCAAAAAAAAGAGAATTGTTATCCTTTATTGGATGTATATTCTGGCTGGTTGGATGAGCTCAGAGGGTTGTGGTGAATGGAGTTAAATCCAGTTGGTGGTCGGTCACAAATGGTGCTCTCCAGGGCTCAGTTCTGGGGCCTATTAAATATATTTATCAGTGATCTGGATGAGGGGACTGAGTGCACTTTCAGTAAATCCACAAATGACACCGAGCTGGGTGGGAATATCCATCTGCTGGAAAGTGGGAAGGCTCTGCAGAGGAATCTGAACAGGCTGGATTGAGGGGACAAGGCCAGTTGTATGGGGTTCAAAAAGGCTAAGTACCAGGACTTTCACTTGGGTCACAACAATCCCTTGCAGAGCTACAGGCTTGGGGTAAGTGGTTGGAAAAGGCTCTGGCAGAAAAGGACTTGGGAATGCCAGCTGACAGTAGCTAATCATCAGCTGGCAGTGTGCCCAGGAGGCAAGAAGGCCCATGGCATCCATGGCATCTTGGCCTCTCTCAGAAATAGTGTGGCCAGCAGGACCAAGACAGTGCATTTTGGGTGACCTCAGTGCCCACAGGTATGTCACAGTTCTGTGTGAGCAGGAATTGCTTTGCCAAGAAAATGGGGGTGCATATGCATGTATGAGCGTGTGTGTGTGTGTGTGTGTGTGTGTGTGTGTGTGTGTGCTGGAGCAGAATTAGGCCAAAATCCATTCTGGGGAGGTGTATTGGGCATAACTGGCAAGGTCTGGGTAGCAGGAGTGATTTGTCTGGGAGAAGGCCATGAACTATCCTGTGCAATCACAGCCAGGTCCAGCCAGCTCAACAATCCATCCAAGCTGTGCCAAAACCTCAGCTGGTCGGAGGAACACACAGTGCCTCTGCTCAGACATATTTAGGAAAGGTTAGGAGCTGCCAGATACCCAAAGTGCATGTGAGGAGACCCAAGAGGAGGCATAAGAGGGGACAAGTGAAGATACAGGAGGAGGGCAGAGAAGGGGACATTTTGAAGGGCATAGGGGAAGATGCACTTGAAGGAGGCACTACTTGCCAGAGGACTGGAGCCCATGGATAAACCTGTGTCAGGGTGGACATGTCCATTAAGGGACAGTGGCCTGTGGAGGACCCCACACCAGGGCAGAGCAATTAGAGCAAGTAAATGTTTAGGAAAACCTTGGCCTGGGTCAGTTGGCAGTGTTTCATTGAAGTCCAAAGTGTGATCCAGATAGACAAGCAGTCTGTTCTCAGTAGGTGTAATTTAGACAGGGAGTATAATGGGGCAAGTTACAACTGTCCACAGTAAAACACAACTTAGTCTGCATAAGTCCAAAAGATTCAACTTCATCAACATCAAAGAATAAGTCCACCTCATAACAATTTAGGCATTTCAGAGATAGGCACTTTAAAATGCTTAAAAGATATATTGTCTTTTATGGCTCTTTTCCATGTAACCACACAAAAAAGCCAGACTATTTTGTTATGTGAATTAGCTTGACAACTCAGCTGGGTAAATTATAAAAGAAGTCTTTGCATCACATTCTGCATACCTGAATTCTTGTAATAGAGTTGCTCATTAAGGCATATACTGTGTCTGAAAATTTCATTTTTTTTCAGTTTAATTAAATTTTTGTTTTACTAATTCAGTTCTCGATGTTTGTTTGTAAACACTGCCTGTATTAATATTGAATATAGTTTAAATAAAAATGCTGTTTAATTACCTAAAATTTTACTTTATTACAAAGAAAGGTAGTTCAATATGTAGGAAAATGAATGTATAATTACTATGATGTTATGAAGATGAATGAGTTGAGGGAATGACAATAATATTATAGGGACACATTCCAAAAGACACTAGTTGAAAGAACTTTGTGTCATTAACATTTTTGGGAGCTCTTCCAAAAGACTCAAGTTGAAAGAACTCATGCATTAATATATTTGGGAGTCATTCCAAAAAACAGTAGATGGAAAATCTTGTTATAGGTTGATTTACTTGTCGGCTGAAGCAGATAAGTTAATACTTTTTTGTATTAGATGCTGGATTTTGACAGAAATTCACTCTACTAATGGCTCTTGTAAAGGAAGCTAGGGTTTCCTGGACTAATATTCATTAAATGTTGAAGTTAACTGCTTGAAATCAAGTAACTTTTCTCCTGTCTTCTGCAAGCCCCTATGGCATGAGCACAAACATTTATTTTCTTGATTCTTCACAGCTCAGTCTTTCTATACTCTCTGTGTCTTGTCATGCCACTGACACGTGTTGCTACTATTACTTTTTCATTTGAAGCATGCCTTCTTCTGCCATAACAGATCATGCTCCTGCAGACAAGTTCTCAAAATTTTTAATTTACTGTCCAGTGCTTCTGCACTGATAGTAGTTTGAAATGCTTATTTGTCTTCTTCCACTTCATGACTGCCTGAAAAAAGTATATTCTCTGTGGTACAGAGAGTGAATCCAATACAAGGAAATTTTCTGCAGTCTCTTACATAACCAGGGAGATAGCTCACATATTTGTTATGCTGGATAATATTGTGTCATAGCTCCACTTCATTTTCATATCTTTTCATACCCTTATCTCAGTTCTTTTCTCAGATAATTTTGAGTAAGGATTTGTGTTTTCTGTCCTTTTGGAAGAGCACTGAATATAGAGGAGTCCTGGCCCCTGCTTAATTCCAAATAATGTCCTATCTTTGTAGCAACGTAGAACAAAGTCTCCCACATATCTTTAATGTTGTGTTGCTATATCCCATGTTTCACATTCCAGTCTTAGTCTATTGATCTTCCTGGCTACATGCATGTTGTTTATCATCCAATATTCCTTGTGGGGTCATGTCAGAAGGGGTGAAGCCTAAAGAGTTTACTTGTGAAAAAAAAAACAACCAAAACATGCATGCATGAACTGGAAAAGAGTGAATGCCAGAGTTCCTATATCAAACATAAAAATAAGTCCTAGCAGATCCGGTTCCTTCAGCCTGAAGGCTTCATGGCCTTATGTGTCCTTACAGATTCTCCTGCTATAGACCAAAACAACATGCTTTACCTTGGCAACACGCTACAAAACATTCCTGTGTTAGATTGTGAGGCACTTGTCTTGTTTGTGTCCATTGCTGAACAGAATGGTGCCAAACAGCATTTAAAGAAGCAGCAGCTGGAGCCAAAAGGAGATCAACACTCATGGTGTCACCACTTCAAATTCAGAAAACATCATCTGAAGCCAAGAAAAGAAGCAGGAATTCGAGGGAAGTTTCAGTTTTTCCAAGATATGCACAACATCTTGGTTGGAGAATTAGCTGTGGGACATGCCCATGTGCTCAAGCCACACCCTATACAGAGATGCCAGAGTCCAAGAGACAGGTCTGTGTCTCAGTATCTCCACACTACCCAAGGCCCAGCTGTGCAACATCCTGCAGGATTAGCCTCCAGATGGTGGTAACCATGGTGATGAGGGCCCCAGTGATGAGTGGACAAGCACATGGTCATGACATTTGTGAATCTCTTCACTGATCATCAATGCTTTTCAGGATCAGGAAGTGATGCCTCTACTGACTCACACAGTTTTAGGTCTTAGCACTGGGAAATTTGTGGCAAAGTGTCCCTTTAGTGTCTTACATGCACAGTGGGAAGATGCACTTATTGCTTCAGAAAGTTCAAGAGCCCAAAACAGAGAGGATAGGAGAAGGGCCTTGCCTGTCCTCTGAGTCAGCTGATTTAACTTTCTCCAAACCATTGTGGGGTGGACAGCTCTCCAGGGCCACTTTCTGTCTATGACAGAAAGGTTCTGATGATGCCATGTTGCTGCTGCAGGGCACAAATGAACTCCCCCCTAAGAACTTCATTGGTTCCCATTCCTAACCTCAAGTTTTGGAGGTGCATGGGTATCCCAAGTCTAAAATATAATGCTGCCATTAGAATGTCCCCCTCATCAAAAACTGTTCCTCAACAACAGTCTGCGGCTGCCCTCCTGACAGTGAGTCCTGCAAGTGAGATAAAACGTTGTGTCACCATCAAAACAGCCTTGTCTGAGACCATTGGAGACGAGGGGTCCATCTTGTCAAGTTCTGCTCATCCTCTACTAGACATCTTTCCTCCAACAAAGGGGATGTGAACAAACCTGAAATATTCTTCCCAGTTAAAAGCATAATACTGTCAATAAGAAATCAGGAGCCACACCAATGGACAAATTACTTAACAGGTCCAAACAAGAGGCTAAGTGCCAGTCTCTGTCATACAGAGAGCTAGATATATTTAAAACCCAAATGGACAAGACCCTGAGCAATCTGATCTAAGCTGACACTGCTTTAAGCAGAGAGTTATATCAAAGAAAATGAAGAGGCCCCCTTCAGCTTAAATTATTCTTTGATTCAGTGATTCTAACATACATCTGTCCTAGAATATCATCACACTCATGTGCAGGAGAAACAATAATCACCTAGCTTAGAAGACCAATGTGCAGTCAAAACGAAATAATTGCTAGTGATTGTGATACTACAATACAAAGCTTGAAAGTGTTGCAGAGGCTGGACATACCATTTTTCTCTGTGCCTTCACTACATATGTGAAAAATAGAATGCATATAATAAATAACATGGAGTAATTTTCAAATTATTTTTTATGTACAGCATTTTTCTTTGCAGTTAATCATTCACTATAAAAGATACATTTTGGCAAATAGTATGTGTAGCATGAGACCCTGATTTTTTAACGACAGTCTATACCTTGGGCTAAATTTAAAAGGAGAATGCACTTATCTGTAGACTTACACATGAAATCCTGTTCTGTGGTCTGTCTTCCAAGACTAAATAGTGTAACAATGTGCATCTAAGCACAAGAATACATATAAAAAAAACAATTTTCTCTCATCCAACACAGAGAGAAATTCTGCTTCCCTTTGTCATCACAATCTCTGACTCTGCATTCTCTCCCTGTTTGATTTTGAAATGCATATATTTTGTAAGAATATAGGGTGCAGACCTAATAGAAACTCATACTGTGCCTTAAGAACCACTAAGAAACATGCAATTTACCACACTTGTATAAATATACAGTCAGAGAAAATATCAGAATCACAGAACTCAGAAACAACATACGTAAAACAGACAAAGGACAGAGGAAAGGATGAACATACGAGCACAGTAAACAATGTGGTAGTAGCAAATATTATCTGTTAGTATTGCTATTATTTGCTGTATTTGTTGCTTAAATCTCTTCAGTGGAGGTCTGAGAGGAATTAGGTAGGTGGAAAAACAAAAGAATAGGAGTAAATCTATGACAGCAAATGGCAAATCTGTATTAACAGGCTATATGGAGTTAAGACAGCAGAAATAAGCCTTTAAAGTCATCACAGCTTTCAGCTTCCACAGTTTCAGCTTTACTCTTTCAGCTTTACTGTTTGGCTGCTTCAGGTTTGCTGCTTCTTTTGTAGATTTTAAAACCTGTATGGTGAAGGAAGGAGACATTTACCCTCTGTCCAATTTACCATCAGTGATGTACTCCCAGATGTCCACATGACAGTCTGTTTAAGCAGAGTAACTTCTGCTCTGTCTTCATTCCTAGCTTCAGTTGTAAGCCAGGAAAGCTGTGCCTCTCCATCACCTCAGTCCTAGATGCACTACTAAGCCTGATTATCTAGACATAGCCTAAGTTATTCCTAGTGCATACTTTTCAATTTGGAAAGTTATATAGCTTTACAGAAATCTTGAAGCATCACGTGCCTCTGCAGAGTATACAGCAAGGCTGAGAACTAGCTGAGGATAAGGCTTTTAAAAATAACAAATGCAATTAGCAGAGGGTGGTCTCACCAATCCTGTAAGAGAGAATTTCAGACTGATGGAATTTTGGACAGAAAAAGGAACATTTTTGCACTCCTGCTTTTACAAAAGACCATGCAGGTCATTTAAGGACTGAAAAAACCTAAGAAAACCAGAAATGCTTTATATTGGCTCAGTTGAACAGAGATATTGAGCAAACTTTCAAGATGTGTTGTATATGCCAGACGAATAAGCCAAGTCAAGCAAAAGAGTCCCTATTGGTGGCACAGGAAAAATTGTTTCCTTGGAGCAACATAGGCTTAGATTTGTTTAGATTGGCCAAGAAAATGAATGCACTCTTTTTTCTGGACTAAGTTCACTAAGAAGCAACATTTTGTAAGTTTGGGTATAGACAAGTTACTGCTAGTATGCTATATGCTAGTATTGGTCATAATCTAAGTGACTTTTGAGAAATTTACTACAAATAAATTTCAGGATATAACAACTAAACACAGATTGTCACCTGTAGGCATTTGTTTTAGTAGACAGGGAAAATTCTAACACTTTTACTGATGATAGAAGTCATTGTCAGAGTTTTGTGGAAGTATAAATACAGCCATATGCAATATGATCAATCACCTGACTCAAAGCACTGTATATGCACATGATGGAAACTAATGATCGGAACACTAAGGAGATGGAAGAATACAAAGTCCAAGAAAAGTGCCTCATGCCATGCACTCCAATCATATGATGATTGACCAAATTTCCCCAATTTCCCACCTTTTCCTACTTATACTGTGGCTAGACAGAGATGGACTGCGATACTGTTGTTCCACATGCTTATGAGAACGACATCAGTACACAAATTTTGCAGCCTCCAGCTTCAGGAGAGGATGTAAGAGTCATTCAATTATTTTTCCTTTTCTCTTCTAGTCATGCTTAAACAGAAGTTACAACAGATAAGATATTTAAAACCCAGGTCCTTAATACAATCTAAATAAAAAAACTTACCATTTCCAATTAGCAAGTTATGATATTTCGAGAGACCTGTCATTTCAGAGACTAGTCAAAAATACTTCAACACATTGATAACAAGTTTATGTAGTAGGTTCATTGCAAATATTTGGAAGCAAGCCCCATACATGTATCTTAAGGATTAAGTGTTTTGGTTGGGATGTTGAGCAAAGATCATGCTCTGCATGCATGCAAAATCTCTTAGCTTATACCTCTTTGCTGGCACAGAGGGGAAAGTAAGGAAGCTTGAGCAAAGAACAAAGGGACATCCTTATGTATGTTTTATGTTAATTTTGTGTTGTATATCTACCTAAAAAGTCATACTAAACACAAAAATATTATGTGGCTGTAACTCCAGTAAAAGGCTTCCTAATTCTTCATCCTAAACTGGGAGATATAGTAGAGCCTTGGCCTTGACACCTGGATGGTTCAATAGTGACAGACACAATGAAAAGTAAGAATCAAGTAACCAGAGCTCAGAAATTCTTGGACTCAAACTAGAAGCTGTGTACTTCAGGGAAGAAGATGTACATTATTTCTGCTTCTTTGCTTCCCCTTCTCCCCTTCCTCCTTCCCTCCTTTCTGCACAGTTTAGCACTGTTTAATCTATTAATTTGTTTGGTTCATCACAAATATCTGGAGAACTATTTTCCCAGACAAAATATGTTTATTTTCCTAGGTTTCTAGGTGAATATTCAAATCTCTTTTAGTAAAGAAACTTCTATTAGTCTTTTTTGCTGCCAATAAGGCCTGAGAAAAAGACTACTGTTGTTAAGTTTCAGCTTGGAAAATAAACTGTGGTGTATGAAGTCTTACTTTTAAGGAGAGCATCTTGGAAAGTGTGTCACTGATCAAAAAGGATCTCTCTCCATTACCATAAACCCTGAGGTTACCTGGTTTGCCTGCTGACCACAAACTGTCCAAGAAAGCACGCCACTTTGGCTGGCACCAGCATGCTTACCTCAAACTGGCTTACACTCATCTCCTAGAAGCATGTCTAGTAAATGGCTGGTTGAAGCAGTCCAAAAGAAGGACAGGGAATGAACTAGGAATTAAAAAATGTAGGCTGTCATGGGTGTAGTGCCTGAACTTCTTCCTCAGCTCTCTTCTTTTCAGCAGATAGAAGTCTCTCAACTAGGATAGAACAGAGGTGGTATCTCTGCTAACTGTTTGAGGATTGCTCCTCAGAAAGCTTTGGTTATTCCATGCTATCACCTATACAGGGATACTTGTACGTGGCTTTTAACTAAGGCTGTCACATCAGCCTTGCACCACAGTTTAGTCCTCTGCATGCAGTGTGTTGCACCACTCATAGGACACACAATATAGTCACAGGCAATCTCCTGAAAGTGGTTCCCAGCAGCTGACACCAGCACAAAAGTTCCTGAGTCTATCTGTTAGCAGGGATGGTGCTGACAGCTCTTTGGAAGGGCCTTATGATTAAGGATCTCAAGACTGTCAGCCACCCTGCCCAGAGGTGGTTTGGAACCATCCTACTTCATTTCTCTTTCCAGAACCCCTTTGAGATGGATGGTTTGTTTATCCAGAAAATGTCTCTTTAAGAGTCACCTCTTTTTAAGAGTCACTGTCTCTTCTGCCAAGGCAAGGAAGGGACTGAGTTGTTACCTCAAAGCCTGTTCCGTACTCAGGCTTTTTAGGTTTAATGCAGATTTAAAAAATGCTCCAGGAACTATAGAACATCCAAAGGATTTCCAGCCTGTGATAAAGCACATTCCTGGACCAAAGCTGCTAGAAGTATTATGTTACATGAACGGTCAGCTGTCAGTTTGTATCCAGTTGAATTTTCTTTTGGACATGGGAACATAGCCATTTAAAAAATAAAACCCAAACTCTACCATGTTGGTCATACTTCTTACAGATGTTATTAACTGCCCTCTGTGACAGAAAAATAATTTTCCTCATGAAACAGTCTCTTACAAACATGATTTAGAGATGATTTTAAATAATATTTTTATGACACCATCAGGCATTAACTTTCTACAACATGATGGCATGTATTGTATGGTGTATTGTCATGTCACAGAATACCATATGACTAGCAATAAAAATAAATTGTTATATGGAATATATCTGTTCTGCAAAATTGCTTCAGGTACTGCATAACTTAATATAAACATCCTAAAATATATAAACATGTACTCATTAAAACCTACCACATAAAAATCAAACAAATGAGAATGAAGTGAGAATGAAGAAAAGGGTTTATGAGCTAAATAAACCACAAGTCACTGTTATTTGGTTTTAACACAGTCTCATTTATCTAACTGGTACTGAATCAATTATTTTAACACAAGGGAACTGTATACCAATTGGAAAAGTTCTCTTAATAAATAATTTCACTGCTCTCAACTAAAATGCCGCCATATAAGAAGAATTTGCCTTCTACAAGTCAGATCAAAATCATTATAATCAGCAATCTATTTTTCTGAAAAATTTCTGTTAAATTCTAAATAATGTCTAGCTCTCCAGACACCACTGAAAGTAGTAATTAAATGTGCTTTGATTAGAAGGGGAGATTAGACATGAATTCGTTTGCAAGCATTACATTCAGGCATCTACAATGTGGTACTAAATCCCACTCCTAAATGGTTTAAGTGATGAAAACTTGAGAATACAGGACTTGATTCAAAAGCTTAACTACAACAGGGCCTCCTGCCTTTTATCAGGGAAGAGCACAGGCCTCCCACAAATTCTGGTACTTTATCTACCTGTCTCATGTATATAGCTCAAGGTACCTTATGGAGCAGGCAAGTATGTTTAGACAACTGAATTGGTTCCCACATTTCAATTTCTAGATGTCATGAACAAATGCCTGCTTTTCTCTACTGAGTATAAAGAAAGAATAACAGGCAACTCAGGTATCAAAGCTGAGCAGAAGAATCCCACAGTGAATGACATGAATGTGATGTGATGGTGACGTAGCAGCAGAAGAAGGAACTCTTCCCATTTGAAAACTCCTAAAGAGAAGTTCAGTATATAAAGTTCAGCCCAGTCTTTGTGCATATCCAGAAACAGTTAATCTATGTGAAAAAAGCATTGACTATATCATCTTGAAGAGAAAACAAGGAAATGAACAACATAATTTCCTATCTGTGGCTCATCTTGCAGAGAGAAAATCCTTTTTAATACCAAGCTTACAGTTCCCAGCTACATTTCAATGCTTCCATGTAGTAGTGATTGATTACCAGCTCACAAAAGCTCCTGTACTGCTGCTTACCCTGCATGTTTTCCTTGGCCTTACAACATGACTGGTGCAGGTACTCTCCACGTATAATCTCACCCCAAAGAACATGTTCTTGGGCCAGGGGAAGATGGAACCTGCCATTTCCAAAGCTCAAGCCTACCAATGAAGATTCTGTCTTTCAGAAGGAAATTAATTTTCTAGGGAATCAGTGTTAAAACACACTCAAAATAAAAACTCCAGAAAAACAAACAGCAAGATGTGTCATAAGAAATCTCATGTGAACAACTTGTTCTTACTAAGATGGGTTTTGTGGTGTGTTATATGAGAAAGAAAGGCTAAGTTTTTTTTTTTTAATTTCCTTTACCTAAGTGCCAAGAGTTTCCATTTTCTATAGCCAGTCTTCCAGAGAAGAGTTAAAATTCCAGCACTATCTTTGCTCTGAAAATCATAGTTCTCATTCTTTCCTATTGTACTGAAAACTATTGTTTTTCATTACTCTCAGTCAAATCTTAAGGGGCATTCTCCCACCTTGGAACTATTTTTGGACAGAGAATTTGTTTTAATTTTACTTCTCTACTTTCTAAAAATTATTCTGTGTGATTCTCAGAGTCTTTTAATCAATAGCTCTTTCCTCTGTAGCAACATCATGGATAATGCAGAGCATTTCTGCAAGCTCTCTTTCTCTCAAATCATACTTGCTGTTGGTTGCATTGGATTCTCTGAGCTTTCAAAGCATATGATAATTGCTATATTTTCCATTTCCTCATCAGGGACATCCTTTGTCTGCATTTGATCCAGCACTTTGTCAGAAGGCATCATTAAACATAAAATCTGAATGTGCAATGATAGAGCCAGGATTCATTTCCTGTAGTAATTAACATTTTGGTGAGGAACTGAGAAAGAAGTGTAAATATTTGATGCTGTAGTAAATGGAGAGAAGAAAGCATTTCATAAAGACTGAATTACCTTCCTGCTAAGTATATCCCTCTATTGACTAAATAGGAAATGAAATTCATATTTTAGATACTGTAATTAGATGGCTGACTTTCATGAGAATACCTCCAAGAAAAAAAGCTAGAAATTACACTTCTAGTGTAAAGTAAAATGGTGAAGTTAAATCCAGGAATCTCTTGTGGAGGTACCTCTACTTATTTTGCATATATTACAGTAAAGAAACACATGAATGTACTGCTATTAGGCTGAGGTACATAGTTTGATTACTGTCAAGTCTTGAATTTCAAGGTAACATCTTGAAATCTTTGAAAAACTCCTTCTAGTAACTAACAGAAAATTAAATCGTGCAATTTCCTAGTATATTACTAACATCAATACAAAATTTATACCTCTTTATTGTTGTGGCTCTCCCTCAACAAAATTCTGAAATAGGTAATAGCTTTTTTGTACTGGATTCTAGTAAAAAGAAAAATCAGTTTCCAGAAAACTTTTTTTT
>NC_031768.1:47948543-48083963 GCF_001522545.3 Parus major
TTTTTTTTTGTAATGGAGACAAAAGACAGACAATCTAATTTTCTTCTGTTATCTGTTAAGAGAGTACTGCTTCTTGTATGTAGCTGTTACTTTGCAAAGCCACAACACATCAGCATGAGATGATTTATTCAACATTTATATCTGTTTAGGAATGCACTAAGTGGGAATTACTCTAATTACCAGGGAAACAAGTGGTTCCTATAACTCCAGGAATCAAAAGTAAATAATTTGTGAGCTGAAACCACAGAGAAGCATAATTGTGTAGTGGATGAGAACAGCTGTAAGTGATGACAAATTGACATTTAAGGATAAGAAACATAATTTGCAGAGAGAAACTAAGAAAGTGATGAAATAAAAAAAAGCTGAGGACAAATGTCCTATTCCTACATAATTAGTGTGATGTGTGCCTCCCCTGTTGCCCATCAGCACCTTATTTCTACACAGACTCCAGTGGTTATTTGAGCAGTTACTGTTCATCATATTTGCTTTAGTGTCCAGAGTGACTTAGAAATAAGGATGCTTCAGACAAAAAAAGCCCAAAACTTGTTTACTATACAAGTGGTATAAACATTATATGTGAGTACACACACAAAGTAGAAAGTTCATTTCCAGCACCATTTAAGTCTTTCTGAAGTTTCCCATGGGCACATATCAAACCCACCTTCAGAAGCTGTCACTGAGAAGAGAAGCAGTGTTTGAAAGAAATGCACCTTAGTTTTGTCAACTAAATAGTCTTAATTCATTTAATATCAATCCTAATGTTCCACTGGCAGGAATCTTGAAAGCATGGGTGACACTCATTGCAAACATCCCAGAGGCTCTAGGACACGATAGGGATGTGTTAGTCTGGGGACAGGATTCCTCTCATCACAGAGTGAAATCTAGTTCCTAGATCCTCTCTGGTCCTCTCTGCTTTAATGAAGAGACTCTGACACTTGCATGGGGAAGCCAACCTGAATAAAGATCTTGGTGAAATAAAAATTACTCCAAAGAGAATCTTATCTATCTTTGTTGATTATGGGGAAATCCTGCATGGGATAGCTTGAAGGAGATACCTAACTTTGGAATGGCTAAATTTCACTTAAATACATCATCCCTTCAGAAATTATTTTTTTGGCAATATATTTTTATATTTCAGAATCAGAGAAGAACAGATGAGAGAGCAACATCGATGCACCTGCAATGGCACTGAAGGAGTGGGACTAGCAGGAGCAACTGGTGTGTACAGCAGGGTTGTTCTCTATCAGTTGCCCCACTTGACAGTTTTTATCTGCACTTAGATTAATAAATCAAATAACCAAACCGCCTTTCTTGTTTTATTACTTGTTTGTACTGTTTTATGCGTTTACTGGTGCTGAACTGTGAATACATGAAAGCAACGAAAAAGCAGGCATATACCCTGGGCAAACATACAAATCAAACAAAAGAGAAAGGCCCCTTTTGTATTCGAACCAGCAAATTTCATTTTAATGCAGTCAGATCTGCTGCTGGAAACTCCGTCTCACACTGACTGGACAGATTATGCTGTTGTGCCTTTCAGATGTTACTGCTGGCAACTGCTAAAATGGGTTTGCATTTCCACCAGCAAACTGATCATATTGACAGATTTAGGTCAAAACACTGAGGAAGCAATTGACACCTGGTCTGGAGATCTGCACAGGTTAATACATTCTGCTGAAAACCTTCACTGTATTTAAACCAAGTCTAGTTTTTTCAGCATTGTGGTTTGCTCACTATATACTCTCACTAGATAATATATACTGCTCACTAGCAGTCATGTACATACAAGCTACCTTCTAAAAGCTGGAAGGGTTTTCCTTCCTACACTTTGTGTTTTAAAATTGGCCAATTGCCTTTGTTGGCTTTTGAGTTTCTTTTGTATAATTTAGCTACTGTTTCATGTAAAATCCTTAAAACTAATGAAAACAAACTTTAGAAGACATGGAAGTAATGATAATAAGCACCAAATTATCTCCACCAATGAATTTCCTCTTTTCCTGTGTTTCTTGTAAACTCTAGGCTATCCACATGCAAGAGTTATGTATATAGAAAGCATTGCAAATGCTGAACATGTTGCTTGTGTTAAACCAAAAATCAAACCAAAATGTTATAGCAGGCCTGTAAGTCCTGATCATGTCTCTATTACAAACACAGGACACAGATCCACCAGTGAGTTGCCTTGTCCAAAGCCTCTGTCCAGAACAGGTACAGCAGTTCAAGCCTTTTGAACAGTGCCCACTGTGAGCAGACAGCAGGCCATCCAAAAGACATCCCAGACACCAATGGGCAGCTTTGCAAAGTATTTTCTTCTTCACTTCCATCCAAACTTGAAAGAACTGAGATGTGTGAACACTGTGTTAGATCTTCCTTTAGAGGATCCTTGTTCAGCAAACTAAGCAGCTGTGTTTTGCTCTAGCTGAGTTTCCCAGGTGGCCCTTTCAGTGCAACCCCCACTGAGAGAGCTTTCCAGTGCCACAGCCCAATAAAATAAAAAGGGACACTGCTGTGGCTAGATCGTTGCTCCAAAATAAGGCATACAAGCAATCCATTGAAATCAGAGTAGCTCCTTTGATTTTGTGGGCTGAATACATTCAGATTAGACCTGAGGCACAAAAGTCAAAAACATTTCCACAACAATTTACCATTGTTTTAGAGATTTTCAAGGGCAAATGAGACCAAATAAAACCCTTAGTAAGCCAATGCAAATAATGACCTTTTAATTTTAAGAACTTTTTCCAGCTGGCTGGGTTGTCTTCTTCAATCAACGAGCAACACACCCATCCATACCTGAATTCAGGATTGCACCTCAAGATAGATTTTCTCAACCTGAAATCCAGTAGTCAGTACAGAGAAAGCTTGTTAGGAAGGGACATAAGGAGAAGTGGCATGAACACAGGGATACAATTATTTAAAGTTCAGGACAGATGTCATGGAAAGAGAGACAGTGGAAAAACCCCACTGCTTGGGGTAGAAATGTTGACAGAATTAGGGAAAGAGGAACACAGACATGACACAGGCACCTGCAGCCCTTCTTCCTGCACTGTGCCACAACTTCAGCCTTGGAAGAGCAGTGCTCAGGTGCTCCAAATCTAAGTCATTTGCACAAGACATGAGGAAAGAAAAGCAGAATTAAACAGAAAAGGAAATTAAAAAGTAATTTTTTAAGTAAAACTCTTTCTTAAAGAAATAGAAGAGAGTGCACTGAATGCAGTAGTGTACTGTTCTGCAGTACAGCAAAAATGTACAGATGCAAGAGAATTTGTATAAAAACAATTCTAAAGTAAATTAAAAATTCTTTATGACAGCCAGTAAATGGGAAAGATACACTGGAATTTAAAAAAATTATCTCCCTTTAATTTTGTAAAGAAAAACCCTCCAAAATAATGAGTAAAGGGCAGGGCTGACAAACTTTATTAAAGATTAATAAAAAAAAAACCAACTAACAACAAAGCAAGTCTCTTTTCCTTTTTCTTTTTTTTTTATAAGAGTACTTCTTAAGCTCGAATTAAGGAACCCCACACCATAGTGTTTCTGGTTTTTGAGTGTGCCTTAGTGGTACTCAATATTGAGAAGCATTCCTTAGGTGCCTTAAAATCCATGTATATTTTGGCTATTACTGCTCAGGACTAATCGTGTTTCATTAGAGCCACTTGGGTATCATTTGGGTATACAGAATTGTGAGTCAATGTAGTTCATTCTGCTCAGATGTTTGACAAGATACTCCCTGTTCTAAAGGAAATGTGATTTACTTCACCAAGGATGAAAGACCTGCAGACACACATTGAGGCAAATTTCACCATCTGCAAAATCATTGAGATAAGGGGAATACCATAACCCTACAAACCCTATAGCTTTTATTTTCCCTACACCAGGGATTTACCTATTCAAAGGGGAGGGACATATGCATTTTACATGTTAGGTGGTAAAGTATCCGATTATCTCAGAATAAGAGTTTTCAAACTTGAGAATGTTTCATCTCGCCCCTGTCCTTTGGGCAAACAAGATGCAGTGCAGTTTACTGTGCTCTGGGGGGTGTGTCAATGCACAAAGCTTTAAAAGCTCCTGTTTATTCTGAGTGGACATTTGAGATCCTGGGACACAGATCATAAAACTAGGCCTTTTTTCTTTTATACTTTGCCAGCAGCAGACTGTTCACTCTTCCGCGGTAGCATACATACATATATAATAGCTTTTGGATTGTCTGAAAGACCGCATAAATGTAAGCTACAAGGAAGGCAGTGAAACTTGAGAATCACGTGTAACTTGTCAGACTGGGAATTATGACAGCCATCTACTTTAAGAGTGAGACTATAAAGATCTCCTATGAGGAAATCCATTCTAATTAAAGGATCCACAGACAGCTACTCATATTTTTTTAAAGAAACAAAATTAGCTGTGCAGCACTAGCAGTCCTAGTTCTAGTGAAAAATAAAATCAAAAAAACCCAAACAAAAACAACAAAGCTGTGCACTATTACTGAGTCATATGTTAGTGTGACAACTCCTGTTTATCTTAACTTTCTGCAGCTCTAAACATGAAATCTAAGAGGGAGGAAGCAGGAAGACAATTTAGCGGTCAAGAATAGCTGGTGTGAAAGGAAGGGAGGGAGCTTTCCCCTTGGGCTGTGAAAAGATAACTTGCAAAGTCTTGCTGTTTCTTTCAAAATCCACTTAAAATTCAGGATGGTGATTTACTGAATACACAGGTTCTGATACTTAATAGAAATAATTTATGCCAACTTTTTCTTTGTTTTTCAAAAAAATAATAATCTTCTTTTGATCCAACAGATTTTTTTAGAAGGAAACAGGTTCCATAAAATGAGCAGAAGATTGTAGGTGACCTTGTACATGCACTTCAATTTTGTGGTATATCTTAGAAACATAAACTGGCTTGGGTTAGAAGGGACCTTAAAGATCATCTATTTCCAACACCTTTTCCATGGACAGGGACACCTTCCATTAGATCAGATTGCTCACAACCCCATCCAACCTTGTCCTTTTTCCTTTATTTTCTATAATGATTTTGAAATCTAATTTCTATAGCTCACAATAGCAAAAAAAACAAAACAACAAAACACCACAAAAACTCACACAAAAAACCAACAAAGCAACAAAACAAAAACAAACAAAAAAACTCACACAAAAAACCAACAAAGCAACAAAACAAAAACAAACAAATGAAACAAAATGAAACAAAACTAAATACAAAAAAACAAAACAAAACAAAAAAACCCCCACAAAACAAAAAACAAACAAAAAAAAACCCCAAACCCAAAAATCCAAACCAGTCATAAAAGCCCCTGGTAAGTTTGAGCAAGTTCTTCTCATTCAAGTTTTAAAAAGTTTTGTTTCCAGTTCTGCTTTTTAAAATGGTTTTAGAATGTATTTTTTGATATATTTCCTTCAGGGAAGGGGGAAGATACTCCAGTATTTTAGACAGCTGTGCAAATGTCCCCACTTAGGGGTTTTTGCATTCAGCAATTGTAACAGGAGCAAAACTGACCCAACTGTGATGCCTTGTACACTCACAGGGATGGATTTTTCCCCACCACAAAACTAGCAACAAATACAGTACAAAGTAAAGCTCTGGATATCAACAAACAACATGTTCTACAGCTCTCCACATGTCTGCATGATTTTGAGGACCTGTATAAGCCTGCAATCTTGCCACCAAGTGGAATGAAGGTTTAGAGCCGTGCACATTCATATATTCAGAAGCCACAGGAGCTGCTGCCCATGACATCCTTTTTTCCACTATGATAACTACACTGTTGTAGCACTTCCACTCCAAAATTAATTTCCATAACTTAAAATGAAGCCAGCATGTGATTAAGCAAACTGCTTTCTGTAAAAGAAAATTGGGAACTTCTAGTAAAATGCTCTACAATTATTTTTAGTGATGAAAAAGCCACATAATAGTATAGCATGCTATACTATTATATAATACATGCAAGAGACAACTGAACATTTCTTGAGCATAGGTTTTTATGTAGAGGCTTCTCAGGTAGACACTGTGACTGTTTGATGGGGACCTCTGATGTGAATGTTGCTTTTCCAGAATGCAGAGCATTTGGCACAAACCCAGAAGTCATGAGACTTTCATGGGACATAGACACTACCATCTGTACCTTCGACCTCTTTTGTAAAATGCTAAGAACTGCTACTGTTCTCCTTTGAATGGCTGCTAAAAAGCCTAACTAATCACTGTTAATAAAGTACACTGAGGCTTTCTCACAGCATGAGTATTTGGTTCTCTGGGACAGAAGAAAATTGAAAAAAAAGAGCTATCAATGCAGAGTCGCAATTCTATCTTAGAAAATGAAATTTTATTTTAGGACCACTAAGTAACACAGAATGAGATCCTCAGAATGGCAGTTTCATTGAAGCTTACTTACTTATTGGATGTAGATCAGTAAAAAATATGGGCCTCAGTTTTTAAGAAGTAGAATTTTAAAAAATGTTTGAGAACTGGAAATTAATGCATGAGTGCTTTGGCTCTTCAGATTCAGAACAGCCCATACAGAGTTTGCAATTAAGTGTTTATTAAATATACATTGCAATCAATGTTAGGCACATTTTCATACTTTCCTGAATAGAAGCAATACCTGTGTTGTTTAAGAGCCTTCTCAGTCAGTTTCTTCCAGCTGCAGTTATTAAAACAATCAGATAGGGCTGTTTCTGAGGCTTCAAAACAGAACTCCATATCCCCTGTGAGTAGTGAAACAATATCTATTTAATGTTCATTTTACAGAATACAAGCTCTCTAAACTATTTTTGCAACTGTATTTCCAGTGTTCATTTCCCTGGTATCTGGAGAGGTTAAAGAGCCTTGCTCATCTACAGCAAAAGCAATAATGTTTCTGCCAATACCTGGAATGAGAGCTGAAACAGCACTCAAAACACGTCTTGAATAAATGTTCAAAAACATGTCCTTAGGGTAGTTTCCCTTGTTACTGGCAAATCAAGTTTGCATGTGTCTGATAAAATGGTTTGAACTATGGAAGTTTAATACTGCAAAGAATGTTTGATGATGTTAGGACATGCCATATGACAAGAGCAACTCACGAATTCTCCTAGTGCACCAGTTCATGCTACTAAAAAAAAAATCTATCAGATGTACTGAGCTGGATGCTCAATTTCTTCATCTTTCTATTAACTGGAATGTTACAGTTAATTCCTGAAGTTTTGCCTCCTGCCTTTTTTTGGTAAGCCTGAGGATTTGTAACAAACTTGTCTTTGTTACAGTACATGACATAAAACTACCTGAACTATTTTTCCTAAATAACCAAAATGAGAGCCAATGACTTTTACATTACTCAAGTGAGAAACAAGACACATATTTTTGCCAGTGAGGAAGACAATTAGAAAAAGAAACCCTTATGAGGGAAAAATTATTGTATTATTCTCTCTCCTGAGCACTTCAGATCATTACTAGGTAACTTCCCAGATTCAGCTAAACACAGAGGTCAGTGGTGAGATAAGTGGGCAAACTTGTAGAAAACAGGAAAGATTTTAATCAACATAGGGTCATAAAAGCAAAGCAAAGCATACTAATCCAAGCCAAATGAAAAAAAAAAAAAAAAAGCTAGAGTATTTCTGCATTAAATAAGCTTAAAGCCTTTATTGAATTCTAATTGAACTGGAGGACTTTTCTTGGCAGAGATGCTCTTTCTCAACAACCTCTGTAACCATCACCCCAGCAATGTTTTATGTTCACCCCAGTATGTAAAGTTCCACCCTGGAGTGAGGAGACCAAGCCAGTTATGAAAGACACCAGACACTGGAGGCTCTAGGTGGGGAATATGGATCCAGTTTCTATTTATTTAATTCAAATAGGAGCACCTAGAAACTGAGGAATTATATTGCATAATGCTATTTTCAGTTGCAGCATTTTCTACTTTTCAGAAACAAAAAGTCTCCCAATGTCCTACCAGTGCTTGTGGTGGTGTCAGAACCATTAAGAACAAAAAGGAAAGCTTTTCAGTTCTCTTTTGGTTTTTAGCCATTGAAACGTTCAATTGGTATTTTGGCTAACACAGAGCTCTGGTCAAAAGAGAGAACAGAGAACTGAGATCATGCTAGATAACAAAAATTGTTGTTCAGAAAGCAGCTAGATTACATTAGGCTGGATTTGGTGGTGACTCCACACCATTTCAGGTAGTAAAATGTTCCTTTATTTCTTCCAGGAAGCACAAATTGCAGACACTTTTTTTCTGGAAACTTTTCAAAACAAATGCACGCTGTAAGCCTCTGAAAACTGAACACAACCTTTGTAAAGAGGTACTCCATTAAAAGTATGTGCAAAATATTTGTGGATGGATGCATTTGCCCTTGGCTATTATGTTCCAGTTTGCATCTGCAGAGCAATAAAACGAAGTGTGTTTGTTTGGCTTATGGCTTTAAGTATAGCAACTAAAGACTGAGGCAATTAATATTAGGATTTGAAGACTGCTAATTTTCCCCTCCATGATCTCCCCTCTTCTGGTGACATTTTCAAATAATAATTACAACTCTTGTAAGCCATTTCCAGGAACAAAAACCAAACAGGCGGAAACCACAGGTTCTGTCTGCTGTTGCTAGTCACTACCGCCTACATAAAGGGGTTTGCAATGTTGAGTACATCTAACAGCTGCAGCCTCTCCCAGAAAAAAAGCAGTGGAAAAGGCTGGATTACAACAGAAGCATTTCAGTTTCTCCTACTGAACACAGTCCTTTTGGTGATAATATACACAGCCTGTGTCTACGTCTTGTACCTGCATTTGTCATGACTGTTTTACAGTAAGCTCTTTGGGAATTTTTCTAAGATTATTATTTTTTTGGAAATAGAGTCAATAAAAGGAACTGTAGGCATTTAAATTGCATGCTAATTCCTGTATTTAAGACCTGTTTAATCTACAGAAATAGACCCAGGAGAAAAGCAACCAATCAAACTAAACCAAACCAACATGGTTTCCTTTCCCTCAACTATTAGCATTCAAAGTTATGCAAAGTTATTCTCTCTGGCATGAAGTTTCCAGTAGTCTTTTCTGTCCAGTTTAACAGGAAAGGATGAGGGAACTTCATGGCAGTGGCAGTCCTTTGGAACCTATAAAATAGGTCTAACACTTTTTCAGGAAGCATTTACAACCATTGATGGCTGCATGGGGGGATGCTGTCTTGGAGGCTCTTTTTAAGGCTGCTGGTTCTGTCCAGCTCTCACAAGGCACATCTTTACTGCTAAATATGAGAGAAAGGATTTGGGTTAAGCAGCCGGCCCACAAATAATGCACAATATTTAAATATTAGTTCACATTCTGGTTCCCTTTTGGGCTACTTCAGGTAACTCTCTCCAAGATAAATTTAGTTGCAGAAGAAGCCTCAGCTGTGCAGCCATGAACCAGTTTGTGCCATTTGGCTTTGAGGTCAGGAGTTGGCTCATGGCCCCTTTTTAATTAGCAGCATAAACACCTCTTCAAAGAACATATGTGGGTGTCAACCCTCATTAGAGGATTTGTGGTTGTGAATCCCAAGTGAGCAAAGTCATCTCTGTTACAAAGATTTAATTCAAGCACCTGTAGTCTAGAAAAAAGGAAGGATTTAATTAGAATCTTTTAGTAGTTAGCCCTAATGGGAGTACTCTGAGGTGCTTCTCTTTCCCTCAGCAATCAGGATGCTTCCTTACCTCACTTAGTATTTTGGATTGTTGACTAAGACAGGAATGACAGAAGTAGACATCACATTTTGTACGATGTAGGCACCCACCTCCACAATCAGATCCACCCCTACACTCCTCCATGAAGAATTTTTCTTTTATGGGTTTTCACCAGACTTAGACTTAATCTCTTCTCATTCAGCCTCAGCAGATGCAAATTTAAATGAAGAACAGAAGCTTCCTGGTTGGAACTGCTTAGAAGTGGTTATGAGGCCAGGCAGGGAAAAACCTCACACGCTAGGAAAGAGTGTCACAAGATTTCATAACATCAAGTAACAGAAACATGTTCTTTTTCCTCTGTTGTTTTTTCAAATCATCCTATATGCTATCCCTCCTGCTCTTCCTTTCCTCTTTAAGGGGTCAACATCAGCTCAGTGATAACCACAGTTGTGTCATTGCTGGCTCAGAGTTCTTGATCTCAGAACTAATATTTCAAGACCAGTTCTTGTGGCAAATCCAAAAAAGAGGATGCCAAAGAAAGTTGCCAGAGACCTTTCCCTTTCAAGTACAAACAATCTAAACCATATCTGATTTGCTCTATAAAAGTACACATGGTTTGTTTTGTTTAGTATTATATTACTTTTTTCCCCTTGCTTTTCAGACTTTTAAACTCTTCAAGGCAGGAACCTGTTCTTGACTTGATCCAGTTTTACCTCCTGATCAACGCCATGTGCACAGCAGCTGAACTGGTCCAATTCTGCACTTACTGCCCTGAGTATCAGAAAACAGAATGGAATTTTTGTTGAGATACCGTAACACACAAAATACCAAAGTGTCTGGGTTGTGATGGAAAGGCCAGTGCATGCATAACTAATACTATCAGAACATCACGTGTTGTAGCCCAGATGCGATGCTCTGGTTCACTTTTACATTTGTGAGCCACCTCAGTATAATGTAATATAGTAACAAGTACAGATGAACCACAATTGTCTTCATTTTCTACCATCCTCTCTCCTTCTTCTCCTCAGTCTTAACAGCTGGATTAGCAGCTGACATCTGTAAGAGTGGACACAAGAGAACACTAATATTTCCTCCATTTTGTGCTACCTGAATTTAGTCATACCTGTATCATCCTGCCTCTCCAACATTCCAGGAAAATCCACTGTCCTTCAGGATAAGAATCAGTATGTGTGAGATTAAGGATGAGTAGCCTTGTAAGTGCTTTTGATGTCTCTGGAGATTTTTTAAGCCAGTTCTCTGTTTACAGCTCAAAGGAAACAGCATAGGGACAATTAAGTGGCTCCCTGTTGTGGCTTTTTGACTGTTGTTTCATATGACAGATCAGTACCTCCTATGGAAGTCTCCTTGACTTCAAACAAGGGCTGTTTCCTTCAATTACCTTTATTTCTGATTCTCTTTCTCCCCTTTCCTTTCACCTGTATTTGTCCTATTTTTTGCATGACATGAAATACAAAACTTCATCAGCATATAGAACAAAATCTGCAACTTAACAAGCTGTGCATAATTATTTCCTTATGGATTCTTAAACTTGCTACCCAGACTGTGTTCATTGACTAAATGCACTGATAACACAAAATAATCCTATTTCCACAGCATATATCTGTACTACAATTTATTTTCAAGTTTGAGCTATGAAGTTGTTATTCTGCTGCTTTTCTTCATTGCTACCTGTGTTCAATAGAATCAACAATTATTTGCTTCAGTGTAGTTCCCATAAAACATAAACAGTGACTGAGAGTACACGGTAAGTTTGCTAAAACAAGAACTGTGTAAGGAGAAACTCAATCATGAACACAAAAATGATCACCCTTAAAGAAAATGTGTAGTGAAGACAATCCAGGTTTTCTGATTTTCAGTTTACTGTCCTGACAGCTCCTGTTTTGGAATCGGTTCTGCAATTCACTTGCAGCTGGAAGAGCTTTATTTGTATGACAAGGTGCACAGATCTCAGACAATGCCCTCACTTAGATTGCCAGCTGCTTTGGACAAGACTTTTTGGCTTAATTCCATGAAGTCCAAGTTGCTTGCAGCCCACAGACACTACCAGAGCACTAACATTTAATCCCATTACTCAAGTGTGAGCATGTCAGGCAGGTTTTCTGGTACTACTGAGGTTTCAAGAAAATGCATTCATTTCTACTGCTTTGTGATTCTATCCGCAGGCTAACACATGCCATGAGACAGTTTTTCTCATATCTTTTTTCTACCCAGAGGAAAGGGGAAAAAAATAACCCAAACTATTTCACAACAAACTTAACCACTCTGTGGAATTAAGGAAAAGTTTCAAAACAGAGGGCAAAGCCACCGTTTACTGCTTCACAAAGGATTAAAGGAATATACAGGAGATGTACTTCATAAGTTCTCTTCAAGGAGATGGCCTGCTTTTATGTAAACTGCCTTTCATCTTATCATATATTGTTCACACTGAGGATATAAAGTAGACAGGATATTGAATACAGCTATGAAATGATGCAGAAGGAAATAAGTTGATGTTCCAAAACACTGCTGAAACACTCCAAGATTTCCACATCTATCTTTCTTGGAAACATGCTTGTGCTTCAGTAAACTCCCACATGCACCTGTGATTTATATTTTGAAGCAGGACATGGATTTCTTGAGAAAACTGTTAGTTTAATCTATATGGAGACAGTAAGTCTCCTCTTGGGAATGATGCTAAGGCTTTCCATGATGGAGTCCTCCATTATGTTAATGTCCTTTAAGGGTAGTTTTTGCTCTGGTACATTATAAGTTAACATGGATTTTTTATGAATACCTGATACTTTTCAATCAATATTGGCATTTATACTCAATTCCCCATAAAGAGATTGTGTGCCAGAAAAAATGATCATCCCAACTGCCTGGAATAGCTTGCCAAATAAATAGCACACTTCTTCCTGTTTCCTTTGGAAAACAGATCATTGACAATGCAAAACAATCTAACCCACTACTTTTTAACAGAATGTTCTGTGCAGTGAGTTTGGAATTCCACAGAAGTACAAAATATCCATGCCTAGACTGAATTTTATTCCAAGACATTTTTACTCAATGCCATCGTCACATATCATTGCATAAACTGCTGAGTAAACTTGAAGATACTGACTGAAAATACAGTAATGAAATTTCATTTTAAATGGGACCTCATAAGACAATATCAGGAAGATTTTTTCCCAGTGTCTAATTTCAGAGTTGCTACAAGTCTTACCACTTGAACTAGATGCAGTTGGGGCTGCAAATACTCAGTGCTTCCGATAAGCATGCCCATTTTGTCAGACTGTGCATAATTACATTTGGCTCCTCATCAAAGAGAATCGCTCAGCTCACACACAAACCACAGGCTGGGTAACAAAGCCACAGATTTGTTATCAGCTATCAGCTACCAGGCTGATAGTACTGAACATGGTAAGGCAGATGCATGGTCTCCCCCCAGTCCAACCCACCCGTGCACGCAACGAGCCAAAATAAGAAGATGCCTCCAGAAGCAAGATAAGCTCCACTAACACACAGCCTCTGGATCAGACTGCACTTATCATCGAGATGAGAGCATAATTAAAAGAGCTGAGCCCAGCTGCACCAACCCAAGTAGCTGCATCTGTAAATTAAGTGGGATAGGATCCATTTTATATTATCAGTGCTGTTTCTCATTGATTGAAAAGATCAGGTGCTAAAAGTGTTCCTTTTCATAAGGCAGAAGTAGGTTGTTTAATGTGAATTCAGATCCAGTGAAGAGCAAGCCATTGATACAGCTACACATTTTAGTCTGATGCTTTTTTCCTTCTTTCATATATAGAAAAATCCTTTCCATTGAATATGTATACCTACTCAAAGCTGCATAATTTACTGCAGTCAGTGACTGCCTAGATAAACATGGATCAAATCAAAACACATTTTTATGATTTTCTTTGGCTTAAAAAAACCCAGTTCTTTTAAATATTTTTTTTTATTCTGAGTTCCTGAACTTTCATTTCAATTATTTACATTTTAAAGGAACTGAATAGGATATTAGCAATATTTTTAAAGAAACTGTATTATACTCTGCTGCTAGCACTGGAATATCTCAGTTTTGCAAACAATATAAGTCTTCTAAAGAGGTTCATTAAACACATTGCTGAAATTGAATTCAAGACATTTATACTGGCTGAATGAATTTTATAAGAAAGGAAAAAGCACGTACCAAGAGTTCCAAAAACGAAGTTAGTATAACCTCCTGCAGGAAGGCTTGAAAAGCAAAAGAAACATTATCAGTACCTTTTCTGTTTTCTATTACTGCAAGAAAATGGTTTCAAAAATTTCAGTTTAGGTGTACTGTAGTTGACATCCTCATCATGTTATCTGCTGTTTCTATTACTGAGAACTTCAGTCTTGGATACAGATAATACACCTTGTTCAGTAACATCTGCGTGCAGACTGCAAAGTATTAAGGGTTGGCTGGATTGCTAGAACTCAGTTTGGGAATTTGGCCACGGGCTCATTCCTTCTATATGTCTGGCCACAAAGACAAAGTAATATTTTATTTTTCTAGGGGAACAACAGAAATGTCAGGGGCAAGAAGTGAACAGAAACAAAGAAGAAATATTATTTCAATTTTTTATAACACAGAAGAAACATTATTTTAATTCCTCCAACTAAAAAAGGAAATAGTCAAAATAGAAAAATACAGCAACAAATGCATGAGCACAGGGGAAGAACTCTAAAGAGCAGAGAGATCATGTCTGAAAAGGCAGAACATTGTATTTAACTATGCACACGGAACAAAAATAACATATTTGAGTATCACTGTCTAGTTGGACTCTGCCCCAGAAACAAGGCTCTTTTAAGCACTCAATCTTTGCAAGAAAGGAATGTCTCCTCTCTGGTACCTTCACATAAGGCAGTAGGCAGCCAAGACTGCATCTGGGTGCCAGGTGTGCAGCGGGCACCTGTGCTCCAGGGAAACAACAAGGCTACTGCAGAGCAATGGATCTGTCTGGCTGATCCACTCTGCATGGCCACGTCTGCTCCACACTTAGGAGCCACAAGGCTTTTTTTCTGCCCAGCCACAAGAACAGTTCAGTCTCTTTCAGTTGTTCAATCCCTCTTCAAAGAGGGCTGAATTGAGAAGGCAAGATGAGAATACCTAACAGGGCTGCCTTCATTTTGTGTATTTCTCACATTTTTTTTTCCAAGTACAAGTCACTTAATAGTCTGTGAACATTATCTACTGACTAACTGTAGCTTCATACAATTTTGACATCTGCATCTGGGAAAAGTGCACCCCTTTTGACTGTGTTAGATGAACTGAACTTCACTTTTGAAGTATTTCTCTGCAAAAAAGTTTGAAGTTCAACCACCATTCATTGTCCAAACTTCTTACCATGGCTGAGACAGCCAAATCTATATATCTGTCCATTGTTCACATGACCTAGTGAAAAACAAGACTAGCAGCTGCTTTTATATGTATCTATGCCTGCATTTATTCCATAACCTGTTCAAAGTAATGCATGAATAAGAAACGCATTTACTTGCTTAAAGAATTAAGCAAGAATCATGCAATCATAGAATCATTAAGGTTGGAAAAGTCCTTCAAGATGACTGAATCCAACTTTTGGCCAAATAAGAGAAAGCAAAATGTATCCTGAGCTGCATCCAGAGCAGCGTGGGCAGCAGGGCCAGGGAGGGGATTCTGCCCCTCTGCTCTGCTCTGCTGAGACCCCACCTGGAACCCTGCATCAGCTCTGGGGTGCCAGCACAGGAAGGACATGGACCTGGGAGAGCGAGTCCACAGGAGAGACACCAGCATGATTAGAGGGATGGAGTACCTCTCCCATGAAGAAAGGCTGAGAAAACTAGCATTGTTCATATTGCAGAAGAGAAGGCTTGGGGGTAACCTAATTGCAGCCTTCCAGTACCTGAAGGGAGCCTCCAAGAAAGCTGGAGACTGTTCACTAGAGCATAGGACAAGGGGGGATGGCTACAAACTGAAAGAGGGTAGGTATAGGTTAGATGTTAGGAAGACATTCTCTACTCTGAGGGTGGTGAGGAAGGGCAACACTTGCCCAGAGACGTTGTAGATGCCCCATCCCTGGAAATGCTCAAGGACAGACTGGACAGGGCTCGGAGATAGCTGGCCTAGTGGAAGGTGTCCCTGACTGGTGGAGGCTGTTGGAACTAGATTATCTTTAAGCTCCCTTCCAACTGAAACCATTCCACGATTATGCCAAAATCAACATTTGGGCACCAAAGGATTCTTGATTGTTTGATTATGGGTAGGGGATTCATAATGTTTAAGTCACATAAAAAAATTATGGTTTGTATGAAATGGCTCATTTAAAAGTGGAATGAGGTTTCAAGAATAAGTTTAGCTAATCACTTCCTTCAATGAGATACTTTTATATAAACGTATTGTTTAACTGCACATGTAGAAACATCGTCACTTGGGCCTCTTTAGGTCAAAATAATCCCCTCAATTCCCCTTGCAACAACCAGGTAGCCTGGTTACATCCAAGTGCAGAAGTAGGACCCCTACTCAAGACATTAATTCAGTTTAAGCGTAAGCGCTTACCTTGGCAGGTAGAGCTGACAGTCCCACTGATGGAGACAGAAGATACACTGAGGACTTGCTCCACAGGCTGGAGAGTGAGGGGCAGAATAACAGGGTGGCAATCTACAGGTGGATGGCCAAGAACTGCAACAGCTACACAAGCCAGAAGAGCCACAAAAGCATGTGCAATCACTGAGAGAGATTACAAGAAAGGTTTGAATCTGGGGAGTGCAAGAGGTAGAAATATTGATGAGGGGGAAAGATGGCTGAGCAGATAGGCTGGTCAAATAGGAAAAAGAAAATTAAATCACACTAAGCAGAACATACCCTTTTCACCTCAACAGTGACAGGGAATGTCACCCAGGATTAGTCACTTCATTTTTTAGCCAGAATTTCTGAATTAGTAAATCATGCCTGAAGATTAAACACCACAAATATGAATTCAAGAGTGATTGTGCTACTACCCCAAATCCTTTTAATTATGAAACCTCACCCATCATTCTCAGTAGATATTTAAATAGTGTTTTCTGTATGAAAATAATGATTTTTAGTATGCATATTAGTATACAGGCATTGTAATGGTGGGTCTGAAATCCTACTGGGCTTCACACCTTAAAAACCCAAAGGAAAAAGACAGCAGTCTGTGTCTCCAATAATTTGCAGTTTAGGTATAGCAATAATCACCAGTCAAATTTAAACTGATGTGCTTAAAAGCAGAAGATGACAACACTGGTAATTTAACTGTTGTCCTGATTTGAGTGGTACCATGGCAAAGAAAAAAAATCGTTTAAGAAGGATTTGACAGTGAATTAAAAAATGGAGATGCCAAGTGATCCTCTACAGTGAGGGAGAGACAACACAGAAGGAGCTAGCAGGTGCTCTTCTTGCAGCACACACAAAGCAGTCTGGCATCATGGTCTTTGATATGGGAATTCAATTCAACACTCAATGAGAAACTAATAGTGGGGATGGGATAGTGTCCAAGACCTTGTAGAAGAGTACAAGTAGATCACAACAATTCTTTTCAACAGAGAGGGGAACATCAGCAATACACATGAAGTGGTCAAAGCAGCAACACTGTCAAAGCAGAAAGAGAGAAAAACTATCATAGCAGTTTTACTTTGGACAGATTATACATACTGAAGCCACTACAAGGTTGAAGATTACTTCAGGTGAGGAGGTAATGGATGAATTTCATTTGTAGGGATGAAAAAACCAAATATGTATCTTCAGTGCAGGACTTAGACTTAACCAGAATATTAGCTTGTGGAAAAATCAAAGACTGCCCCAGATTACGGGGCTCAAAGACTGGAAACATAGAGATTTTATCCCCAGTGACTAGAGAGGGGAGAAGACCTTTGAGTAAAAGGTCATGACTCACTCAGTAGCTCAAGAGGTGAGCTCAAGATTACAGTTTGGACTGAAGGAGATGTATCACTTTTGGGATGCAGCAACAAGGAGGCAGGGTAGGATTTGCATTCATGGACCAAAAGAGAAGAACCAAAAAAGAAGAGATTCCTCAAAAGCTCCCTTACACTTAGAAATTAATTCTTCCTTGCAAAAAGTAAATTTGAGTCTTTATTTTTAAAGACAACTGTGTTTTCCATTGCCCTGGAGGAGATTCTGCCTCTTACAAAACTGAGCCTGACAGAAGTGACTTTGTGCTGCATATCCACCCAGTTTGCTCCCACTGAGACTTGTGAAGTCTGTGACACTGTGCAGTAGTACCCAGGTTCACTGATGTAAATTTGAGGAGACAGACAGCTCCAGCAGCTCCAGGCAAATAGCAGCAGTACCACAGCCCATGGTAGAAATGAGTGTGATCCTGTTGGTTCCTCAATCCAGCTGCTCACACCTTGGGTTTCCTCCTAGAACTTGATGGCATCCCATGTGACAGATACTTGACAAAAATGCTTAGAACAGAAAAGCTATAAGGTTACCAAATCCTGACATGAATCATTACAAGGGAACAGAGTAATTAAAAAGGGAAACACTGGATCTTCTCAAAAAGCTCATAATATTCAGAGCCCGGAAAACAGACGAGCTACCAAAAAGAAAATATTTTCTAAGTATATACTGCCCTCCTGTGTACAACTCGGTATTAAATCCAACAGATGCAGCCTATTTCAAAAACAGAAAATAATGTGGTGCTGTGGTGTCCCAGATAACGTAGGAACAGTGGTAAAATCCTGGCACTAGGGAACAAATTGAAGGCACAGTTCAGACCAGGGCTGTCATCAATGAGAAACTAATTACTGCCATGGGCCTTCATCCGTCTTTTATGAAGATGATCATGCTGGATCCCTAGGACCAGAAGCCATGAGAGCTGCAGAATTTCTCACAGGCAAAAGGCAAAGCACCCCCAAGCTGCCTCTGAACTCTACCACAATCACAGATTGCCCACAAATGACTGACTGCTTTAAATAAAATTAATTTCTTCCAGTTAAAGCTTCTAACAAACCATGTGAGTTTGGCACATTCCTGCTTAAATACTCACCTTTGCAGAGATTATGTCTTTTTTTTATTATTCTTGATACCTTTTTCAACAGTGATACCTTTTCCAACAGTTCTTTTCTTTCAGAAAAGAAAAAAAAAAAAAAGGATTTTAACTGCATTAAAATAACTTCAGTGTGAAAAATTAACTGTTTATTTCTGTTAAACTGCTGTGCAGAGATCCTACTGCACTAGTATACATCACTTCTCAGTGCAAAGTTTGAAACCATTAAATACCTCTCCTCTGCTTTCTATTTCAGCTTGCCCTTTTCAGAAAAGCAGGTCCTTAAGCAACTGCAGAGCAAAACTGAGAGCAAATTCATAGCCACAGTGAAAGGTACACAATCTCTGTTTCCCATTGCAAGATGTATTTGCACTTTCACGCTCTTAACATTTAATTGAAATGGCGTCTTAATTAAATTGAAAAAGTCTCTTAAGATCATAGTAAGATTGATTTAAAAATTAATACATATTTGTCTTCTAGGCATACCATGGCTTCCTAACACAATTAAAAAAAATAATTTTTCAGGTAACTCAGTTACTATTTGAAAAAAATCCAGCATAATCTTTATAAAAGCTAAGTAAAAACTTCAGGAGCTTAGCAGATATGAGTAGCTGAATTTTCACAATGTTTACATGGCACACTGAAGAAGAGCATTATTGCTGAAATAGATTCTTTATTTCCTGAAACATTCCAAAACAGCAGTATACACAGTTGTAATCAAATATTAAATCATATGCCATTGTAAGAAAGCATTGATTAGTGCAATTGGATTTTGTAAAAGATCTATCAAAAGATTTATTCACATTAAAACTCATTTTCCATAAGCAACTGTTAATAAAACATTACAATTTTATTCTTTGTAATAAAGTACTGAAAATCAACAGTAGTTTTAGAGATCACTGTACCTTTGTAAGTGCAATGTGATTTATGCTGCCATTTTAAATACAAAACACTATGACAATAAATTAACAATTCAACAAATGGTGGTAGACCAACAAAACCATGCTGACCCAGCTGGATAGCAATTTCCAGTGAATGCTACCTTTTTTCTTTTGTGCTTCTGCAACATAAATATACTGCTTTGTATTGCCAATGGTCAGATTTTTAAGATATGTTCCTAGTGCTAAAAAAGTACATTACCCCAAAAATATTATTTATGGCACAGAAAAAGTTAAATTATCTCTCTGTAGTTCAAGGTCCAGGCAAGTTTAAATGAATTAAGTATACAAAATAAAATATACTGAAAGCACTAGAAAAAAATTCAAGCACATACATAAGTACCCCAAAATTGAAAATAAAATGCGTGATGACTTTACACTGAATAAATTATCTCAGAACTTCAGTACGGCAAAGCTGCCCAAAAGCAAAATATCCTAGTTCGTGCCAGGGAAATACTCTTGTATTTTGCACACATATAATACTTTCTTCAGCTCCAAATGCCAACACTGCCATTGTTAGTCTGCTAACAATGCAGCTGTTCAGGCAACTGATTAAGTGCAATATTTAGTATTTGATAAGATGTTCATTTTTTAAAAATGACATGGCATTGTAGATAGTTACAGATTAAGATCCTGGGGAAAATAATACTGTATGACCCTCCTTTTCCAAATCACTGTTACCCAGCCAGCTGGGTAATGAAATCCACATTGTGTGTTTTCCACTGTTGAGGGCATCCTTCATCAATAGCAGCCGTCTCTCCAGTTCCCATCCCGTATCGTGCTCAGCGACGACAGTGGCTTTGGAGGCTGAAGAAAACTGTATTAACCAAATGACAGGGAAAAAAAAAGAAAGAAAATGAGGTCATATTTCCTGTGAAAGATCAAGGTAAAAGACATCATTTACTTCTGCAGTGACAATGGCTTTGGGGCTTGCTTAGAGACATCCCTCTGGTGTATTTCTGGCTACATATTAGTGCACATATAAAGATCTATGGTGAAATTAAGGCCATTTCCAATGAGAAGAGCATGAAAGATTTGTAAAAAGGAATTGAGTGAATAATTGTAATCATGAATGAGATGCCTTTAAATAACAAGATTTGGTTTTTCAGAGCTAAAGACAGTAAAAACACATTTTTGTCACTATGGGCAGCCGAGCTCCAATGGGAAACACTTTCCAAAAAGCTATTGTGCCTAGCATACTCATGAAAAACCAGCAGTTTATAGAAATACTGTGCAAGCAGCAAAGAATTTTATCAGCTGACCGAGTTCTCCTCCAGACCCTCTTTTATCGAGGACATGTGACGGTGTGTTTCCAGAGCCACAAGTTCCAGCACTGTAACTCCTGACAGGAACTCACCATCCCCTGGGTTCCCACCCTCACACCTGGGCTGCATCTCTCACTCATCAATGAAGACATCTAAAACACTTCTTGACCATCTTCCAAACCCTCCAGGTTAATACTGAGGCAACTATTTCAAGTAAAACGAAAAAAATTAAAAACAACCTGAAAATCTGACTTGACCTAACTGCCAACTCACTGGTAACACAGTAGGCTCTGTATCTAATTTGCCACAACTGTAATTTTGTCACACCCCAATTTGCTGAAAAAAATGTGTTTCAATTTTGTGAAACTATTTCATATAAAAGCAGACCTCAAGCCTTGTTTTCAAACTACACTGCTTTTGTTATAAGTTATTAATGCCTCCTTTTCCTTCCAAATGCTGCTTGCTGTAAAAAGGCAGAGGTATCTTGCAGAGCAGGCAGTTGGTAGGTCAGTCATCAGAGCAGCTTCAGCTTTCTGCTACAACTGCTTTTTTAGTAGCAAAAACACTGCACTTAAGTAAAAACAGTTGGCTAAAGTCAGATTCAGCCAAGCTGCTTTTGTGTAGCTCCATTTCAGCGTAGCACCATTTATCTTTGATATAAATCCAGTTACTTGAGACTAAGAACATAATCTGCCTTTGCTGTTTTCTGCAAGTGCTGCTTTCGTTTCCAGAGAAAAAGGAAGAAAATATGTTTAATAATCTTCAAAAAAAAAACCCAAACAGAGAGGGAAAAAAAAAGAAAAAAAGAATAATTAGCTAACTTGAAAATAATTGCAAGAATACTGCTGTGTATCCAGAGGTGAATCTCTGCTACAGGGCACTGACAGAAAAACGTGCCAGCAACGAAAACCAGTTCAAACAAGCACAAGCTGTCGGTATGACATCACGCTGTTTGACACAAGAGTTGTGGAGGGGCCGTAATGCATTTCCATCACCATTTTCCATCACCAGCTGGATTGCAGCAACTGGCTCCAGTACAAGGCAGCAGTAATAAGCAAGTCCTGGCTCCACAGGTATGCTTACATTCCTGCCACACTTATGCCTGGTATCTAGCATGATCCAGATCCTGAGTTGCTCTGGCTTTAGCTGGAATCTGTCTCATCACCATGGCCTTTTTTGGAGACTGGGAGTGTTGGCTGACCCTGATCACCACCAACACTGCTCTAGGCCGGACACTGCAGGGCAGACCAGCTATCCCACTCAGCCCCCTGCTCACCCTGCCCTAAGGGCAGCTGCCCCCACTGCCCTTCACACTGCAGGGAACTGAAAGGTGGGGTCTTCAAGAAGCCTTGAGATTGGAGTTGGAAAGGGCTGAGGGTTGTGTGGATCCTTTTTGCTCAACAGGAACAAAAAAGAAAAAGGTTCTGACTTCTAAGACTAAGAAGAGATGGATTATACCATCACAATTTCTTTAAACTGCTTGAATCTCTATTAGTAAGGAGAAAATCAGTTAATATTTAGCCAAGTTATTTATCTCAGCTATTACAATTTTATATTACAAATTATTTTATATTACAAATTATTACTCCCTCATCCAGTGTTTTATTCTATGCAGCACATACTAAAGTTCCCTAATGCAACCCAAATATAATGTGTCTAAGAACCCACTTTAAGTATCTGAAATACCAGCAACTTGGCTACTTAACAGTCTGGCCAAAGGTAGGAAGACAGATTTGAATGTGCATTTCTCCCTGAACATCTCACTTATTTAAAAAAACAAAAGACCTTTTTTATTTCTAACCAAGTCATAACTAGCAACACTATTTAAGTTTGAAAGAAGCTAGACTCTTAAACTGATAATCAGAAATACCATTCATTAGAAAATACCACTGTTAAAAAAACTGACAACTGAATTCCTTCCAGGAAAACTCTGTATGAACTGAAACCGCTTGTATTTTTCCAAATGAATCAATAAAATTGAACGAGGCTGTTAAAGAACTGCAGCTTGAGCTCCAGTCTACCTGTGCATTTTGAGTCCTATGAACTCTGCATTCCCGCAGTGCAAAGACCATCCATCTTCAACAGTCACTGCTTTGGCTCTATGGCAACACAGGATGCAGCTAAGGCACATTTGAAGGAATGGAGACAGGAGCCCAGACTTCATGGACTATAAATAGCTTTGTTACTGATTTGAATCAGCTTCTAATAAAAACAGCATTGAGAGTACAGTGTCTCACTCTCCCACTGAAACCTCTTAATTTTGTTTTTCTTTAATATTGTCTTGTTGTATGAGAAGTTACAAAATAGCAAGGGACTGGTCTTCATGACCCAGAAAGGCTTCCTCACATGTTGCTATGAAAGATTTAAGAGCTCTCCAGAAGAACATGAAGTAGAGGGAAGTAAAAAGAAAAAAGGAAAGAAAACCCTCAACTATAAAGAAGTCTAACTGAAAGAGTTTCCAGCTGAGAGCAAAGAAGGTTATAATAGAAATCTCATGGTACAGTCCTCATCAAAGAAGGAACCTGACGGCTCTTTATCAAAGTTTCACCGCAGTTGGTCAAAATCTGTTGTCAGTCACATCAGTGTAATCCCCAAGTAACTCAACCAAAGAGAGAATGTGAACAATTGAACTTATTCTGGATCTAGCCAGTATGTAGTGAAAAGCACAAAAATGATGAGAGCTAAACAGTGACAGTTCATCCAACAGAAAATGAGGTGGTCACACAGCAGGCCCTCACAAGAGGAGGGATGTGTGCAATACGAAGAAATAGTTGGAGGAGCTAACACAAGTTGAGAGAAGTTTTTCCTTGAAAAGACTTAATTCCTATTAATTACCGAACATGGAGCTAAGAGTTTAACCCCCAGCTAAGATAAGGTGATTAAAACAAAATCTCTTTCATCAAGCCTGTTATACTGCTTGACCTAAAAATAATTAATTTGAAGATTAATTTCCCTTTCTCATTTTTTTCTGCATGCAAAAATTTGCATTTGCTTAACAGTACAGCTTATTGCAACTGTGTGATATTCCAGGACACCTTGTGTGCCTGTTGTCTCCCAGCTGGAATTGAAAAGATGCTGGTTCAACCCAAGAATGCACAATCCAGGATATTTCCTTCTTCACAACGCTGCAATGGTACAACTTGCATTTTTACAGACTATTGCCATTTACAACAGGGATGCAGCTCTTTCTATGTGAACACTCTAAGACTGGCTCATGCTGTGACACTGAAATAGCAGTAGGCACAAGTCTGGGAAAAGGTAAGCCACATCAGTTAATGATATGAGGTTTGTGTTTGTTTGGACTTCTTCGTGACAATCCATTCCTATTCACACATGTTTACACACTATCCATTATCAGAGTTTCCTAGGGGCTACCAGCATGCATTGTCTATCACTAATTCTGGCAAGCAATCTTCACCGATTCAGTGACTCAGCACCAGGAGACAGAAGCATATGTTTCATAGATCCACATTCAGGAGGTAAAAACATTCCACAATTTAAGCCTAAGCTATTCACACAGAGACTGAGGCCAGTTTAACTCTCACCTTCGAACTGGCTGTGCAATTTTACTTCTGGGAATGCCACTCCCATTGACGGCCAGCGATGGTCTTGGAAGAGCACTGCGCCCTACAACGCCTTGCCCAGCAGTCTTGTTTGGCATTGGGATCCCAGTGTTGGAATACAGCTGTGAGTTGCTGGACACTGGAATACTGCTACTATTACTACTCCCTTGTACAGTTGGGCTTACATAGGCAGTAGCTTTGAGAGGCTGTCTGACAGACACTGGAAAATGTCCCACACTGTGAACTCGGTGCTGAAGCTGTCCTGGTGATGGAACTGTGAAGAGAAAACAAAGCAACAAGGTCAGTATGCAACAAATAAAACCAGGTAGTAATGCTAATTTCTAAATAGATCTGAAAAAGGATAAACACATTATTATACAATTTACTTGCTGATTACAAACTGTTGAAAAACCTCCTGAATCCAATACTATAACATTGCACTGAACTAAAATATCCTGTTCCACCCCCATCCTGAAAATAATCCTAGTCCATATTCATCTTTCTTTTTCCCTTCAAAGAGATTAAATTAGCCATTATAAGCACACTAAATCCACCAACACACTTAGAGCTTTAAACAGGAGAAACTGCTGAAGGTATAAATTAGTCACTGTTAGGTGATTAGGTTTTTGTGAGGTGGCTTGCAACAACCACATCTTGTTCGAGCAACATTGCATTAAAGCATTATGAAGCATCACAGAAATTTAAGCTTTATGCATAAAAACAATAAAGAGGCTATAAAAATCTTGAATGTAACAGCATATTCCACAGCTGATATTATGTAAACTATCATTTTATATCAACATTATGAGCTCCAGAAGCTTTATATATAGATTTTTCTACCCAATCCTGCCCTCTGGTGTACATTTGGCAGGCATCACCACTTTCCTAGTCCATGTACCAAAAGCAAACTGTCAAAAGCCTGAAGCATATAAATTAAGACACTACATTTAGAGCAATCCTTTTTCAAGTCTTTGAAAAAAAAGGACATCTTTAAACCCTTTAAGGACACAGAAAAAACTGCAGGGGAGTGATTCAATGAAACTATACTGTCAGTATATTGTTACGGAACTCTTATCATAACATAGCTCCTAAAATACCCCAGCACAGCCACTTACTATAAAGGCCTTTTAAAAAAATTCTTCAGAAAAATGGAATTTTACACACACACACACAAGTATGAACACACAAATAAATATGTATTCCTAAAATAATTAACAAAATTAAACGCTCAACACATGACCGTGAAAATCCATGTGGGAACCTGAAATACTTCCATTTTCATATTAAAACAGGAAAAAAATACAACAAAATTACCCATCAGTCAAGAATATTTTCCAGAAAAGAGGCAATTTAATTGTTTTGAAGACATTGTAATTTCTGCTCAAAGTTTAAAGAAGACAGGAAAAGTTTTTGCTGACTTCTCCCTCTATAATCTCACAAGAAATGGAGAGTGCAAGTTAAATCCCTTCTTCTCAAATAATTTGTTTGCTCCTCTTTGTTTCTACCTGTGTCCAGTGAAATCCACTTTTCCCATTTCCACTCGAGAACCTCAACCACCGTGATAGAAAAGATGGGTTTGGATCTTGACCTATCTTGCTCAGATTCTACATTAATAATTCATCTACTACATCAATACTCCCTTCATCCCCCGCATCAAGAAGTCACCTAAATTATACCAATTATTTTAATTCCCCCAGTCAACAATTATATTATACTCCAGAATAGAACCCTCTGTTTACTGCATTTCCTCAGAAGAAAGTGGCTCAACTTCAGTAGGAAAGAGGTCATGGATTTTAAGACAGTGTTTATACAGTGTACTATACAACCAGCATTGCATAAATTACCCAGAAAAACAGATTTCAATTGTAGTATCAAAACTAAAAATGTGATCTCATATGAATTAATTGCATTTTTGGTGTTTCTAAAATATTACTCTTTATTGCTACTATTATTTCAGTTTTAATGCTGGCACAAGATAAATGGGCAAAGAAAAAAAAAAAAGGGAAGAAACTTTCAATAACAACACTGGCAGAACTTGCTCTCCAAAACAGAAATTTTGAAAATCCTGAGGTATATTACAATCTAGTGCAAAAGAACAGTTTGCTTTTAATTTTTCTTAGACAAAAGATCAGTGACAAGGACATGTATTCTACCCCTTTATTGATCCCTTGCGGTCAGCTAAAGAACACAGGTACTTACTACAGGACTGCATCCTTGAAATCCCATTACTAGCTCCATGCAAATTGGAGTCAAAGCTCTGACTATTCCTCACAGTGACAGGAGAACCAGCAAAGCCAGAAGTACTGCTAATGGTGGGGGTGCTTGGCATTCGAGCGAGGTTAGGCATGCTTCTGCGGAGTTTGTCTGGAGCAAAAGAAGACAACATCCATTAGTCAGGTCAGAATTTCCAACAAACACAAGCAGCCTCGGCGTCATTTCCGTAGAAAATCAGAATTGTAACAAACCATTTCAAACAATAAACAAAAAGAGAGGTTTTGCTCTACCAGAAGAATATGAATATGTTATTGACAGCTTTCAAATTGAATCATTATGACTACTGTAACAGTATGATTATTCACAAGTTATTTTGAAGACACCAGTAGGCAGTACATTTGCAGAACTGCAAGGATTTAAACAATAAATAATGATGAGTTTCACATAGATGTGTAAAGTAGGTCAGGTGAAACATGCCCTAAATGCGCCTGTTTCTTTGCAGTGAATACAAAAGCAGAACTGCACTGGCAGTGAGACTCAGCTATTTACTCTGTGGATGTCTAAAGACAGGTGAGAAATCCATCCCAAGTGACTGAAGTCTTGCTTTCAGGTGCCAGTAAGATGCTAAATAACTCCATTTAGAACCTAACCTTGTAAGTATGTTAAGTTTCTGCAGGAAGCCACATGCAAAAACTGCCAAGTCCTGATGTTGTTCAGTTGGTTGGAGCCCTGTGTTGATACAAAAAATTTCAAATCGGGTGTTTCTCCCTCCTACCTCACTTGGGTACCTGATTTGGTAGGCATTTTCAGAGTAGGCTTTTTTGCAGAGCTTTTCACAAGAAGAAAGCTGCAAATGTCCCAAGTATTTTTGAAGCAGGTATAACAGCTAAGTGTCTAAGAGGTGAGAAGATGTCTGCAATCCCACTCACACCGGTTCATTTGAAGAGAGAAGTTGAATCCTTCCTGACACCTCAAGGCGGCTTCCTAACCACAACATCAGGAGGTAATCTAAGGGAAAAGTCTTCCAGTCTCTTCTGCTGTCAGGCCAAAGGGAGATGTTCTATCAGAAGGGACTGGGAAAAAGGCACAGACTGAAGGACCTGGTCCTGTGACATGACAGACTTCAGCAAAGCACCGCTGTGGGAAAACAATGGGCATTTATTAAATTGTCATTGACAATATCAGCAAGGTTTGCCTCTTGGTCAGGTTCAGAAGCACAAGTCCTGTGCCCTGCTGAGGTGGCTACATCCCCCCCTTGACAGCATGGCCAGCACAGAGGTCACCAGGTTCCTGTTCCTGACATAGGTTCCAATGGCTGGCAGGTTCTTATACTGCAACAGAAGGCAGGGGTGTGCTTGTCTTGTAACAGCAGCTACTGCAGCTCTCTCCCACAGAGAGCAGGGCATTTCCAAACTGAAATTTTGGTTTTATGCACAGAACACAGCGCACTGCTTGGAATGATGGCATGGGTCGATCTCCTGGCTCATACAGGGCAAGTTCAGTTCACAGAAACAGCAGATTTATTTAGAAATCTCTGTTGATGAGTCCACATCATATACATATACAACCTATTTAGCACCATCATTAGCTCCTCTAATCCTTAAAGCTGCTAACAAGTGAAAAGTAATACGACGTGACAGTACAGTTCTATCTATACAAGTTATGAGGAGTCACTGACAGTAACTTCAATATGTGACGCCTACGTAACTCCAGCAACCTGGGTCACAGAAAGGTTGTATCTCCAGCAGGAAAAGGAAATGTATGCTTTGAATCTCTGGAAACTACGGTACAGCCAAATCCTAACAAAGAACTACTGTATGGACAACCTTTCATCAAACAAGTCAGAATTGTGCTTCAGTGATTAATTACTGACAGTGGCAGACAGAAACTGTCAAGGGTACAGCAATGAACATTATCAAGGGGACTACCACTGTGGTGAAGGCAGGTAGTAAGTATTAATATCAGTGATGTAACAATGATAAAACAGTTACCAGGCTTCCAAAACTGTCCTGGGGATGCAAACAGTAGCACCCATACAGCTACTGTATGTATATATTTGCAAAATTCTTGAATATTTTAGAAACTGAAGAGGGAACTGTCACCCTATGATGCAATCCTTGGGCAAGAGTGGCAAAAAAAACAAATACGGGATGTCTGTAGCTACAGTAAATTCACAAGTCCTAGCCTACCCTTTAGAAGTACCAGGGCCTGAAATCCTAATTCAACGTTACAGAACTTGGCTAAAAAAGGTTTGAGCATCAGGATGCCAGTAAGGCAAGCATCACTGCATAAAACAGCTTTTTAAGCATCATGTTGTATGGCAGAATTCTTAGGACTCTACATGCTCTTCCACTCAGGGACTCCATCAGCCACCCCAATTATCTGTGAATTATCTGTGCCTTGAACTGTCCAGTGGGTGCAGCTACAATAGCGGAAAAATAGGTACAGAAGTAGCTTGGATTTCCTCCATGTCTTGGGTGGCCACATCTTTTGCCTCCTGTTCATTAGTCCCTTCTTTTTCCAGCAGTTTGCTCTGCTGCTGATTCATTCAGTCCTCAGGCAGCAGATTCCTGCTGCACCTGCAAAGTCTCATCCGTCAAGCAGCTGTGTTACTTCTTTGATGGGTCCTTGTGTCTGCTGAGATAAATGGCCCTGAAAAGCAATGAAAATAGCAGGTCAGTTTTGTGTTTGGGGAAAACCCAGAAATGTTCGCCTTGATGGCATTCTGAAGCTTTCATCTCCTTGGATGATGCATTCTCTTTCATCTCCTTCTTGAAGTTTGTTCTGTCACCTGCTTCACTCCTAAGAACAGTGGAAATAGTCTTACAGACGCTTTGTTTGTAAATGGAATGATGGCTCTTATGAGCTTAATGCATGGAAGCAAAAGCTGGGAATTACATGATTTTAATATTATTTCAGGCCACTGATATTTGACTAGATATGAACTTGCTGGAAATATATGAGAAGAAAACAAAAATATTTTTCCAAGATGCTTTCCTTTCCAGACCTCTTTGCTCGCCTAAAGACTCATGAGAAAATCAACAGAGAGGAGAAGGAGTAGCGATATACTCTCAGTTGAGAATGAATTTGCTCACATAGTCCTGTTTGTGATGAACACTGGAATTTGCTACAGTTTCTGCTACCTTTTCTGCACTAATCTCATTCACAGGCAAACCTAAAAAAAATCATCAGTTGCCTGGAGTTTGTTTTGTTGGAAGACGTGGATAGTAACACCAATAGGGGACTTCAAAGGACCTACACCTGCTCAAGAAATGACTGGATATGGCACTTGGTGTCACGGTCTAGTTGGAAAGGTGGTCATCAGTCAATGACTGGAATTGGTATCTCCAACAGCTTCCACAGTTGTTATTGTGAACCACAGTACGCTGGAAAAAATAAGGTGTTTAAGTAGAACGCAGCCATATAAACCATCACAGGTGTATCTTCGCCTTTCCCAGCCTTCTTTGAGATAAAACATCATGACATACACACATCATATTGTTGAGGTATTTGTATTGTATTTGTGAAGAAAATTCAAGGACAGGTCATGGAAGGGGAGTTAATAATTAGTTACTGGTTCTTACCACCTTCTAAGAATAATTCATGCATATACACATGTGCTTGTCATTTCATGAGCTTTCTTTAGGCAGCACACATTGCCCTTCCACGTATCTGCAGCAGAATTGCCTACTGCATGTTTACGCTTTTCCATCTATGTGGCATCCATGCTGCATTAGCCCATTGCTTTTACAGCACAAGAAAAGCTGGGAATTGTGAAATACAGGATCCTATGCCTTCAGCTGAAAATGAAAAGGCCACCCCACAGCACAGATCATATTCACTACTGCTAGAAACAGGTCAAAAGGCAAGAAGTCTCCTTTCTTTGTCAAACATTCCACAAAATTACAGTGAAGACAACAGCTCGCCTCTCACCCAGCTGCTTCAGTTGTGATTTTTTGCCAGGATGTTCTTCTCCTGATGCTATTTCTTCTCTGAAGTCAGCTTGGGATCAGTGGCCCAGCTTCCTTCTGGCAGGACACCAGAACAGGCAGCACCTGCTTTCTGTCTTCTGATCCCCACACTGCTGGTGGCCGTCCTCGTTCCACTGCTTCTTTTTTTTCCCTTCCCTGACCTAATACTATCACTGGCCGAAGATTAATTCCATGTAGCACGCAAACAGACCTTGTCCTTGGAGCAAAGCTGCCCTAGAGGAGGTGCACTCTTGGTGGGCTGCCAGATGGGGACTTCTGTAGCAGTCCTTGGTCAGTATCATCTTCTATCTGCCAAAATGCCTCTTCCCATGAGGTTCTCCTGGCACGGAGGGCTTAAATTGACTCTACAGTGAAGTCTCTTGACACACATTTATTCCTTCACAGTTATTCTCAGCAAGGGTTGTCCATGTTTTATTTGAATGAAAGGACTCACAAACCTCACCAAAAACACAGAAGTGTGATACAATGAATCAGAATTATTAGTATCTCAGAGAATCTGTATTGTTGCTTGGGCTATGATAGATGTTTCTCACACATATTTAAATCCTTCACACAAATTCTGCAAATTTAATTCTGCCTTATCTATATTGTATGCACAAATAGGTCAGGGTAAAACCATAAGGAAAAAACCCGTGCTTCTCAATTTTAAATATGATGTTCTACATTATGTAGGCATTCAGAGTGTGTTCTGAAATCCTTAACAAACTTGTAGATTCTGTTACAACTTCTCTTGTAGACACTATTTGGAGTCTCTTTATGGGATTAATTTCTCTTCCTCATCTCTGAAGACTTGAGATGAGTATCCATGTGATATCTGTCACAGTTACAACATTTATGACATTCCAAATACACCAGGGTCTTTTTAATAGTCTGTGGAATCACAAGCTGATACAACAGAGACATCAGTGTGTAAAAACACCAACACAGATTAAAGCAAACCCTTCAGTTAAGTGGGTGATGCCATTCTCAATAATGTAAATACCCACATTTTATTCAGAATTATTATTTCATCTCATCCTGGCTCCACATACATATGTCTCCCACCACAGATAGTTAAAGCCAATTAAAGATTTTTCCATTAGCCTTCCATAAATTGTCCCACTGATCACTGCCCGCAATATAATCCAAAGATAGCAAAGTAAGATTATTTTACTCCTTTTCTGTAATAAAGTCTGCAACAATTTCCTAGAGAGAATTTTTCCTTTCTTACTGAGCAAGAAAGTTTATAAGCAGACAATATTTCATAAGCCTATGCTGAACCCATATCTAAACTCATTGTACTGCTGCTCTTCTATTTCTGCCTGGATTTTGCTTAAAAACCCAAACAACAAACAGAAACCTCAACTGCAGCTTTCAAAATTAGGCAACTGCCAATGATGTCCAAAATATTTTTGAAGTGTAGGCAAGAAGGCTACTCATAACTAGTAATTTCTGGAAAATAAAAGCAAAGTTTTTCAGATAAATGGTATCTGTGGCCTGTTTATGAAAGTATATGCCAAGCTAAAAACTTAAAAAGCATTGTAAAAAGGTAATAGAAAATATACATTATGATTAACCAGACTGAATGCATTGCTACTCCATAAACCATGTATTTTTTTATCCACCCCTTCTTACTGTATTATAATAAACTCTTCTTTACCTGGAATAATTTGCCCGAAGTACAAAGTTTCCAATTTTCACGTATAATAAAATTGGACACTTTAAAATGCACATAGAATAAAAGGTGCCAGGATAAAAGGTTGTGAGCAAGCTGTTCTCAGAGATGGAAAGTGGGCCTGAACACAAGATCAATCCCATGTCCAGTATCGTTTCTATCCTAGATTTTGATTACTCTGGATGATTTTACAGCACTGTAGTTAACCATTACTTCTGGTTTCAGAAAATCAGAAGAATAAATGACAAAAAATTATAACAGCTATTATAAATGTATGAAATTACTAAACAGAAACAAAATGTATTTTTTTAAAAGTTGAAGTGAAAGTAGTTACTTTTGCATCAAAGTAACAAAAATAATGTGTACTTATGGACAATATAAAGCAGAACCCAGACTTTCAACGGTATTTCTTATATGAAAATGATTATATATAAAGTATTCTTTATATTAATAGTTAGCAACATTTTTAAGTTGCTAATCCATAACTTCTTCAAATTAAACTAAGGAGAGAGACATAAGCATAAATCTTTCCACTGCAAACATATTAAAAGCTTTATTAAAGTATAAAAGACATACTAACTAGACAAACTCACTTCAGCTAATTATAATAGATACTTAAAAGCTATTCACATCCTGTCTCACTCATATTTTCTTTAAATTATCTATTTCTGACCTACCAACCAATTACAAAATCCATGAAAATCAGAATACCTTCAGACGTTTACAAATGGATTTTTTCTGATGTAATTCATCATTACAGAAAATTCAGCTGACTTAGGAAGAGGGTGTATTTAAACAAGGAAAATAAAACCAAACAGATTTCACACAAATCTTTTCTATTACTATATTCTTGCCAGAACTGGCAATAAAACCTATTAGAAAAGCAAAGATAACATACAGATATCTACAGATAGTGGCTGTGAAAGTTCTGTTTAAAAGGTTAACAAGTACACCCACAACTCATGCTGTAAGTGGCCCTGCATACACTTTAAACATCTTGCAACATACTTCACATCTAAACATATTAAGATTGGCACACACCTGCCACTTCATGCTGGTGTTTACCAGGAGCCTTCCAGTATTATCAAGCTATTGGGGACTGGCAGTAAATGTGACCGACACTATTCACAGGGATAAGGTGAGATAAAGAACCTGGACCTGAGAGTGGGAGTTACATGGTGTGGTGTGGTCCAGAAGTATGTAATTTTATCTTCAAATAGATGTACAGCAATTTAAAACAGGGAAGAGTGTCAATATTACAGCAGGGGCAGTGCTTTGCTACAATTCATTGACAAGAACAATGCATGAACTCAAAAATACAGCTTTAAACACAGCTGGAAAACATCTGGTGAGAGACTATTCTCACCCCCAGAAAAGGCAGGAGATCACCAGAAACTGCAAACTATTTATCTGGTTTTATCTATTGTCATCATTAAAATGCAACCCTGGGGATGAAGACAAACAGACCTTTGGCAATAGTAAGCTATCAGACACCTGGTGCACAAGTCAGTGCCTATGTGAAGGTACCTCATGGTATCCCACAGATCTTGGGCTGTTCTCATGTAGCTCTACCCAGGCAGCTGAATTAGGCCCTTCATACACAGGTGGGCAACCACATCTCAGTGTTTAAATGCATGTGCTTCTCATCATGCAACCAGTATTATACTATACTATAAGGTTTATCACATCTTCACCAGATTTTTCACATGCAGGTATTAAGTACCTCAACTAGAGGACCATGCCAGACAAACATCATCAAAAGCAAGTAGGGCAGCATCCCTGAAAGTATTTGCCTGAAAGCAAAACACTGTAATTAAATATAAGCTAAATATATAGACTAGTTTAGGGAAAATATTGGGTCAAAGCTAAACACTGAGGTTTTACCCCAGATTGAGAATCAAAATTCAACAGTAATTTTCCTCTTATTCTTTTATGTAAAGCTCTGTGAATGCCCAGATGAAGCAGAGGCCAGACCCTTGATTGCACATACAAGAATGTAAGTGAACTCTTCGGGGGAAGACAAAGGAATAAAGATTTCAGAAGACTGTAGGAATGGCCAAGAGCAGCACAACATGTGGCATGTGTGACTTAATTATTAATTAGGAATCATGTTTTTCACATATACTGGAGGCAGAAACTAAAAGTTCCGTTCTTCCATCTTCCACACCCTTCCTTCTCTATTGCCCTGGTAAACTAAGAATGCAGAACATATCATCCATCACAGAGAGCTTCATAAAATTCTTGTTTTGCAGTCTACCTCCATTTCAAGGTGTAGGCACTCTTGAGAGACAATGAAATTGCTGCCAAGAGGATAAGTGCTGATGAGAAGATGCTGTAATACTACACAGACATATTCAGCACAGTGAACACTTGGACTATCTCTTTGTCTGCCCAAAGAACACAGTCAAAGTAAAATGTTCTTTTGGAATCTAAATCTCATCACCATCAATATTTGCCCTTACGTGGATCAGAGCTGCATGCATTAGAGGCTGAAGGTGTAGAAGCTGAGGAGGTAATTCCCTTTTAAAGACAGTGGTACTGACTGTTTTAGCACTGTTTGTCATTCCTGTAAACTGGTAACTGAAGTCACATGCCCAACTTCTGGGTTATGCCAAATACATTATCCAACACCTCTAAGCTCTTGAGAAAAAAGTCAATCAGGTGATAAAACTGGTGATCTTTTACACATATTCACTCTGTACTTAAACTAGGAGCCTAATGTTTTTAGGGCCTTAAAGGTTTCCATGCCTTTCCATGCAGGAAATCCAATGCTTAAGTTCCACTGATATGGAACACGAAAAAAAATAATTCAAAACACATTTGGGAGCCACATTAAAACTCAGCAGAAACATATCATTCTCTTATTCCTGAACAAAAATGCCCCAAAGCCTTCCTTTCTAACTCCTAACATTTCTGCAAGCCCAGCAATGCTGTCATACTCTTGCACCTCCCTGACAAGAGAACTAACATTAAAATTAATATGGCACAAATGCTCTACCAACAGACACCCATGCTGCTCTACCCTCTGTTAACATCACCTCTCCTTCTATATTGCCACTTGTCAATTATACTTCCATGTCATGGCTTACTTCTATGTAAGCAGAATGTAACTTCCACTAAGTGGTTTGGGCACCAACCTGTCATGTCTTGTTTGTCAGAAAAGCAATATGCATACCTGAAGCACCATAAATAGCAACTATGTTGTTTTGAACAACAGATTTCCTTTCTTGCCCAAGGGTGAGCTGTAACCTGTAATGTTACAAACAAGACTCTGACTGGAAATGGACTATTTAGAATTAACTTGGGAGAAAGACTGAAGGTATAGGAAAGTGAAATACAGCAGAAAGAAGAAAATTGTTATTATGATAAGGAAAGAAAAGAATTCAACAGCAACAATGGAGGGCAACTTAAATCATGAGTAAGCACTGAGAGACAAGTCTTCCAGATTCTGGAATGTATGTCAAATACAGTGCAAAAAAAGCAGCAGTATCTCAGGAAAGCTTGGGAGTGACATTATCTCCAGCTATGTTAATGATCAGCCCTATCAGATCTGGAACAGAAGCAAGGTGCCATAAGCACTCCTCACAGCACAGCTGCATTAACAGCAAACTTGGGAATAAGAAAGAAAATTAAAATCTGAAAACCCAGATCTGTATTTTACTGCATCCACAATGAAAATCAAACTTGAAAGCCCCAGAATTCTTCTAATCAACCATTAGCCTGCTAAATCTTTAAAGTCTGCTCTTCTTTACTTTTTGTTTCTTTCTTCACTTGTGGTCATCTTTGCAGCATTTTACAACAGGCTAAAGCAACAACTTTCGTGACCAGGTCATAGATTACATTTTGTAGAAAACTGCTTAATAATAACATCCCTAAATCATTTACACAGACTTAAATTATTTGTCACAATTTATGTACAAATAATCTTTAAAATGGCACCAGCACTTGGCAGAGAAAAGACCACTTCTCAGAAAAGCATGCAACCCACCTCCATTAATCCTATTTGGTTGCTGCTCTGGAGTTTGGGCTTGAGGAGAGTAGAAGGGCTGCTGATAAGTATTTGTAGGGAATTGCGGGGAAGTAGGGCTCCTCCTGCAGTCCCGGATACTGGAGAAAGTCTGTGAGTGAGGAATCCCTCTCTGGAAGGGGGAGCAGCGAGTCAGACGTGGCTGCGGAGGTGGAAGGTGGTCAAACTCCTCCTCATCCTCAAGACTATAGCGATCATATTCCTGGTCACTGCATGTCCCTTTTTTTCCCGCATGCAGAGAAACATTGGAAGTGTGCCTTGACACAGATGCTGAAGTTGAAGCATAATCTTGCCTAAGGCCTGTAAATTCCAAGAGGAGGACGATTCAGCTTCTGCTAAATGATTAACTCTTAGTATGCACTTCAATCTTGAAAACTACACAGGTAAGTAGACAGAATTTTACAGCAAGAATTGAATTTAAAATGTAATCAGGCTGAAGGTCTGATGTAGGACTCATCTATCTTTCAGGGATCTGATCTACCTTTCAGGCATCTGAATTCTTTCCTTCAAAATATTTTTTAATAAAATATTAAAAAAGAATATAGGAATCTCCAGAAGATGTCTTAGATGCCTTTCTTAAGAGGAGCTACTCTCAGGAGGCACCTATTTCTCTGCCAATAAACACTATACGAGTAGTTAAGTTTTTAACTTCTCAATATTCCTAATTAGAGGAATTACACTCACATTAGTTTTCCAAGCTATTGCTACTGAACTTTTGTATTCATGCAACAAAAATATTTACAATGACATCTGTTAAACTTACAACCCATCTAAATCTTCTGCCTCTCCAACCTCCCTGAAACATTAGCTCCTGATAGCATCCAGTCTCATGGACAAGGCTTAGTGGTAACACAACTGTGTTTTACACAGGTACACAATCCTACCATCCTCTTCTCAGAATTTCAGGTTTTGAAAACCATCTCACTATAAGAACTTCCCTGTAAGAGCCTGTTTGCTCCAGGTCAAGTGAGAGGGAAACATTCACATCCCCCTTGCACACCCCTCCTTTCTCCACACACATAGCAACTAAAGAAAAAAATACTGCACTTCCATGAGCCAATTAAGTCTGACAGTAGCTGCAGATAACAACCACCCTAGACTTACAAGAAGCCCTAATTTTTAACAGATGTCTTTGCTTCATAATGGGAACTTCTTAATATGTTTCCTCTCCCCCTTCTCGAGTGGGAGTTTCTATTTGTGGCTGCGAAGAGAGTGTGCCTGCATGCACGTATAGAACTGCCACTTTCCAAGGGATTAAGTGGTCAACAACTGTCACGTGCTCAAACGTTCTCCACCAGCTGCTACTACAAGGATGAGATAGAATCAACTGCACCTGACACAGATTTGAAGAAAAATCAGCATTTTTCTTTCCAGTCTGCCAATGCCCTGATTCCTTGAAGAGCTAAGTACCTGAAGTATTTTTTAAACCTCGCTCTGAAGGAGATGAGCACAGCTGTCATTTAAGTAATGCAATCCTTTGTAACTTTGACAGTCATAACTTTTTCTTCTTTTTAAAATTAGAAAGCTTGTTAATTTTTCTGCTGAACATGATGCGTGCCACCAGACACTCAGCAAGTTCTCCTGTTGACAGGTGATCACTCTGCCTGCTCAGTCTGGTGGTTTCACCCAGATCACAGCTCTAATATCTTCTTCCCGTTTTATTATTTTTGTTTTATATAATCATTTATTACTTGGCATTTTTCAGGCCCCGTCTGTGAATTTCTCTTGCTTTTAATCTCATCACTTCCTCCTTGATATTGCACTTGACACTAACAGGATGCAGGAGAAATACTCCACTTACTGTCTCAGTGACCTCTAAGTCAAATGCCCTTTACTTCATTTTACAAAAATTACTGTTACACCAAACTATAATCTATGTCAAAGAAGACTCGAGGCCCAGATTTGTGCATAATTACTAGTTTTAAATCAAGATATTAAATTTAAAGGCCCCAATTCAGTATTTAAGGGGGATTTAATTTCAAAACTCATATGAATATTTGAGAAAACTGGAGGCAAAGAAATCTGAGAGAGCTGCTTATTTTCTCCTTTCTCATGAAATGCATGCATGAGAAAAATGTTTCAGCATCTTTCCTCTCCAGAAATAAAATTATTTAAATTAATATTCAGAAAAACATAAACATCGAATTTTTAAAGATCAAGTACCAGTTCAGATTAACCTGGATCCAAAAATGTGCACACCATCTCCATGCAGGTGAAGAATATTTCCACCTGCCCCTCAAGAGGCAACACCATTAAAAAAAAAATATATCTACTTGACTTGGATCAGACTGGAGTAGTTTTAACTGTTAGCAGAAATCTTCCTCAGACTGTTATGAAAACCAAAAAAGTGCCACCTACTCTCCTCCTGTAGACGAGCCATGATCTGAACATCAGTGAGGTCCTGCAGCTTGTATCCCATGGAGATGGAATCATCTTCCAGCTCCGAAGTGCTCAGTTCACTGTCTATTGATGACTGTGGACTCAAAGGGGAACTCCTAGAAATGTACCCTATGTAAGAAAACATAGACTTTAGGCTACGAATATGTCTGATGATATTCATGAGAAGCAGTAAGTGTAGGAATGGATCATGAGTTTCCCAACTTGTTCCCAAAACAGCATTGCATATCCCAGACAATGAATAATTTACCCAATACTGTTCTGACACAGCTCAGATTGGTGTAGTCTAACCAACATCTGCATTTGCATCTCTCTTATGGGACTATGGTTCTCCCTACTCTGTTTTGAAAAACAAATGGATATGTGTCACTGACTTCTGCTCAGTACTCAAATGCTGCATCCAAACCACTTAGCTAAATTTTACTATTCGTTTTTAAAGCTTTCTATAATTATCATATTAATCAATCACAGCAACAATTAAGGTTGAACATTTTACAACAGAGAAAGTGTTGCTTCCTTCAGAGCTACCTTTTCAAAAGGCTCTGGATTCTACTTTTTCCCTGCACACAATAGTAAAATATAAACTAATTTGCAATTAGTTGCATGAGCTAGTTCTTGTCCAACTTTGAAGAAAACATCTTATCAACCAAAATAGTAAATAATTTTCTAATATCCTCTGGACCACCAGAGACACACAGGGAAAGAACTGCTATGACTAGGGCTCACCAGCTGTGCACTTCTATCACAGGTGTGTTTGCATCCTCTAGCACTGCTGAAAGCAGCCACATAAAATTCATCCTAAATTCAGCTATTTTCCAATAATATCTCCAAAAGAAAAGGACAGGCAGGGGATTACTTTGCTTTGGAAGGATTGTATGGAGTAAATGTGTTTGCTTTTTTAAATGTGCAAGTTACAGCAGTCTCTGAGTTTCTGCAGAGGTACTAACAGCTGTGCTCTTTTGGAGAAGCAGAGGGAAGCTAGACATACCTGAGGGTATCTCAAATAGCGTGAGTTCATTTAGGAACTAGGCTTCATCCCATTGAATAGGGAAGACATTTCACTCACATGCTACAGCAGGTGCTCTGTCTGGAGCTGGCTCTCACCCACAGTGCCCATATCCCTTAAAACAGGGCTTTCTGCAGTGATTTCATGCATTGTTAAGGAACACTGCACACAGACTGGTATGACACTGATCATCAGCCCATCCTCAGCCCATGCCTGCTCCTGCCAGCAATAAAATGTTAATGCCTCTCCCCCAAAAGATTAGTTTCTCCACTGCCACAGCAGTTTAAGAGAAGTCACACATACAAACTAACTCCTGGTATCTGCAGTGAAGAAGAAAATCACAAATCCTTGCAATTTACAGTCCACAGAAAGTTTTCAATTTCCCTAGAACTTGTGTGTTCCCTGAAAATCAGTGGAAACAAAAATCTTGAACATTAGCAACAATACCACCTTGAAAAAAGGCATGATTCTGCCAGCTCTTATTATAAATTCTCACTGCAATTTCATTACACAGCTGTACATATGTTTCTCTGGACACAAGGAAGGGGCACCGTGGGGCAGAAATGAGGAACAAAGCTGAGGACTGTTTAAGCTGACACAGTCACAACTGTACTACTGGGTACATCACTAGTGGTATTTACTAGCATCACTTTCCCATAATATGCTGGTTAGGACTTGTAGTTAACAACCAAATTTTAGGCCATTAAAAAAAACAAAACCAAACAAAAATCTCCTTCTGAAATGTGAGTTCATATACAAGCATCCAGAAAGAGTACTGCTGTTAAATGCTAGCAGGATTAGATTCAATCAAGCACTTTTGTAAGCACCATAAATCAATAAAAAGTTAAGCATTACCTGTCCGTTCAGGTGTTAGTATTGCTTTACTGGAAGTTTTAGAGAAGCTGGGACTATTACAGCCATTGGTATATGGGGTGAGTCTTGCAACAGGACTATAGGGAAAAGCCAAGGAGACAGGTGTAGAGAAGAGGTTCCGCCATCGGCTAGCTGTTAGGAATGCGAGGGAGGAGGGGGGAAAAAAACAAGATTTACAGTTATTAATAGAAAAGTACATTCAGAGAGAAAAATCATCTCAATCTGTTCATCAATTTTTTTTAAACTTATTACAAGAGGAAAATTAAGGTGAAAATTCAGCAGCAAATCAGAGGATCAGTACAGTCTTCTGCACGTAAAAGTGAGCTCTAAAAGATTTTCTAGCAAATATATCTGTTGACTATATTTTACATATATACCTGTTTGGTATATATTCATCACATACATCATTGGGTGACCAACACACAAATAATAGAGGAATTAAACTGCTAACTGCTGCAGTTAGCAGAGAAATGAAAATGTAATTTGTAGTGCTCTTCAAGGAATTGTTCATGGCAATTAATCATCACACAATTGAATTAGCAGCTAAATTATCAGTTATGGGAGTTCAGAGACAGAGCAGTAAAAGACTCTTAACCATCAAGTGCTAAAACAAGTGTAATCCCATATCAAGCTTTTAAGCTACCATATTTTCTCCTCCCTTTTTATACCATCAAATTCCTGATTGCATAAGCAATTTATTTTTTTCTTTTTCATTGTTTCTGGAATAACAGAACAAGGCATCCCTTTTTCTACACATTGTTTACAAAAAGCTTGCAAGGCATCTGGTCTTTTAAGCAGTATCACAAAGCACTCAGAGTAGGCAAAAATAAAGCTAAAGGCTTATTTCACTTACATTTACATTTATTTAATTTACATTTTCTTACTCACCTGGTAAAAGTATTAATACTTATTAATATTAATTAATTAATACTTATTAATACAATTAGTTTGGCCTATTTTTACATGCCTTGAAAAAGTAACATAAATAAAATTCACATGCTCTTCCAAAAATAAACAAATATTAGTAATAAAATTGTTTTAAGAAAAAGGAAAATCTTAAAGGATAAATTTCAGAGAACTCATACAGATACAAGGAAAGATGAAAAGCATATGATGGGATTTTTTTTTTAATAGAATCTATTTTCTACTCATAGGTGTTATGTACAGGGAGCCAGGAACATACTTATACCTAGCTTTGGAATCAATGGCATAGCCTCAATGCTTAGCAGGTGCTCTTTGCAGTGTCAGATGCCACAAACTGGTTTTCAAAACCAGAAGGGCCCAAAAGCCCTCAAAAGCCCTTCTCCATCACATGGCTATTTAGTACCACAACCTGCTGTGTTACTTGGACTTCTTCATCTGGTCATTTTACACACTAACACCCATTTAAATAATACTCAAGTTTTCTGTTTTCAAACCTCCCTGCCACCAAAATTATTTAGCAGAACATATGAACTTTATTCCTCCTTCTTGCTAACATCAAGTAGCCACGGGAAGGATGTCTTGGTGGGCTGTCAGTCACATCCTCACAACCTTTTGGAGTAATCAGTTTGTCACCAATCCAAACTCTATTTCTCCTTCTATTTATCTTCCTATTCTTTTTGCTTTGACCTACTTAAATGCATCCTGGGTTTGTAAGGAGTAAGAACCTTTTAAACTGCTCCCACAAGTGCTATTAAGCTTGGAGTGAAGACAAGTGCCTGGTTCCAGCACAGGCACAAAGCAATCTGCTGGGGACAGGGATTACCTGCAGGGCACAGGCTCTGAGGAAGGTAGGTAAGTACACATTAGTAATATATAAAATTTTAAACTGTGTTCTTGGCTATCCCCTCATTGAAGAGTTATTGCAATTCTCTCATTTTTGGTGATTCTAGTTCCTGCAAGCTCAAAGAAACCCAAACTTCTGAGATCTTTAAAGGCAGCATCAGCACCACTTTAAGGAAGTGCTTGATGCCAAGCCACAAAACACAGACTTCCCAGCTGGATTGTTTGTCCTCAACATTCACTAACGTGATCAGTTCTAAAATGAAGCATTCAAGTGTCCTAGGACAAAAAAAGAGAGCAAACACAGATGAACATAACTCTACAAGCCTGCAATTAACATGAGTCCCTGAGGATGAGATTAATTCACAAGGTATTAATATCAGCAAATTTATCTAAGGCATTCACTGAAAGAATCCATACAGTAAGAGTAGATCTCAGTATCACATCCACAGCTAATGTCTGTCATTTCCACCAGGAACCATCAATAAGAGCAAGGGATGACAGTTCCTTGAGATTTAATTTTCCTGCCTAGCACAAGCTACTGCTTTGTAGCAGCCTGAACATTTGCCAGGCCAATTAGTTGCCAGCATGTTCTCATCCCCAGATGTGGTGAGGCACACAGCATAAATAAACATCATTCATTACCCTCTACAATAACTGCTGTGAGCTGGCCCACTGAGCACAAGGCAACAGTTATCGTGATTCTGAAAGCAGGAACCCACACCAAGAATATAATTAGTATTTATGGCCAACCAGATTTCAAATTCCTCTTTCAAATTGCATGTGTTCTCAGGGAAAGGTAGCTGGATGAGGCCAAGAAGCTCTATCTGCACTAACCTCTATATATACTAAATCTCTAGGGATACCAATATCCCTAGAGGTATTGGTAAATATATCTATAAATACCAGATTAAATATTCCAAATTCTACAGTCTTCTGCCACCATGCTTCAAATAAAACTTTCTAGTTTAAGCATCAGGAAATGACAGATACTTTTTAGGCATATGAGTAAATCCATTGTTTAGGATCAAATATAGAAAATAGCTTTCATTAGATTTCAAATGGAAATATCAATGTACATATTGAACATTTTACCGTACTAACAAAGACAGCAAAATTAGACTTACTTAAGTCTTGTGCTAGTGCCAAAACCATAAGATGGTACGTAGGAAGTGAGTGCTACAGACATGTAGGCAAATATGTAAATTCATGTAAAATTTGTAAAATCCCAAAACTGCAATGGATAGTCATTTTAGAACAGATATTTTGCTCTAAACTGAATATGAGACTGTCCTGGTTAGCACGATAAGCACCAATCTACTATGCATGGATGAGGCAATTTTGTTAAGACCTTTATTTTAAGTTTAAAATCCCAGCTCTGAATTTTACAGTATTTGCAGCTTCTTCTTAAAGCCCCAGTCCCAGTTATCTGCAGATGAAGCAAGATGATCAGGTACCTTTTAAAAACAAAGAAAGTTTCTCATCTTTGCAGTTGAATAGAAACATAACTAATCCTGCTCTGGGTAACTTATACTGAAGATGCACTGAAGAAAGAGATTCAGCCATGAAAAGGAAAGCAGGGGCATCTAAAACAACAATCAAGAGAAAAGAAACCAAAAAATCCAATTCTTTTACTGACATCAAAGAGGTAAATGCTTTCCATTTGACTTCTTGAAGCATTAAAGTGGTGGGACAAATATTTTAAGAAAATAAGCATAAATTGTCCCAGATTCTAAGTAACTAGACTGCTGATAATGCACTGTGTTATACAGTACCTACTCTAATACATTAGAAAAAGAACTTTCAAATTGACTACGTTAGTTTGAAAATCTTCCCACTAAAAAATAAAATCAATGACAAGTGAAACTGCTCATACCTTTAAAATATTTATTAATAGAACTGAAGGTTTAAAAATTAATTAACCTTATTTTTATAACATCCCTGGAGATACCAAAATGCTAAAATAGATGAAAATAGTAACTCATATAAGAAAATATGAGCAGCTAATTAAAAAATAAAAATATTCACCATACTGACTCCTGTAAGAAGTGTTGCAAAATTTCACATGAAAGCTTGAACAAGTAAACATCCAAAGAACTGCAGCACTCAAAAGGAACCACACAATTCTGTACCATCTTTAAAGCAATTCCCTTCCTAAAACTAATTCTTCATTTAAGCTACATAAGATAAAAAAAAATCCTGAACATATACAGAAGCATGTTTTTGAAAGGGAAGATGAAATTTGCTATTTAAATTAATGGGAATGTTCATCATCTGGAATACAAGGTAGTAACAGGTAGAGATCCTCAATATGTTGTTTTAGTTACATAAACCCCTGTGAGGGGTTACATAGGTGTTAACAGGGACAGCTCAAGCACAGGTCCTCTACTTGAGGAATCAGATACACCTAAAACATCATATGTGATGTATCTAGGACATGTGGATGACCAAGCACTGGAACAGGTTGCCCAGAGAAGCTGTGGAGACTCCCTCACTGGAGTTATTTGAAAGCCATACAGACACAACCCTGTGCAATGTGTTACAGGATGAGCCTGCCTGAGTACGGACGTTGGACCAGATGACTCACTGTGGTCCTTTCCAGCTTGACCCATTCTGTGATTCTGTGGTTGTATTAGCCAAGGCTGTAAGGCCTTCCAAGAAACCAAACCAAGTACATGCACATTTTAAACACCTTCCTATTTTCATAACTCCATTATGAAACTCAGTGAGCTCAGTTTGCCAGAACAAGAACTTACTTTCACTCTAAGCAACACAAATAAACAATATTTTTTTGCTATCGAGACAGAAAACAATAAAATCATATTTATCAGTGTTGTACTACTGACATAACATGCTAAATTATATGAAGCATTATCTGGCTTATTTATCCACTCAATCAGCTTAGATTTTGTATAGACCTCCAGGCAAAGTCAAAAATACTTTTTAGCTCAAGCTTAAAACAAATTATATTGCATACATGCATGCAGTTAAATATGGGTTCTAATTACATAGCCTGAACAAAATCTTCTTTCAAGCCAGCATTGGAGGAACATTCACAATACTGTCATTCCACAGTACAGCAAATAATTTCCTGACAACACAATTTCTTAAGAGTAGAAAACCCAAACCACTTCCCTGGTGTATTCTGCCTATGTGTGGTTGCACAGCAGTCACACTTAAAAGAAAAATATCTCTCATGGGAGTAAAATACAGAGACCTACATGGAAACCAGAAGCATTTAGCTGATCACAGGACAAAATTGAGAGCACTAAAAGGGAATTCAAAACCCTCTCTTTACCTCGCTTTCATAGGCATAAGAATGCCTATGGCAGCTAAGAGGTGTCACCTCAGTGAGGCATAACTAATATCTCCCTCCCAACGACAGGTATTTAACCTTCACTCTTGGTCCCTGTAAAAAAGCAATTCAGAGTCTGAAAACTATTCTTGCAGTCAGATATACATCTGGGAATGGCTATGTGTCTAACATGCCTGAAAAGACTGACAGAGGAAAACATGAAAATATTCCCCGCTACTCCCTGATTAGTGCTGGTACTGGGACACTGGGTCAAGGAGCAGGAAACGTGGGCTCCCACAACTCAGCACTCTGGAGAGATTTACGTGAGTCACTCAAAAACCCAGAGTTCCTGTAAGAACTTGAAGCAATACAAGGTAGAAGACTGGTGCTAGATACTTACCAGGAACCACCACTGTTGCTCCTATCCAATAAGAGAACTTCAGGGAGCCAAGCTTCCAAAGAAGCAGAATCTGTATTTCAAGTAGCTCCTGAACACATGGACCTTAGAAGTACAATCCTTTGGACTGTTTCACAGGGTGAGGCATTCAACTTCTGTTCTCAGAAGGACTGGAACAGCTTCCACAATTTATCAAAACACAGTGCTTCTTCAAAGCTTTCCTCTGCAATTTTATGTAATAAAATTCACTTTTTCAAAAAAAAAATATGGATTTATCATTTACAGGATTGTAAAATCTGGGCTTAAGACAGTGATGTTTTCAGTTCTAATAACTGAGTAAAGAGTATTGAGTTGTACCTGTAAATCTCAAAGTTAGTATAGAGGCAGGTCCATTTTTCCATCTTGTTGAATGTTATACAGCAAACTTCTTGACTTTTCAAGCAGCACACTTCTAGTTCCAGTCTCCCACAGCCATCAGCTTTGGTCATCCCATCAGCTTATTCCAGTCTGATTTCCTAACCACAGCTGTAGCTCAGTCAGCCATCCTACCAGTGGCAGAAACCTTGCCATCAGGCACAGTCACACCTCATATGCTTAATGCACATTTGCAGTCACACTGAAACTGTCATTGCCCAAAACTATTTTCCTGCCCTGACACACAGAGCTCACAAAGTGCTTGAGGCTTGTTTGTCATTTCTGTCCGTTGATTTCTCCATCACAAGAGGGACAGCACCTCCTCACCCCCAATTGCAATGAGAACATAAACTCCCCAAGTACAGACTGTACAAAGGGACTTTTTTCAAGAGTCAGAAAAATTGAGGGGTGGGGGAAAGGTGTTTTAAGATTTGGCTTTATTTTTTCATTATTGTACTCTGATTTGATTAAATAATACATGTTACATGTACATTAACATTAATAAATAATGTTTGTAATAAAACAAATTTTTCCCCAAGTCAAATCTGGTTTGCCTGTGACACTAACTGGTGACTGATCTCTCCCTGCCCTCATCTTGACCCACAATCTTCCTCCTATTAAATTCTCACTCCCCTGTGCAGTTGAGGATGAGAATGATAGCACAGTTTTGGTGGGCACCTGCTGTCTAGCCAGGGGCAATGCACAACATGGACAAACAGCTATAAATTAGGAAGAAAATTAATGGAGTGTCCACTTGTCTCTAAGCAGAGGAAAACTGAAAAGCAACTTTAAGAGTACATGAAAACTTCAGTTTTAAAAATGTGAGAAAACAGGGACTACCTGAAAAGTTTCCCAGTTCATTCATATGAAGCACATCCTTTTTTGAAAAATTACACTAAAAAGATCTAGTATTAGCATAAAATGAGAAAGCAGTTCAGTTGGTACGTATCAGTATAAAACTGCTTGACATACAAAAGCTACAGCATATACTTCAAGAGCTGTCCTAGAAAAACAGCGCAGACCTCTTTTAAAGGTGGAATCGGAAAGCCTGTCTAAACTGCAGGAGTTTCTGTAACTTTCAGCCATCACAGCAAGAAATGCAATCAGCACTGGTGTCTGGCATACTGCTACTGGTGACAAAAACATAAACCTAAGATTCAGGACTAATACTTCGCAGGACATAGTCCAGTTGTGCCAATGACTACCTATCACTCTGAGCAGGTAAGTTTCAAAGGTAAATGTACAACTACTCTAGTTCAATGTATTCTAGTGAAAGGCTGACCTGAAAATTGATTTTGTACATTGAATGTGAAAATTGTGTTTTCACATCGCATAGCACTGTCCACCTGCAGCATGCTGAAGAGCAAGGAAACTTCAACTACCTATCTCTGACCCCATTTTGTCACAAAAATGATTTTAGGACATCAAAGAATTCAAAAGATGAGAAAGGAAATGGAATTGCAAGGTATAAGCTACTTCCTACAAATCCCAAAAGAGGATACTACATTTTAGCTATGTGCTTTGGAGGGTAGGGTTGTGGTTTTTTTCTTGTTTTGCTGGACTTTTTAAACTTGGCTTTGTTTTTTTAAGCCAAACTTTTACTGTACAGCTGTGCAAACAGACAAGCACAGAGGCTTTGTGAAAAACGCAACTGTCTCAGCTTTCATTTTCATCTTGGGTGCACAACTCTACCTGCATTCACACACCCAAAATCAAATTCTCTGATTAGAGCTAACAAGCAAACCTGGCTTCCCACCTTCCCTCTTTTGAGAGCCTGGCCAAATACTATGCTGAAATATTAAGCCTTCGGCATGACCTAGGGCCCAAATCTCTGTTTCCTCCCCAGCTCCCAGATTTTATATAAAAAAGTCAGTCTGATGTATTTTCATTCTATTTGGTGGACTGACCAGAACCCATGAGTGTCGCCCTGAAAACTCAGCTTCTAAGCTTGCTAACATAGTTTTCTAACTGTAAACATAGATATGTGTACATTCTTTCTGTTACACGTCTTGTGATGGGCATCCCTCATGGCCAGTGCAGTGAGAAAGTGTTATCCTGACCATCCAATCCCTGGCTGTGGTCAGAAGCCTATAAATCCTGGGAGGAAAAATAAACTCTCTCTTCTTTTCACCACACCTCGACCTGTATCCATGTGATCTATTCATCTTCAGCGGCGACACATGAGCATACATGAGTAGCTCACATTTCAGCTAGTTTGAAGTAAGACAGACCTTTCTAAGCAGAAGACTCATTCTCATGTACCACTACATAGGGTAACCTAAAACTATAAATAGCCCCAGAGTCTTCTACCAAACTATCAGTATCTCATTCATTAACAAGAGTGTTTAGCCCACTTAATTTTAGAAGCCTTCAAATAAGGCATTAAGAGCCTTCAAAAAAACAAGATTTTGGTAAGGATTCTTACCGAAGGACTGCATGAATGCAATTAACATGGGAAGACTAGACAAACTCACAAAAGAGGAATCCACCAAATGTTAATAAATACATCTAATTCAGAGTTCACATCTGGTTCTGTCAGCCACTGAACTAGCTATACAGCTGGGACGGTGTCAGGGCAAGCATATATGCTATTTCCCCATATTCTCTCTTCTCTTCCAGTATCTATTTATAGTGCTTTAGGACACTGGATCCTATGTCCCAGACACAATGAAGATGCTCTTAATGTAGAGACATAGCTAAAATGTAGTATACTGGCTGACCCAGTCACCTCAGGACACTATTTATTCCCAAGAGGAAGGACAGGGCATGATTCATCTCACCTCTGCTTGCAAGGGACATGAGATGTGCCCCTTTGTCTGCTCTGTCTACAATGGCAGCCCAGTGTGACTGGCTCCAAGATAGATCTCTGCATACACTCAAACGAAACTCACTCTGACTGCATTCATTACAAAGAACAATAAACAGAGCTTAAAAACAGAGTTCAAAAACTGCATTCAGTTTTCAGTTTTCCTATGCAACTGAAAAAGACAACTCTCGCAGTACTAGAGCCCTGCAATGCTTGGATATAGCATACTGAAACTAGCTTGTATTCAAGTGAAGTCACCAAACAACTTCCTCAGCAGCAGTTCCAGTTAGAAGAGGACCTCTGTTAATAATTTTTTTTTAAACAAGGAAGAGTTTCTCAATCCCCTTTACCATGAAGACGAAGCTCACTTGTATCATCACGTTTCAGGGAGAGATGAAGTGGAAACAGCAGCAGAAAGATGGGACTGCTGAAATAACACTGCCTCCAAAAGAAACACATCAGAGAACAGCCTCCAGAATATGTGAAAGGGCAGGCGAGATGAACTTAGTGTCTGACACCAGTTGTTTACTCACCCACACAGTGCAGAGTAAAGCAAAAGCAAACCATTTTCATTGTATTTTAACAATTAGCAATAAAATGGTAATCACCTCATGTTGTCACTCAGTGGGTAAAGATCTACTACCATGATTTGCAGACAATGCACCTAAGGCCACTGAAACATCTTCCTCCAACTCTTGCTGGGCCAGCTGGATGGCTCCAGCTATAATTTCCCAGGTCTCTGGTAAGGTTCACCCAGCAGGCACTGACTGAAATGGGCAGGAAAGTTACCATCCAATAATCTCAGCTAGTAGATCTGAAAGGGCAGCAATTCCTGTAGGCACAAATGAAGAGCTCTGAAGAAGCTCTCAAGAGGCCAGTACATTGTTGCTGCTGAAGATGAATAGATCACATGGACACAGGTCGAGGTGTGGTGAAAAGAAGACAGAGTTTATTTTTCCTCCCAGGATTTATAGGCTTCTGACCACAGCCAGGGATTGGATGGTCAGGATAACACTTTCTCACTGCACTGGCCATGAGGGATGCCTGTCACAAGACATGTAACAGAAAGAATGTACACATATCTATGTTTACAGTTACTGTCCTGGGAAAGTCTTTAGAAAACTATGTTAGCAAGTTCAGAAGCTGAGTTTTCAGGGCGACAGTACATCACCCAGGTGAAGGCAGGACTGCAGCAAGAAACACAAGCAGCCAGCTGCACCCAGTCTGATAGGGTTAACTGACCTGTTGAAATAACCTTGCCAAAAGCTCCACACCACACTAATGTAGGAGCTGCGGCTCTACTCCTCTAATGCGGAAAGGGTGTCTTCATAAAGATATTGCTATTGCAGTCTATGGCACTAAGATTTAAGCAGAGCTGTATCAGAAGTCATAGCATTACAACATTGTTGGAGCACCGTGATCATTGTAAATTGCGTTTACTCACTGCCTGCTAATCCAAACAGGATAATTTTTGCTGGCACAATTTGTTAAAGTGTTTGTATTTTCCTTAAGAAACCACCAGTCTATCATTGATTACCCACATACACATGCTACCATAACATCATCATAAGCAAAATCCAAACTCTAATACTCATTGCATAAACACTGTGAAACTCATCCCAACCTTGTTTTCCCTCTTGAATTTGTTACCTGCTCTGTTTGTATTTCAGTGGCAGCGTGACACAGCAAAATCTCACAAGAGTACTCTGGGAAGAGTATTTTGCACTCACTCAGAAAAAAACGTTCTGTTTGCCACAAAACTCCACAAACAATAAAAACAGGTATATTTTGAACAGAGTAAGGTCTTTTTGTCTTTTTCTTTAAATGCTGGCTAGGTCTATAGCATCTCCCAGGTCCAAGAGACAGCATGTCTGGGTCTCAGGACATCTCTTCACCGCCTACTTCCCTGCAGAGTACTAGCAACCTTCGTCTGCCATATAGCTTATACCTTTTAAATCCAGTGGAGATTTGCTCTGCAGACCAGTCTGACATAATCTTTCTAGGCCTAAAACAGTCCAATGAATGTCTACAGATATGCAGCAGCAAGGAATATGTGGCTGTGGGCATCACCTCCACAGCTTCCATAATTTAAAACTTGCAGCATCTTTAGCATAGATGTCCGCCCAGAATGCAGCTCACACAGTAAAATATTGGTGACCAGTAGTTTGATAGCCACTGTGCCAGATTTGTTACCACCACAGTTCTGTGGGTCGTGGCTATTACCAAAATTATGGCAGATCTGTTAGATCTAGGTAGATGTGTTTTCTCTGGCTCAAAACAGCCATACTGTCATCATCTCGCAGAGTGGTAACAACTGTCACTGGATCAATGATATATCCTCACAGAGGAGGAAAGAGACAATTCTGGCAACCTCACCAGAAATTATGTTATTTGTAGTGTTTGCCACTGATTTTTAGGTCTGGTGTAAAGAGACAAAGCAAGTTCAAAGTGTAAAGTCAGGGCCTGATCAAGATACTTAAAAAAAAAACCCTAAACCAAAAAACAAAACAATAGCAAAATTCCTTCAACTTTGAGATGGAAAATAATTACTGGAGCTGCTATTTTGCAAGACTGCAAACCACTTAACAGAAAGGAACAGGAGAGCTGTAGCTCTACAACCCTCCCTGGGCACATCTCTTCGGGCAGGCTGAGCCCTCTAACTCACAACTCTCGATAGCCAAGATTCCAGATCACTGAGAAGAGAAACCTAGTATCATATATCACATTAATAATGTATGTCAGAGTGGGAGTTGCTTCTAATATAGGCCCATGATCATAAATCTGTGTACTTAACTAAGCCCCTCAACATCCCAAAACTTACCTAGTGGTGAAGCTGACTGAGAGAAATCTGACCTGCTGCTTCTTTGAATATGTTTATGTATTATTCAGAAGCAGGCTTTCAAGCTCCCAATGCATCTGGTACATACACTGCTTATGCAACTTTTGTTAGAGGTCCTCCTCTTCCCTAGCCAGACAGCTCTGTCCCTTGGAGTTATTCTTATATGAGGAGTTTGCCTCACCATCCAAGAGGTAGGAGAAGCAGCTTCATGAAGGCTTCATCAACCCCGGTAGATGGCCTGGTGGCTGCAGTGACAATTTTCTTCAGTTGCAGTAAAAGCTGCTAAATTCATTTTTGGATAGTTCTCTGTCAGATTACTCATTGAATTATTACTTATAACAATGCTGCTTTTCTTGGGCATCTGCCTTGCAGCTAAAAGATACTTGCTTCCCTAACCAGTCCACTCCACACACCCACTCCATTATTTGGACTCCTTAATATGAAAACCAAGTAAGCCTGTTGGTGAAGGGCATTTTGCAAATAAAGTGGAATAACATCTGTAAACAACTCTTACACCACTGAGCAAATTCTTTATGAAACACTTTATGAAACAAGCATTGCTGTGAAATAGACAGGCTGTATCAAAACAAGGAAAAATTCCCAGAACAAACAAACGTATATACGTACCAGGGACTTTGGCCAAAGCAGGTCATGGATTTACATCTTTTCATGTTGTTGATGAATAAAACTATGCTGCATTCACATCTTCAGCACAGACCTGACCTTCCCAACACTTGCACAAATGTCAAGAACATCACATGTAGCTCTGGTATGTGGATCAGAAAAAGCCCATGGTGTCTAGGTAAGTTTTGCTAAGCTCCCCTGAAGCAAAATGTCTAAATATAGGCCATCAAACTTCAGAGTTTGAAGTAATTTGTACTGATCATTACCAGCCAAATCTAGAGCATAAAATAAATTTTTTTCATTAATGTGGTAAACAATGCACATGGAATCTCAGCTTATCCCATTTTTAACTTCAAATATAAAGCAGAAGACTCCTCTCAAAGTTATTCGACATTCATCCCCAAAAACATAGAATTTGTAGGTGAAATACCTGAAGGAACATAGAGATAATGCACAAACCCCAGGTAAATTGAGGACTTCCAATGACTTCAGTAGGCTTTGGATCAACATGGTCTTTTTCTTCCTACATTTCTACTAGTTTAAGTTTTCTACTACTTCTATTTAGAGCATGTTAAACGTAATTACAAAAGATTTTTTAAATGCTATTTATTTAGTTACCTTCCTTTGTACCACAAAACTGGAGACACCTGCTTGTCTCAGGTTAGTCCTAAAGTAGTAGAAAGCCTGCTTTCAACAGATTTAATTCCAGCATACCACTGGGTAAGTAAAAGCTGGAAATTAATTTTGCTTGAAGATTAAAAATTCCTTTGAGAGTTACAGAATGGAAGCCAACTGAATTTGTCACAGAGAAGCAGAACATTTGGCAAAATGCGGCATATCCTCCATCTTTAAGAAACTGTGATCTGCATTCAGCTCAACTAGTGTACAATATTCAAATGTGACCTCCAGTCCTACCTAACCAATGATGCTACTCTCTGTCACTGGAGGAAGACAGATCTCATGCTCCAAAGATGTTTTTTCAACTAGTCACTGATTTCAAGCCTGAAGTTTAAGATGGCTTAAATACAACATATCTTGAAAGCACTTATAGCATATTGAACAATGTTTAACACACAGAGAGACAGATGTGGTAACTAGAAACATGAAAGTCAAAATATGAGAGGTATCATGACATTCACTCATGTTGGATCCCAGTGACTGCCATACCAATGGATATTATCCCTGCAGCACCGCTGTGTGGATATATTTGAGCTAGGCTGTTTGGCATGCTCTGCAGGGTGCAGACAGACTGTGTGCATTGACAAGAGCAACTCTTAGGGTCTTATGTTAGGTACTCATGTTTTGGTAACAAGAAGGTATGAGATCTTCTGTATGTCTGGATATGCTCTGTATCCTTCAAGACTACAAATAACATGAGAAGCTTTTATCTCATCAGCAAGCTACTTTTTACATAGCAAAAAAATTACAAGTCTTAAGGTATTTTCTTAACTTCAGCCTGAGAAGGAGGCCTTTTTTCAAAACCAGTTACCTTATCAGGCTTTTTTTGGTGCAGAAATAGATCTCCCCCCTCTCTTAAAACTATGTTAGACACCCCCACTTCAATCAGCCAACAGCAGATTTAAAACCTCACTGATGGCAATTCATCCACTCTTTCAGAAAAATGTCCTCAGTCCTTACAAAGTAACAGCTGCTTTGTAATTTCAATTCTTTGTATTGGTAAGTGCTGAGTCATTGCAATCACAGTAATCCCAGAGAACTCTATTGGACAGACTCCCCTTCTGCAGCTTTGGTCTTGGAAGTTGAGTAAGTGATAGGAGAAGACAAGAGTAACAGTAAGAAACTGTAACTGCAGAAAAACAAGATCAAATCACAAGTATGTAATAATCACGACAAACATTCAATCACAGTATAGAAAATTTTATTTTAAAAAAACGTTGAATATATTTCAAGAAGAGCTCAGCTGCTATTGACAAAAGGAACGAAGACGAATGGTGCCTTTGCCCTTTCACTCTAAGTCCACACTTAGGGGTTCCTCTGGGATGAGGAGCAAGGCTTCTCTGTGTGATTTAAAGAACAGGTATTAGTTAACTCCCTTTGTAGATCAGAGCTCAGCTACTACACAAGGTACTCTCAATGCTGAAAACTTACTTATTCATTTAGTCTATACAGTAGAGTAGTATAAAAAAAATGCTATCATGAACTGCTCAGTGGACTTTTCAGAGATGGTAACTCTAGTTAATAAAAACTTCATTTCCACATGCTACATAGGATGTACAACACCCCTCTTATGTGAACCTGTGCTATACTTCTAATCAGACATGATAGCAAGAATTTGAATCAAAGGTGTATCTTTGCTCTGAACAAGTTGCTGGAGGAAAAACAGTTAAAAATATATAATTATATTTCCTAAATTCAAATTTTCTGGTAGCTTACATAATTCTTTTTTTCCTTTGTTGCATTACTATCGGCAAAACAGAAGCATAAAGGGCGAGGGATCCATTCTGTTAAAAACCGACTTACAGAAGGACAATTTCCCATTCTTCTCCTAACAGTACAGGATCTTTATTATATACCAGGCAGAATTCAAATATGTCCATTTATTGGGATATAACACTCTTGATCATTTATGATAGATGAAAATACAGAAAAGATTAAATTAGTCCAATTAGTCCAAGAATGACCCTAAATTGCAGTTCTCCCATCATTACTGTTTAGTCCCGAAATTCCTCTGCATCCCAGAAACATCCATACAAACACTCTAGCTCCCCCTAAAACCGTATCTACTTGCCATCTGCATTCACAGGTTAAATTTCTGGCAGGAGGCTTTTTACCAGAGAGGTCTATTTACAGTTTCTGCCTCCAATATCGTTCCAAGATGCCACAGTCCCTCTTCTTTGTTCAAATACACCTGCTGCCTATATTGAGGCAGACTGAAAAAGCTAAATCTTAGACTCAAATCGAGGTCAAAAGCAACACTTACCCTCCAGGAACCCTGTGGCTTTTGGATAAATATAGCAGGTGTCACAGTTATGTGATTATCATGAGAAACTGTTAACACTATTACCAAAAGCAGAGAAAAGATACGAAACACTTAAAAAATAAAAGCTCCCATGAAACACATTTTTCATACTTTTAAAATACCATACAGGAAAAAATTCATGAGAGTTTATGATTAAGGAAAGTTCTAACAGAAGTTTAACTGACTGTGAAATATAATAACATATCAGAATATGTATCCTCACACAGAATGAAGGTTCAACACCAACCTTGAGTCAAATTAGGAAGCACTAACCAAAAAACTGCTACTACAAAAATGGGTAAAGAGACATATAGATGCTTGATATAGACACCATTATCATTAATGTCACCGGGGTTATGGCTTCTGCAACTATTTTTAAGCTAAGCAGACCAGACTCTTCGGATTCCCTTGAGAAAGGCCAATATCTGCTGGCAATAACTCAGAGCACATTCCTGCATTTATGTTTCCCTGGGGTGATTTCAGCTATCTCAAGGGAGACGCTTTAAGTAAACTTTGCCTTGCGAGTACCTTCCAGATGTACACTGCACCAAGAACTGTACAAGTATTTAACAGAGGCATTCTTTGCTCCTCACTAGCAGGCAACACAAGTATAAGCTGGCAGAGGAGGAGAGAGGAGTGTAACATCACTCAAGAGCACAGTACAACAGGGAAAGCATAAGAATGGCACACAGAACTGAAAAGCATACAAATTGCAGAAGCACCATCAACACAATTATTACACTGCTGCAGCATCCTTCTGCCCCTGTCTTACTGTCCAGGATAAAAGGTACTCTGCATCATCTTTTAAGTGTATCCGTCACCATAACCTCTCACGTCCACAGTAACCAGAAATACAAACTTTGACAATATAGTTTGAGCTATTTCTCTATAAAGAAACATTTTATTTCTTTCAAATAATTATTTCAGATTTATCAGCATGAACATAAACCAAAAAGAGATAAAATATTTTTGGACTATGCCCAACACAACAAGAATATATGTGCCTACTTACACAAAATTGAGATTTTTTTTTTTATTTTAAATTTATAAGTAAAGATCCATTTGTGACTACAGCGAAGTATCACAACCGTGATGCAGTCTGAACACCGGCTATACAACTGCAATACATGAAGCACAAATGACAAAAAAGAAAACTGATGACACCATGGAAGAACAGGCTGACGCCAAGATTCTGCCACTCCACCCTGCCCTCTTTCACACTAGCCTGCAAATCACTCTGTATTCTGCCTTTCCTATGGGTTAGGGAGGAGGATTAAAGAACATTAAGGTTTGCTGACATTTCACAGAGCTGCTTGAAGGAAGAGAGCTATGAAGGATTGGTGGACTTTTAGGAGGAAAGGACATTAGGATGTTAGGATCTGTGCCTGAAGGCAACAACACAACACATGACTCAGTTGCTATCACCCACGTAACAGCAGGCCACAAAACTCTGCCCTGCACTCACAATGGACTTCAAACGTGTTATGAAGAAAAAACTGCCTGAAGACAAAAGTCACAAATATATCAAGTGCCAACTAACTGTAAAAGAAAACAAAACAATAATTAAAAAAAAATACATGGTATAAGTCAGATGCAAATTCTAAAGACCTACTACTCAATCTTACTCTTTTATTAAGTCTACACTGGGGTAGAACCTTGCACCAGACAAAATCGGAGCTACATTTTATGAGCCACTCCTAAAGCACAAAACAAGTTAGAGCCCCTAGCCCTAAGAGCTTGCTTTAACTTCTAACATAAATCTTTACATAACTTTCAAGTGATTTTAAATGAAGTGGCAGAAAAGCTAACACTAGAAGTTAACTTGGAGTTGCATACTTCCACCACATGAGTGATGGCACTTTTTTCTTGTGTGCTGATAATTTTTCAATAGAATGACAGCACCAATATAAAGTGCCTATTATATTTTCTTATATGTAAAAAGCAATTCTAAACAGAAAAGATGAAACAATGCATCCATGCACACACATAGAAGGGCCTACTTGTAGACAGCCTCATTTTAACACCTACAGTCTGGAGCAGAACCAATCCTTCAGCATAAAACAGCAAGGGCATGATTCAGTCATCTGAAAACAGAACGTAATGACATTTTAGGTGCTCCAGCTGGTCCAGTTCAGCAAGGCTGTTGTGCAGATCCTGTGTCATACCCATCTGCCCACCTAGACACCTCAAGGATGCAAAAGGATGTCTGATCCATTTATCTTAGTGAAGTTGCCAAGCATAATCTCAGTCAAGGTGACTGAACCTTTAACTATATATTAACTAGACACAAACCTAAAATTTGGTGGAACAAACCTGGACCACTACATGTTCTATGAATTCACATAAATAAATACCTGAGACCCAACAACAAGGTGCTTACAGAAAGACACAAGAAGAACAGCTCCATGTCTGGAGCTAGAAATCGAGACACAAGATGCATTTCCAAGGAAGATTCAATCACACATGTTCCTCTGTGATACAGATACAAAAAAAGCAATATCTCATGTATCTAACTTAAGACTAGCAGACACATAATATAATTTACACCATTTCACCAGTTACTGGAATGTGGAACAAAACTTTTGTGCCTTTCATAAAAAGATACAGATAGCTACTAGTATGTGAAAACACAAAAAATCCATAAGCATTCTGTGTCTTTGTTTTGGAGAATGAGCTTAGCTTCTAAACAAATGATTACAAACAAGGTCACAAGTGCTATGATTGAAGAAATAGGAGACCATGAGAAACCATCTCTGAATGAAAGGTACCAAGGCTATTCTTGCAAAATGCAGAGGATATTCAAAACCTGCTAAAAATATAAAGTGATATTGCACCCAAATCCTTCTGATGCTAAGTACTCCAAGATTTTTTTTCTAATTAGTGGAGAGAAATTACTACCTCCAGACTCAGTCTGCACAACTGCTTAAGAATGGCTGGGTAAACTGTCCTTTGGCTTCTTGAGAATCAGTGGACAGACAGTTTCTCACTGGTATCTAGCTTTAATGACTTAAGATTCAGTGAAATTAAGGGTAGCATTTAGTATCAAAAAGAGGTCTTACAAATCTGTAACTCAGAAACAGTCTGTCCTCCATCAACTACAGACAAAATAAGAAAAAACAACTGATCTCAACTATGCAGCAGAGGACTTAACTCATCAACATTTACAGAGGAATTTACCTGACTGCATGAGGATATCTTCAAAGTTATCCACCTCTAACTCTCTTAACCATTTTAGAACTGTGCTCTTCGAGGTACAAGTCTCCTCACCCTGAATTAATACAGGGCAGGCAGCAAAATCAACACTGCTACTTGGTACTACCTAATGGAATAAGACAAGTGAATAAAAAGAAGCTGACTTTCTGAAAGTAGAAACTTGCTTGCTCCAAGTTGGACAGCAAGTGCAATGGCCCCCTCTGCATTAGAGGGGCACACAGGGCTGGCTAATTTCAGCAAACAGACAACCACTTTCAAGCAAAAAGCTCTCTCAAAATCAGGTTTTCATAGATTCTTCTGGTATTATGAAGTGGGGCCAGTCTGAGCTCAGCCAGCTGTGCAGACTTGGTAACAGGTACTTTACATTGTAGAAGTGATAATGGTGGTCCAAATATACCAGTGAACATCATCCAATACCTCTTTGGTCTTGGTAACACAACAGAATAGATTTAAAAACACATAAAATAGATAAAGCAAAGAAATGCTATGCTCAACGTTATTTTAAAAATTGTTACCCCATATTAGCTTTCCATGACCTCACATAGCCACATACTCCCATATAGTATAAAATATTCAAGAACTTGTTGCAGTATACTTGGTGACTCAATTCCTTTAACATTACCAAAAATGTAATCTGTAAATGCTGCAAATCGTTTATCAAAGCAGCAACTACCTAGGCTGCAATCGTTTTTTGCTGACAAAAATATTTTTTTGTCCCAGAGGCATACTTTTACAACTTTTTCCCCCTCAGACCTTTTAAGCATGAAGCTTTCAGTGAAGCATTCCATTACTGTGATAAATCCACACATAAAAGATGATTTTTGGAATAGCTTAGTGACCTCACTAAGGGTAAATATTGCCCAAGAAAACATTTTCTGTAATTAAAAAATTTACAAGAATATTCTATTCTAGAAGTAAAATTCGGATAATAATATTTTAGAAGAAGTTCATGAAGGGGAAAAAAATAGAACACTCAGGAATTTTGTTTTTATGAACTCCTATGTCTCCATCATTTTTACTAGCTCACCTTCTGTCTTGCAACATAAAACAAAAAAATCAAGCAAATCTGTGAAAGCCTCTGCCCCTCAAATATTCAGATTAGAGCTTACTGACTACATTTCTTTATCAGGTAGAGTAAAAAAGGATTTTATTTTATTACAAGAACTGTTGCAGAAACCTTTAGGTAAAAGCAAATGATTGTTAAATGTCTCATTTCCATGAAACATGAACGGAGATGCTGAATGTGGAGCACTTAGGAAAGCAAATGCAAATAATCAACTTCTTTCTAATATATTAAAATGCAATGGCAGTTGCCAAGAAGAAGGACTGCATGATATATTTACAGGACTGTAGACTATCCCAGAAATAACCAATCAAGATACTTCAGGATCATGGCACAAAACCACACAAATTTCAGTGTGAAAAAAAGCTTCCCAAAAGATGCAATATTGTGAAGACAAGAACCAAAGGGCTCCCAGAAAGTGAAAATACAGAAATAAACCATTTAATAAAGAAGCAGTGCTACCTCTATCACACTTGTCTGCATTCTAAAATGTTATTCCCAGCTCTCTTCTGCAGACATCAAAAACACTGTGAAAGAAAGACAACATGAAAGACAAAAGCTGTAACAATAATTTGGGGACTAACAGTGAGCAAGACACAAAAGACTATCAAAAGGAAAAATGAAATGACAGCATCCAGAACAGTCCAGTTTTGAAAAGATCCTCGTTTGAACAAAAAAAACAAAAACATCTCCAGAGGACAAGCTTCCAAATGCCCTCAAGTCAATTATTAAAACCTAGGCTTCTTTTTAATTTCTACATAGGAAAGGAGTTGCACACTTTAGAAGACAAGCCAGGACTAGTATTCTGCTAGGTAACACTAAAAGTGCCTGTACTTTTAGCATAAAGCAGTGTTGATGCTACTTCTATTGCTTTTTAGACACACACTGCATTACAGGCTTTGAACTTACATTGTGAGTGTAACTTATTTAAAATAGGAATAAGCCTACTGAAATCCCCACATGAAATCTAACAGTGTTTCTAGATGTTTAACCACTCATGATGAGATGATAATCCCAGCTCAGAAGTCATCAAGGATTAAAAAAAAGCACACTCCAAAACGGGATGGAAAGAGCTAACACCACCTCTCTACCTGTACAGAAACTTCTGAATCCAGCTTCCTCTTGCAAGTATAATGACAACCAGAACTCTGTTCTAAGCAAATAATTGAGCTGCACAACAATCAATCCCCAAATATGATTAAATTCTTAAATAGTATGTATATTGCGATTTAATAAAAAGTAGAAATCATATTGAAGAGCTGTAGCAAAAAGGCAAGAGACATCTCTGAAATTAATCAAAAGTTAAGTGTCTGATCTTCTATGCATTTGTTGCCATAAGGGTTTTAAACCAAACACTTCTATCTTCAAGTGTACTTGCAGAGTAGCAATGTTACAGTGACAGACAGAAATGTTCTGTTTGAAATGCAAGTCAAGTATCAAACCTGAGTTTTTCCAAATTGAACTACACAAATCCTCAGCAGCTGTGCTAGAAAATCCAGAGATATCAGCATTTGCAAAACCTCTAAGAAGTGCTTGGAATTATGCAGCTGTTACAAATTACTTCAAATAAATGAAATCTATTAGGAAGTAACTGTTGTGCATGTATAGGTGCACTCCAAGCACTAAGGTTGTAATGCAGCAGAAGATGCCTAAATAGCCTGACCTCCAAGATGTCACATTTGTCAAAAGGCACTAAGATGTGGATAAGAGCTCTGGCTGTTTATAATTTTTTATTATCAGAAACATACACAAAAAGGAAGCAAACCTCTCATGCCACTTTTTTCATTCCTTTCATTCTTTCTAGAGCTTTATTTTATTTATGATGGAAATAACAATTATCTGTAAGCTTCTGCACATTATTACTTCCTGCCTCAAAAGCATCTTACATAGAACAAATCTGCATTATATATGAGCAAAAAAGCTATATGAAATTCTATTAATCCAGTTCTGAGTATCACAACATACATATATGATCAATCAATGGACAGCAAATAAAGTTAAACCTAATGAATCTACTTGAGAAAAAAAATTCACAAAAATCCCCCTTGCCCTTGTTTCAGCACTGATCCAGCTCAAGCATACAAGATAAAAACTTTGTTCACTTACAGTATTTTCTGTTTGCTTCTGGATTTAACAGACTACTGCATAGAAGTTCTCTATGAGAGTGGTCTCTTAACAGTTGAAGTGTATTCCATATCTTAAAGACTCACAATAAACTATTTCACTATGAACCCATAGAAAGTGGAAGAGAGTTAGAATAAGGGGAGAGAGAACACTGCCTCTTCCTGCGTAAACCACAAGTTACACATCCAGGTAAAACCTTCCACCTGGGCCCCTACCAGCTGTAACCTACCAGATTTTTATTTTTTTTTCTTACTAGGTAAAAAACCACTATACTATCAAAATAAATAATTTTGTTTGGTCTCCTCCCAGTTTCTCTTCTGGGTACATTGTATGTTTGGATATCAAACTTAACTAATATTTAACACTGGGATTCAGTACAATAATGAATAAAATTCTTCTAATGAGAGCCTTTGAGGAATCAAAAATAATGGAGAGAAACAACAGTGGGAATGTTTCACAATATATCTTGCCATCCACAGATGGCACAGATCAACAGCCTCCATCCTGAAGCACAATAATAATTTTAAACTACTGCAGCCAACTGCAAAACCTACAGACTTCAGCTGCCTACTGTTCTTAAACATCTGAAATGGTAGTTCTGAATAAGAACTCATCTAAGCCAAATTCTGAATCTACCCAGTATTTCATGTTGCCCAATAATGAGGAGCTTCCTATCTGGAAGGCTGAACTGGATGAGTTACACTTTGAGACCCTGTATAAAAGCTGAGATCCTCCAGACTGACTCCTTGCTAAGCCTCTTAAATCCTCAGTTTATCCACCCGCCTGCTTCAGAGATTTTTGCAGAAGTTAGGCAGGGTATCTTCAGCCAGGATACCAGTCACTACCATCTCAACAGTTTCAGGAGGGTTATACCCATCTACATCAGCTAGGAAGTTTACAGGTCACATCTCTTTGCTCACTGAACTTAATGCATGTCCCAGCATCTTCAATTACTGCCAAGAAAACACAGAAGAGGCTCCACCACACCATTAATGTTAGGTGACCCTGTTCACTTCAATCAACCTAAAAAAATAAAATAGACAGCAGGATTAAAATCCAGTGAGCTAACAGACTATATAATATACAGGGAACTACCGTAAGCATAACAAACCAGAAAGGTTTCAAACAGGAGGTAACTGACAAAGAGTAAAAAGAAAGATGTGATCCAGTCCAGCCAACAGAGATAAAACAACTAAAACAAACAACAAATGTTACCTCAACACTGTAACTGCTTACAGAAAACAGGAACAATTCCAAGCAAAGATCTTATCATAGGAGGTTACACTTAACTTTCATCCTCCTTAAAGCTAGCATGCTTAATCCACAGAAATAGGGTTTGTAATAAGCTTAGTTCATTATAAATATTATAAAAGCTTTACCTACTTAGTGGTAGACCAGAGGAATGTTGAGAAGCTTGCCCAAGTTCTCACAGTGGTTCACAGAAGAACCACCTGCTGGAGATCACTTCTGTGCTTATAATAAACCTCAAGGATTTATGCCAAGATGAATTCTTAACTTCCACCATGAAATACTCAAAACAGTCATTTTCACTAGAAAGAAACAGGCTGGTGACCGCAGCGAAGTGAAAAGAAAATACCACCATTCAATTTCTGGCCTGAAAGACCAAGTAGCTGCTGGACTATTTAACTGCCTTGGACTGCTTAGGCAAAAGTCTCTCACAAGCTTTTTAGCCTTGTTATGAGATATCCTAATGCTGGGATATTTAAAAATAAATTAAAACTTTTATAAAAATCAGGACCTAATGCAGTAAGAAAAATTCACACAGGCAGGAGTAAGTGAGGGCAGGCTTAAAAATCCTAGTAAGATAACAACTCAAAAATAAGGCAAAATTTGTATTTTTTCTTGGCTCACTGCCCTTCTCTCTGTATGAACTTATCCAGATATGCTGACTTTGCAGTCAAAAATCAATTTTTACTGCTTTTTATTTCCATGTGCACTCTGGAGTCTAAAGAGCTGTAACAACTAAACTGGTTTAATTTTTGGCTAATGCACCATAAACTAAGAAAATTCTACCGATAAGCGACTTAAGAAATCACTCTCTGGTACACTGTAAATGTTTTCTGACTACTCATTTAATAGTTCTGAAGTACTTCAGTGTTAACCATTGATTCAGAGCCAAGCAGAAGAGGCACAACTAGATTTCAAAATACTCTGAAAATGCCCTTGCAAGGCATATGGCTAAAAGGGGAAAACACCATTCAATTCCAAGTACAAAGTTTGAAACTTTAGTACCAGAAAAGAAGAATGTCATAGCTAGTGAGTCATTTATAAAATCTGGATGGATTATGTGTATGTATTTATAAGTGTGTGTTACTGATTAAGTCCACTGCAAAACAAAACATAGGAAAGTCAGGTTACAGAAAGCTTTCTGTACTTCAGAAATCAAATAATTTGATTTTTAGAAAAGTCTCACATCTGGTTGAAAAACTAAGGAATAAATATATATGGTGGAACTAACACCTAAAAATTTAAGACTAAGAAGGATGACATCTGCTTATTATGTGTTACTTATAAAGGTACAGGTGCTAGAAGAAAATACTTAGAAATAGGAGTGTTAATCAAGTCTTAACTGACTTATTAATTAAAGCAATTTTAACAAAGAATTGCTGCAGTATAAGCACAAGTCTATTCCCTCCCTGAACATACTGTTCCCATAACAAGTTTTATTTATGGCACACAATTTCTCAAACTTTTTACAGAGCTCAGGAAATTCATGAACCAATTGCCATGAGCAGAGCATATGGATCAGAGTAACTCACTGTCAACATAACTCAGTGACATATGTCATTTTGCTGCAACTTCTGCAGAGAGAGAGACTGAACTGACAACCATAGAGTAATTTTAATTTGAAACTTTTATTGCCTATTCAATTTAATAAATCCTTTTAAGGGGAAAATCAGGTCATGCAGTCCCCTTGCTTGTTTCTACACTGACATTACAGGCTTGACTCAATTGTCCATACTTCCATGTGCCTGCTCACTTGAGATGCCTTGGGGAGGCCAAGGTATCATTAAAGAACAGAAAAAGCACAGGATTTTTAAAAGGTCTCCATCTGTCCTGAATAGAAATCAGCATAACAGGCCATCTCAAAGGATACCAGTTACCTATGTGGGGCAGTCTAAACAGAGCTTCTACACCAAATACTACTCCATTGCTGGATGCCCAACCACACACAGATGCATCTTCAGGCGAGCACATGGGGCTGAGTGCCAAGCACCCATTGCTGTCAGTGGACTTGAGAGAGACATTAAATTAATTCTACACTCAACACCTAAACCTTGTAACTTGAACAGCTCCCCTGATGCCTCTGACTCTACACACAAAACTTCCATTGACAGTCAAATATGATACTCGGCTCACCCTACGGAGTATGGTATCTGATACTCAGATACCAAATTAACAAGCCAAAGTCGACCCTAAAACTAGATGGGATTATTACCAATATAGGAACCACAGCTTGGCCCACAGAACTTGAGGCAAATAAGCTCAACTAAGTATTTCTAGATCAATAATCATTGTAGCATCTTTTATAGTCAATGCAAAGATACTGATGCCTTCAGAGCTTGATTCAGTTAAATGTCCAAAATCAGGCAAGACTTATCCACAGCTACCCATATCCTCCAAAGCATACAGGAACATGCTCCATTTCTCTTAATGACAGCTGTAGCTAACTTATACAGCCACGTGTTCATGATGTCATTAGCTTTATTCCTTCTTCTGTCACATTCCTGTATTGTTCGTTTTCTTCTTTCCAAGTGAGTTATAAACCTTAACACCCTCCCTTAATCACTTTCTTCAACAACACTTAATACAGTCTTAATGAGACCCCAGATGGTAAGAAAGTAAGAAAACTGCTGTCTGGTATTTATTTAAAACAGAAGTCGGATCACACAGAGAACTCTACAAGTTCACCAGCACTGATCAGCCACCAGATGGATTCAGTACCTGAGATTACCGAGAGACCAACAAAACAGCACTACAGTCAAGTTACAGCTCTTCTTGGTGTGTGCTATACTTAACAAAGTTCTGACACTACATTAGATGTTGACAAAGTAGCCTTTCAAGGTTTATAGCCCCATGATAATTCTGACTCTACAAAAAGTGAAAAGCACCCTTTTTCAAACCTCGACAGATATACCAATAGTAAAGTTAGCATCAATACTTCCTTGCCAGGAGGTCCTCTATTTTAAGCTATGGATGAAAACTGACAAGTTAGAACAACAAGTTTTGCAGGAGAAAAAATGGGTAACAAAGGAGGCAAATACTTGAAAAAAACCAAAAAAATTCAAACATTTGTTAGCATTTATGTAATGAAGGAAGACTTGCATACATATGGAGAAACTGCACGTCTGCCGTGTGTAAAGCCTGCTAAATTATGAAAACATCCAAGAGGAGTGAAACACCAGACCAAAAATGCCAATCTCCTAAACGAAATTAATAAAGTTAGATTACCTTGTTCCAGTCTAAAGCATAGGGAACGTTTTGCAGCTTCTATCTCAGGAGTTGGATGATCCAGAACACGTCTGCACCACTGCATAGGACTCAGTGATTTCTCTCGTGGAGTGCGAGTCTTGGTAGGCAAGACGTACAACCTTAACCAAAACACAAAGAAGTATGAGCAAGATATGCAATACTGTGAAGTCGGCTTTTGTAAGGTCACTTTCCTATTAGATACTAATAATTTATAACATCTAAAGCCCTGCAAAAGGATATCTAATAAAAAGCAATATATTCTGAAATACAACAGTTTGCATTAGTTTTCTTTCTTCCCTCCTCAGAAAAACAGGTGGCAAAATATCAACTCTACAGGTCTGGCACGACCAAAGTTCAAGTAGATTTCATGTTAAAATCTTCTGTCTAATCACTACCATTGTCTGAATTTCAGCACTGCCCAAAGTTCAAATGCATTAGGTGCTGTACACACATCAAAGGTGCTCTTGCTCCTCCCTATATTTACTGGTGATTTAGATAATTTCAGTATCTCATTTTGTCTTCACCCAGATGAACTAGATTTTGGCCAAGTCATATTTGTAATGATTAAAAAATATTTGACGAGAAACACTGAAAACCTATTTTCAACATTCAACACCAGAAAAAAAAAAAGCACATATGCAAAAAAAGCTAGTGTAAGTACATTATTCTCAGACAAGAGCTGGCATCTCTTGATCAGTTGCATATTAGGAAACCAGGTTTCAAAGCAGATTTCATGGGAGAATTCGTGAGGCTGAGATCTGGGTTGCTACTGTCGCCCTGGCAGATTAGCAGGCACAACAGATGCTGATTCACCTGGGAGAGCGCAAATCTTCCAGGAAGCAAACTATTCTTGTCTGCTGGACAAGACTCTGACTCACAGATCCCTGGCCTGACCACCTCTGAGACAGGGGGCTAGGGACACCCAGAGGCAGATTCTCAAGGCAACAGAAAAACACTCCACAGACAGTAAAGGGATCAGGCCTGTACAAAAGGGCAAGAAAGGCAAGACTAAACTAAAAACAGAATTTTGTTTTTAGTTTAGTTTTGCAAAAACTAAACAGGATTTTGCCGCTCAGGGGGTCACCAACAGGTAGCAGCAGCCTTCCACCTTCACAGTTTTGGCTCAAGAGCTACCCACATCCCACCAGAGCACCCCTTCTCCAGTGTCTGGTCCATACATTTTTTTCGCCTTTGAAGTCAATCAGCACTGTCTATCCAGTTCACAAGGAATAAAATCCTCACTGTGATTGCTATCTCTCTCTTGGCAATCCCAGCAAAGATCAACTACTGAATTGCTCTGAGGAGAGGACTCATTTCCTCAGACTTCCTGCAGTGCCTGACCACACATTTGAAAAAAGGATACTGAGAAAACCAAGAAACGAATGGAAGAAAAGCTTTCAGGTTTCCTGTTAATCTGCAGAAGTGCTTCAAAAGCTGAACATCTGACTGATGATCAGACCTTCCTGTAAAAAGCTGAACACTACAAAGTAGTTTGACTTGTCTGCAGTTCCACAGGGTTGGCTGGTTTCAGGGTTTTTCGTAACTGAAGTGAAAACAAAAAAGCAAAAAAAAAACCGCAAGCAAAACACAAAAAACCAAAGGTACTTAAGGCCTAAAATTACTAATCAACAACTAGGATATGTACTGAAGGCTTTGGCTTTCAAGACAGCAGTTTGCTTTAAAGACTGAGATTACAAAAAAGCCCCAAGCAACTGGCATCACACGCCTGACCTTTCATGGACAATGACAGAGATTTATCCTTGAACTAGAAACGTTCAACAGCTGAAACAACCCATTCTCAGTGGAATAAATTTGTTAACAAACCCCTGACATAAAATTCTGCTGTGGACACACAGATGTGTGACATAAAGGTACATTCTGGCACCCAAATCTAGGATTGCTCCCAGGGAGGAAATCAAATTGGAAATCTCACTACAGCACATAATGCAATGACAACTTACTACCACCCTAAAATGTAAACAAGGAAAGCATTTTGTTTAACAAGACATTATCAAACAAATTTGATATTCCTTAATGCTGGGAAAGCTAGAAGTCAGAACCAATATAAAATTTGATTTAAGTCTGGACTGCTAAGCCCAAACCAGCCCTGCACAGACCAACCACATGCACAATGAAGCAACGCTGAGAGAAATTTCCACATGATTTGTACATGATTCTCAAAAGCCATTTTCAGAAACACAGTATTGTGCACCATGAAGCACATACAACAATCAGAAATATTTCTGACATTTAGATTAATTTTTGAACAATTAATTTTCTACCAAAATTAAGAACGTTTGAACACATCTCAGCTTCTTTATACTGCATTTTATTCTTATCTGACATTAGCTTTAGCTTGAAAAACTAACCTCATAAGAAAGAAAGCTACATGGAAGCTTACACACGTACTCTCAACCTGTTATTAAAATAAAGATCTATATATTGCCATTTCAAAACAATTCAGGATCAGTGACGTTCCACATGATTACACTGCCAAGATAGTATTCCAGCACTGTCCCTACGATGTCCGCCCACGTTGCTAAAAACAGGTTTTGAGGCACTAGCTTTACTGATCTACTTGTATCTCTACCTGGCAATCTCCCCTTCTGTTTGTTTTTAAGGGATTCGTCCAGGTCGATTTTACTTTTCGCTTTATTCATTCGCTATCCATTTCCGATTTATTCCATTTACTAGCACCCTGCCGTGCCTTTTGGAGCTGCATGTCCGCGTAAAACACACAATTCAGATCAACATCTAAAAGACAAAAGCCCTCCCAAATCCCTGAAGATGAGAGACAATTTGGCAGAGATTTTTGGGATGAGGAGGCAGCGCTGCTCAGATCAAGGCTTTTCCGGAACGAAATTCCGCTATTTTTAATTCCTTATGTAAACACGAGGCTGAAACTAGGCTGAGATCTGTACGATGTTCCTCGGGGCGGAAAGCGAGCTCTGCTCCCCACGGAGGGCGCGACGCCCCGGGCCAGCCGGGCGATGAAGCCCCGACCTGAGCAGTCCCTTCCCTCGGCAGGGCGGCACGGTTTGGAATGGGGATGGAGAGGAGGAAAAAAAAAAAAAGGGGGGTGGGGGGGGAAGCAGATTTCAGTCTAAGCAGGGAGATCAAGTGGATTTGGGGGCTAATACTAATCAGAGCCGGGAGACCGCTACAGGAGGCCCGGCCGGGGGGCACAGCCGGGCCGGACCGAGGAGCAGGGCAGGGCCGAGCCGCACGTACCATGTATCCTCGTCCTCTCCGCAGCCGTCCTCCAGCTCCAGCACCGCCACCTCATCCAGCACCGTGGCCGCCGCCCCCGGGCCGCCGCCGCCGCCTTCCTGCCCGCCGCCAGCGGCCGGCGGCCCGGGAGAGGGTGTGAAGTAGGCGAGGGGCTCCGGCGGGCACAGCAGGGTGGGCACCGGGCTGGGCAGGCACGGCGGGCCCGCGGCTGGGGGGCTGGCGGGGCGCAGCCCGCCCGGGGCCGGCGGCGGGGCCAGCAGCAGGTGCGGGCTGGGCGGGCCGGTGGCCACCGCGGCGGCGGCGGCGCGGCTCCGGAGCTGCTCGTTCTGCTTCTCCAGCTTCCGCACCAGCTCCTGCAGCTTCTTCACCTCCAGCTCGGCGCTGACGGCAGAGCCGGCACCGCTCCCCTTCACCTCCGCCATCATCGCGGGCTTCAGCAAGGCAGCCTCCATCCTGCCGGCCCGCTGCCGCCGCCGGCACCTGCTCCGCCGCGCCGCCGGAGGGCAGCGCCCGGCTCCCGGGGGAGGCGGGAGCGCCGGGGAGCGCCGCTCGCAGCGCTAGGGTCCGGCCCTGCGCCGCTGTGCCTGCCGCCCCGCCGGCCCCGCTCCTGCGCCTCCCGTTAACGGCAGCGCGGGCCGGATCCCCTCCCACTCCGGCAGCCCGAGCGACGCGCACACGCACTCGGCAGAAACAAAGAGCCGCCCGGCGCCCCCGCCATCCAGCCCCGGGGAAGGGCGGCGGGGAGCACCTCTGAGGGGAGCCCCGGGTGTTTAAAGAAAGGTGCCTTCCCCCCACTGAACCCCACCGCGTCTCGCCCCGCCCGCGGGCTGGATCCGGCCCAGGGCGCCGCGCCTCTCGTGAGCCGTGTAATTAGAGCCTGGTGGTGTCAGGGTTGTAATTATGCAGATTGAGAGTGTGAGGGGAATGGGAATCACAAATAGAGGCTTTGTTGGGCTTGAAAGGAGCTAATTCAGCCAAAAGCCGCCGTTTGTAGGTTTGAAACGTGCTGATTCTGGGAATTTTGGCGCAAAGCGAGGAAAGCGAAGCGTTTTTCAAGTTGCGTCTGTGGTGAAGCAAAGACTGAACCGAGCATTGCAGAAAACGACGTAACTATGTATTGCTTATGTACAGGAGAACTGAAGTGAAAGATGCCCTCGTATTGAAATGACTTCCTTAACCAAATCCAGACACATAGGTGCGCTTGTAGCTTGCAAATCTTTTAGAGAGAGTGGGATGAATAATGTTCACTTATGGTAGTGGTTTTGCGTTGTCTTTCATTGCCCACGACTGTACGAAGCCATTGCTTGGGTCCCTCGTGTCACCTAGGAGGTGAGCAGAGATTCAGTGTTACCCAAGACAGCTCAGGCATCACACAACCCTCCTTCACTTCAATTCCTCTGGCTACAGCTTTAGGGGACAACCTTCTAAGTCACAGTCCTAAGTCTTCTACAGCTCTGATAAGAAATCACGAACAAATCTCGTAAATCAGGCAGGTTCAGATTAGATATTATAAAATACTTCACCAAAAGTGTCATCAAGCATAAGAACAGAGTGCCCAGGGAAGTGGTTGAGTCACCATCCTGCAAATATTTAAAGGATGTATAGATGTGACACTTGGGGATGGTTTAGTTGGCATTGCTGGGTTAGCAGACTCAGTGATCTTTGATGTCTTTGTCAGCCTAAATGATTCTGTGAGTCTAAGGGTTGTAAGTTGCCCAGCTACCCACTAAAAATAGTCACTGGTCAGTCGCTACCCAATTCTTGAACATCAGCTTTAGGCAGAGCACTATCAGCCACTGCTGCCTTCACCCTGCTTTGTTAGTGTCTCAGGTTTCTGGTGTGAGGACAAACAGACACTGATTCTATGTTCAGGGCATCAGTCAACTTTGAAATCATCCAGCCTGTCACAATTTTGTCTCTTTTGTTTATAATCTGGAAACTTTCTTCTGCACAGGACAACAGCACTCTTGCAGTATAGATAATAACAACCAGTCCTGTAAGAATGACTAGAAAGGAAGCTAGAGTGGAGCACAAAGCATTGACTTCCAGATGATATAACTTCTATCAGTCAAGAGAGTAAACACAGCCCCCCAGTGTACTGCTTTGCAACCAGATAGCACTTAACCTAAAGCTTTGGTGGTGTCTTATTTGTCCCTTTGGAAGAAAGAAGAGGGAAATGTTGAGAGTGTAAAAGCCATCTGTCCCAAATTCTTCCATGTTTTATTAGAATGAGTAGCAGAATCTAGTTTTCACTACTACAGATAGCTGTAATCTTAATTCCCTCAAGTAAAAGGACAATTGAGCTTCTTTCTACATGTTTAGTCAGGGGAAAAAATGTGTATCTCTCAGTTTGTTATCACTAATAATGGTACTAGCCTTAATTCTTAGAAGTGCTTTGTTAATCCAGTAAAATTGCAAAATGATATAAAAATATTAATTGGCAGCATATGTAATATTGAGTTTATTATACTTCACTACAGTGAAAGAAAAAACTAATATGAAATTTATTATAATATCAGTGCTGGAGGATGCAACAAGGCAGTAGAGATTCAGTTGTATATCGTAACATTTTTTTCACTGAAAGAGTAGTTAGGCGTTTTAATAAATTGCCCGTGTAGGTGGTGGAACCACTGTCTCTGGAAGCATTCAAGAGGTGTCTGGATGTGGCAGTTGGGGATATGGTTTAGGGGTGATTATAGTGGTGCCAGGCTGATGGTTGGACTAGATGATCTTGGTCTCTTCCAACCTTGATGATTCTGTGAAATACTCAAAATAGATTCAAAATTGAGGAAATATTTATTTATTTATTTATTTTATTTGAACCAAGGATGCAAAGTCTTTTAGTGGACCAGGGAAAAAACCCAGTAAATGGGTCTCTGAAGTTTTCAGTTGTCAGAACATGACAGTGTGATCTGGATATTGCAGCACTAAAAATATCTTGATGCAGACATCAGTTTGGAGATACATCAGGACACACATTTAAAGACGGGGTAGAGTATGTAGCATCATAGCACAGGATCTTAAGTCGCCATGGGAATGCTTGTCCTCAGTTATGAGTACAAGTAGTTGAAAATTTTCAAATGCCCTCTACTGTTTCTGTCACCTACACAAATGTTGCATGCAGGCATTCATTTCAGAACTCAGCTGCCAAAGAGAAAGAGAGAAAGCTTAGGACTCAGTGTTGTGCCCTAGTATGGGTACAAGTGCATCTTTCCCAGACAGACGCATTGATCATAGACATCATATCACCAAGAAAATGGTCCAGAGATCGACTCTTTCTTGACTTATTAAGTGAGATACCCAGTAGTACGGGTAGAAAACAGCTTAAAGTTATGCATAGTTGAGCTACCATGCTCCCAGTCAGCATGGAAGATGCTGGCTTTTCCAGGCGTTTCCTGTACTAGTGGATCTAGTAAAGGGAAAATATGCACTTCACTGTGTTATATTTGTTGCTCTATTTTAAGTGTACTTGTAATTTCACTAACACATAATTCCACTGATAACATAGCTTCAAAAAGAGGTGCTGGCAGGTAAAATTTTTGTTGATGAATACACTGTCCCATGGTTTTCAGGTTGGTCTGTTTGAATACTGCAAAGATGATTTGAACATCTTAGTATTTTCAATAGTTTGGGTTTTTCAATATAAATTACACTCCTCCCAATATTGACATTACTAATAAATTGTTAATGGGCTCCATTCAATAGCCCAGCAATAGCTGATGAGTTTGATCAACACAGAACTTCATCAGCACTTTACAAACCACACTGAAGACTTGATGGTTCCATTCTTTTTTTAAGGTATTGATAACATGTGTCTAATAACAACTCCAAACACCCTAATGTGCCCATGAAACCTGTTACTCCTGGATCTGAGAAATTATATGCCCTAAATCAGTAGAAATCTGCTATAGGATGCTACTTACACAGTATCCTATAGTAGGAATTTCTGAATCAGCGTAGTTACTAATAGGCTGTCAATGCAGAGAACAAAGAAGCAGGAAGTCCACAAATCCCATCTGCTCTTTTCTGGTAATAAGCTTGTTGCTTTATGCTGCAATAGCTGCAGGCTGGATCTGCCTTTTAGGCAAGCCAGTAAAGAATTAATTGCTGTAATCCAGTCTGTGCTATACAAAAGATGGGTAACAATAAGGTCAAAGCACGGACAGTAAACTCCTCAAGTCTTGTAAGGTTATTTTAAAGCACAGTTCCAGTCTGAAAAATGACTGTGAAAGTAGTTTTATAAAAATAGAGCCCCTATCATGCCAGAAGTCCATCCTATCCAGTATTCTGCCTTTAGCAAGGGCTGATAGTAGCTTCATAAGGAAAATATCTCAGAAACAAGAGAAATATTGAGGGATATTTTCCCTCTTTTAGAAGTCATTGAATCAGGACATCTGGATCATTTAATTTTGATAGCAACCAACATGTAATAATATTCCATTTGCTGAGACCCATTTTTAAGCCATTTAAACATTAGGGCTCTACAACCCCCTATGGCAATTAGAGCTGCAATTTAATAATGTATTGTTAGAAAAACTACTTCTTATTATCTACTTTAAATCTGCTGCTTAGTAATTTGATTGGGTGCCCCTTAGTTCTGGTTTTCTGAGAAAGACAGAATGATTAATCATTCTCTATTCAGCTTCTCTTTGTCATTCATGACTATATAAAATTTAGATACTTCTCTTCCCAGCTGACAAGCCCTAATTTATATAGCCTTATCCCTACAGAAGTCGGGCCAAACCTCCCATTGTTTCCTGTCTCACTCCATAATGAAAATGGAATTTTCTAACCCACTGTTTTCTTTCTATTCTCACTGCATGTTTTCTTATAAAGCCAAATGATCTCAGCTAAAGAAATCAGATTAACCAAAAGCATATTGGTGTCTTCAGAAACATTCATATATTCATGCCCTGATTTTAAAAAATCTGTGCACTCTCCTCCAATATATCATACATATCCAGATGCTTCTGTATTCTGTTAATTATTCCAATTTGTACAAATTGGCTTGATAAAAAAAAAATAAGACTAAATGAAATGTAGTTACATTTTTTTTCAAGGCTGTTGCCCCAGCTGATGCTTCCAATTTCTTTGGCACCAAGCCTGCTTTGAATGGTAAGGTAAATGTTTCTGACATTGTTTCACTGTTTCAGCAATCTGACTAATACCTGAGTTGGCCTAGAGGTTTTGTGTAGACACTACCTAGACTTAGAAATTTGTTACTGTTAAATTTATATATTTACTCTGCATTATTTGAACAATTAAACATTTTCCTTAAGTTACAGCATGTATTCTTCACTCTTGATATCTCTTGGAAACATTTTGACTTCCTATTGCTAATTTCATGCTAATTGACTTTCTTTTTTTTTATATTGTTTCCTTCCCTGAACTACCATGGTTCCTTCAAGTTTTTTCCTTATTTAATTAATATTAAAGTGAATTTAATATTAATTCATATTAAATTGTAATCACCATTAGAATGGATTACATTAGAATGGATAACAAATCCAAAATTGCTTCATTTCAGTGAGCTCGAATTGCCCCAGTGCTTATGGTATCCAAAGATATTGTCTGTGAATTAAGCTTAGGGTCTGCTAGTTTATAGATCCATCTAGAAGAATTATCCATGACAGCTCTTGTTCAAGGGGTTGTTATTTGATTGTTATCAAATCACTCTGACTTTCAAATGCTTTAGACCCTCGTCCCTTCCCCCCTTCCCATCCCTTCTGTTTATTATAAACTGAAAGCATTAGCCTGAATCTTGCAAATCAGGTTGGGTTTCTTTCTAATGATCTTCATCGATAACAAAGACTAATTAGACTTTCAAAGAAGTTTGAATATTTACATTGTCTCCACTATACAAGCATATTGGAGAGTATAATTTGGTTTACCACTGATGAATAAGAAAGAGAAGGTTGAGGGGGAGATGAGATGTTCAAGGTTGTTAAAAAATGAGCTGATAATCTAAAAGTAGAGTTTTTGAAACACTGTTTGAGTGTGAAGTGCTGAAGACCACAATGACAGAAATACAGCTTCTCTCCAAGAGGCTAAAAATCCACGACACACCTTCTTCCAAGACTCCAGAGTTCAGCTTGACTTCAGGGAAAAGTGGCAGTTGATTCAGGAAAAATGCCGAATACCGAATCATCTAATCCTGGTTATGATTTTTTCAATTTTTTTTCCCTTTTATTAATTTTTTGTCATCTTTACTTTTGTCTATTTGCATATAGCTGGAGAAAGAGATTCAAGAAATTCATCAACTTTGCAAAAAAAGTGGAAAAAAATTTAATATCCATGTTAACAAGTCCATCGTGTGGATACATAAGTGATTTTTACAGTTTGCAAAATGTTAGTAAGTGTAGGTCAACAGACTCAAAGCTTTATGATGCTGCAAAGTGGTTTAGAAGTTATCATCTTAAAAAATAAACAGCAATATGCTTAGCACTGGTTATGTGATATATGTAGGAAAAATTAAATAATTGAAAAAACCCTCAGTCCAGCGGTGTTTGAGAAGGCACATCTGAGTGGCACCATAGCAAAAGAGCATGGAAAATTTGCAGTTGCTTGAAAGGCTTTTCTTGTGTCAAAGTGGATGTGTTAGCTTTTCAGGTAAGAAATGGTTTAAAAAAATAAGTACCTTAACTTTCATTCAGATTCAGTTTGGTCAAGCAAGAATCTTTGTAGGAAAGCCCATGTAATTTATTTTAATAATTTATTTTTTGCTGTCAGATGAGATAGAAAAAAAAAGCCTATAAAAATAGCGTACAAAAGCTTGCATGTAAAAACTTGTCCTTGCTAATCTATAACCTACTGAATCACAAAAGATACAATAAAATGGCAAAGATACCTAGAGGGTAATTTAGGTACAGTTACAAAACTTACATCCAAACTTTTTTTTCTGGACCCACTGTTCCATAAACTGTATAATTTGCAGAGTACCTGAGATCTTTCCTGCATCACTAGAGTGGCATATAACCTTCCTTGCCCTTCCTCCTGCTATGCCAGAATTCCTGGGTCTGGGGTAGTGATGGATCTATCACAGGTGGTGGTAGACCTATCAATCTTACTCCTTCTGGGTCCCTTTTGTCCATCCTGGAGATGTGCAGTCAGTTCTGGACACACTTCCAGGGCTGGGCAAGAGCTGGTCTAAATCAGCCCTTCCTGGGACAATCTAGAAATAGAAGAAATTCAGTACAGCAAAGGTATTTCTTGAGTACATTCACTGGATTGATGAAGGGTGTACTAATTGTGGTATTATGAAAAGAGTGTTTTCTTCTTAGCTAGTTCTTTTCCTTGTGTTTGTTCCAATTTCATTATGAGAAGTGAAGTCCCTGCTATCTTCACTCCCTGTTTTTCAATATGTGTTCCTACTGAGGAGATTCTGATTCTGAATTAGAAGGCAGGGAAGTTTTTAAACAGTCCTGGTGATCTCCAGATTAAAACCCAGAAACCACAGTTCTCAAAGAATGTGCCCCCTTCTGACTGGGTATCTGGGATGTCTCTCACTAGAGTGGAAGAGGCAGAAAAAATATTGTTCCTTCCTGGCTTTCCTCCTTCAGCTTTCCACAGATGTCAGTCATGTCAGACCTGGTACGCTTGTTCCCAGAAGGAGATTTGCTGTGAGAAAACTAATGCTTTGTTCAAAAGACTTGACTGTTACTTTGACATACGTCGCTTGGGCAAATGGATAAAGTCAATGCTCAAATGCATTATCAGTTGTGAAAACAACTAAAACCAGTGTTCAAATATGTTATCAGTTGTATACTTCTGTAGATTTCCCAAATATCATTTAAGCATTTGGCTATTTGAAATTGAAATACTACAAATGTGGTTAGCTGGATTTTCATTCTTAATTCCAAGATTTGAACTACATACAGGGATAATATAATTCAAAGTTCCAAGGGTGGAAACTCCCTGGAGGAACCAGAAGATATGAAGACAGACCAATGTTTTCTGGAATATTCATCTTACAGTTGAGTTTGACTATTAATTTCAATGGCACCATTATTTACAACAACACGAGTACCATTAAAATTCCTTAATTGACTTATTTGCATAATGCTTTCATCTTTTTTGTAATTTCTCCCTTTTCTGCTTCTTTTAGTATTTAAACATGTGGAAAAAATGGCTTGAATTCCAGAAGTTTGTCCTTTCTTGCCAGAATTGATTTTGTCTTCTTTTTTTCCTGAGTAGGTAGTTTTAAAATGTTGGCTGCCAACTGTTTTGACCGCAATAGCTGTCTAAGCTCCCTAAACAGATGCCTGATGACTGCACAGCAATGCCGAGACTCAGACAAGTGCTTTTGGCATGATTATATTCATATATTGATTCTTACAGGACCAAAACAGTCACTTTTAAGTCCTGGCACAGCCTGCAAGGCTGTAGCTGTCAATTTGTAACTGACACAGTTATAAAAACCCCACAAAAAACATTCTGTTTCCAAGCAGCTTTCTTGGAAAGGGAGGTAAACGGAATTTTTCTTGGGTCATTCATACAGGTACAGCAGTACCACCCAGAGGCCACTGCTGTGCTGGACACCAGACAAAATGGAGAGAGTGCCTGTCCAAAAGGGCTCAGAGGCTGGAAAGACAAAGATACTAAGGCTTAGAAGAGATTATCATATTCAGAGATATTTAGAATAGTCTTCAGATGAAACCCCCCAAAATTTCACTCTCTCACTGTCATACTTAAGCTGAATCTGACTGTAGACAACCCCTCTAATCATTCACACTGCTTTTAATTCTTAATTAGACCACTTGGATGAGATGATGAAATTCCAGGATTTGGTCTTTGCTCCCAAGACAATCTATTTTCTTTATTCAGGAGTCATTCCCGAGTTATAAATAAGCATATAATGAATGTGCAAGCAGTGTGTGGCTATCCAGTGGAACATGGGCCATAAGGATCCAGCCTTCACTGGGCAGGGAATGTGGCAAAAAGACTACTGGGAACATCTCCTTTATTCCACACACCCAGCTGTTCCACTATGTTACACAACCTGCTAGGTATGTTGGGAGAGACACTGAATTTTGCACTCCATTTTCTGGGCACAGTTCATCTGTTCAGAGAACACCATCTCCATGGTTTTAAAAGGTGGTGGTAATTGAGGTATTCAAGAAGGTCTGATTTGAGCAGATTGTGCCAAGCATATTTGAGAATACCTGCAGATTCTTCTCTCTGAAATACAAGTTTGAATGTTTGAAAATCCTGAATGTTTGTAAGTCCTAGTTTTACTGATGCAGGATATTAGAGATTAGTTGCTCAGGCCAGGAAAAGCACAACAGAAGAGGAGGCCTTTGAAGTCAAAAAGACCTTATCAGTTTAAGAATTCAGATGTTCTGCATCAATTAAGCAGCTAAACAGAGCTACTTTGGTCAACAATTTCAGACTTTGGCACATCAAACCTACCTAAGCATTTAGTCTCTTTATCCTTTGTCTTTATGGAATGCTGGATGTCTGCTGCTCTGAAGAAAAATGAGGTGTTGTGATGCAGCAGAAGGAACAAAAGGAGGCATTTCTCCCTCTTAGTCTGGCATATGCTAGTCTGAAAGTTGAAACCACCTCCTTGTGTAACAGTAACTACAATGAGCAATGTGCATGATCAGAGAGAGAAACAAACCAAGAGAGTGGGTACTTCTCATTGTAAACAAAGAGATTATGTTAAAATACCAAGTATCAAGGAAAGCAAGGAGTAATGGAGTTCTTACCTTATTGTTGTGAGTAAATAAACTGAACACCTGAAGCTATCTCAACACTACACACATCCCTATATGAAGAAGCAAGGAATAGAGGTGACCTACAAAATAAATGCAAGATCCATTTGATATTCTCTACAAGCCCAGCTAAAGAGACTGTGTGAAGTAACAGAGGGTATGTCTTGTCAAACTGACACTGTCTCTTCATCCTCTTTCAAGAGGAAAAGGATGAGGGGACATGTTAGAGACGTTTGTCATTCTGTGTCAAGCACTGATAGGGAGGGATGCTCAGGCTGAGCATTCTGTAGAAACCTACAGAGAATACAACAGAATATATTAACACAGCAAAGATGTTCTTATGACATTCCTTGTTCTTGTAAATATCAGTAGCTTTGAAGCAATCTACATATTTAAATGCATCAATATGCATTTTATGCATTATTTCACTCCTTTCCTCTGATTGCTTGATTCCCCTCCCTGTAGAGCAGTGCCCCAGCTTTGTAAAATAAAGTATCCATTACACACTGAAAAAATGGGCCTGATGAATCACAAACCCCCACATAATTTAGTACATCATCTCTCAATACAGCTTTTCAGTCTAATTTAATGCATTATTGAAAATAACACGTTCATTAAAACAGCTGCCAGCAAACTCTTCATTTGGATTGTTTTGTGGAAGGACTAGTCAAAGGGAAATGAAACACCACAGGCTAATGATATGCAAAAAGGAGAAAAAACATTTAAGTTTTGATACATTGGTATTGAGATGTTAATATGATTTTTCTTAATGAGTACTGCTCTGCCAGATTTTATATGGTAAATCACAAACCTGGTGTTTCTTCTTAGCCAACTTACAACATATAATGAAAAATAACAAAAAAAACCACATGGCACAATTACCGGGGCTGTTCAGTGAGGATAACTTAATGAGCATAGAATTATTATTTATTGTTTCTTATTGCTACTTCTCCACCAATGAGCATTTAAGCAGCAGATATTTTCATCCAGAGCTCCTGATCTCTGGGGGAGTGAACTAAAATCTCTCATCCTCTCAAACACTAGGAATTCCTAGATTCTCATGTTCTGGCTCAAATGAATGTCTTACATCTTCCACTGTAACTGGGCTTTAGCAATAAATGCTGGTCTGTCAACAGGACCAAATCTGTGGACATTAAAATTTTGCCACTACTTTATTCAACCCATTGTGCAAATCATTGTTTCCTGGTAAAGCACAGAGTTTTAACAATTGCAGTTTAACTAGGATATGTCATCAGCAAGAGACACACACCAGAAAAAATATCAATAATTAAAGATTTATTAGAGTTACTGACATTAATTCATAAGATTTTCATAAAACAAAAAAAAAAAAAATCTACTGTCTCATGTCTCCATTCCATAATCAGTTTGAACATCCTTTAAGGCAGACAAAATCCTTACTCAGCTGCACGCCCAGTGGTTTAAATTACACAGACATCCTCCTGCCTCCCCTATGAAATGTGCAATCAAGGAGAGTTTGACTGGGACAGCCACTCACCAGTCTTATTAATCTATGACTTTAATACTTTGTATGCCTTTAAGCTCTTGCCTAGGTCCACCAGCCTCCAAACACTAACTCTGTCATGGTCATATCCAGGAAGTCCTTTTAAACTGAGATGTAAGGCAGAAAAATCAGTTCTGAATAATCATAAACGAAAGCAACTCATGACAAAGACTAGCAGTCAATACCTTTGTCTGTCCAGTAAGCTACTGAACTATTGATTTTAGGCAACATATTATAACAGTGCATGAATTCTTCTTTCATTTTCTATACTTGTATATACATACACTCTCCAAAAGGAAAAAAAAAATGCTTTCACTCTAGTCTCAAAGGAAGGAGCATATCTGACCTAGTGTAGATGTCTACAAATCTGAGCTGTTCATTCCAGGTTCCTTTGCAAACCATGGAAGTAAGATAGATGTACACTGGTTAAAGTCACAGTAAAATAGATGTTTGCAATCTGACCAATTGAATTACCTCCTAAAAATGTCTGCTTCTCTATATAAGATAGGATCAATCAAGTAACTCAGAAAAAGAAGTCTACACTGTAGATGTATAAATTTAAGCAAGATGAACCCATCCAAAGTGTTTAGATAGTCAATTTAATAAAGTAGGAAATATAAATACAATATAATGTCATGCAAAATATATATTTCATTATTTCATGGCAACTATTTAGTGTGCACTTCTTTAAAAAATGGTCATTAAATAGTTACCAGAATTACAAACATAGAGTGGGGTGGTTTTACTTAAATCCCTCTAGCAATTTTTGTCTAGAATTCTTCTGCAGTTGCAGAGATGCATTTTCCAAAGATGAGTTGTTCCATCTCAAATTTATCATTTAAGTTACTTGGGAAGAACCTTTCTCTGGAGGTTGAAGGTGCAGTATGAACCCACTTCCTTCTGCATGAAAACAGCAGTTTAAACTGAATAGCTGACTTCTAAATGGCTAATCTTGATAAGGTGACTCCCATACATGTTTTATTAAGCACAGAACTTTATATTGGAGGAAAAGGGAATACAGCCTTTTAAAAAAAAATGTGTAGGAATGTCCTGACATTCAGAAAATTTCAATAAATTATCATTGATTTTACATACAATTTAGTAGTTTCATAGATCTGGTAAATATACTGACCAGTATCTTGTTTTGCTTCCTGCAATGTGTGTATGAAAATGCATCTTAATTCTCATTAAATTAATTCCTTTGATAACCATGCAGTAGGACTTCATTCAGAGAATTCCCAGCAGTAAAAATGAATAATTTCCCACAGTGTTTTGAATTATCAGGCCAATACAGTTAACTAAACAATAGTAACGTCTTCATCATATATTCTGTATATCAAAATTAGTAGATCCATTTTTCTGCAAGAGAGAAAAGATTGGTCAGAGATGCCAAGCAAAGCAGTATGCTCTAAATGTTTTACAAGGAAACTTTAGATTTTTTTTTGATTTTTTTTTTTTTAGAATGTCTACTGAAGTCTAACTGTCTATCTTGTAACTTGATGAAATAAGACATAAGAATTTATTGTGCTTAATACAGAGACCCCCTGGTATATCTTTCTACAGTTTTATAACGGTTTCTATGCTTTGTTAATTTTCTAATCTGATTATTTGCAAAATTTCCCATTCCCATCAGATTTTGCAATGACTTAATAACAAAAATATTTTAAGGAAACAAATTTTTAATATAATATTAGTTAACATGATCTTATCTCAGAGTTACATAGTTGAAAACCAGTTTATCAGCGGATTTAATCTAAGTCTGTCTTAATTTGGTACAGAGGTACTAATTTATACTGTTGTGAAATAGTAATTGCCATGAAAAGAGAAGAGTTAAAATCCAGTAACTTCTAGAAAAATTAGTAAAACAAAATGTTCATTTGTTCATGCCTTGCACATTTTTTCACTCACTTTGCTCCTCACAAACATAAAAATCATAATCACAGTGTAATATTTTCATTATGATTTCATAGATTTTGTATCTTCTACTGGTCACAATTACTCCACTAGGTGAAAATACCTTTGCTCCCTGGCTTATTTGGTTCAATAGAACAATCTGATTCTCAGATGGCCTTACAATTTATTCTCACTTCCAGGGCAAGGTGCCATTGCATCCCTCTAAGTGCCTCTATTGATTGCATATGTACAACTCTACAGAGAGGCTTGAAGAGATGAACTTGCAGTGCGACCAAGATCTCCCTCACAGGTACAGAATAATTGTGTCTAGAACCTGGGGTTGGATATCATTTTAAGCACCCTTGCTTACTGAAGTAGATGCTTTGAAAATGTTTAAGTACACATAAATAAGCAAAAGCAACAGTTCTGCTGTCATACACTGAAGTCTTTTGAATGAAGTTCACTAAATGAACTTTTTTCCCACATTCAGTATTACATGTCTTGTGCCTTACCTTTAACTTTGGAATAACAAGGCTCACAGTGCACAGTTTGTTTATAAATCCAAATGCTGTCTCCTGCTTTCAGATCTTCCAGAGGTCTCTTACATACTTCGCACTTCAACACACAAGTCAAAGAATGAAAAAAATTAAAATGAAACATTTCTCTAATACTCATACCCAGCATGATTTCCTTTAGGAAACAAGAGACCCCAGACCAGAATAGGAGTTATTAGTACCGCATCATAAAAACTGAACTCTGGAAGAATAGTTTTAGACAACAGGAAGTTAGGTATCTGACTGTCTCATCTTTAGGCATCTAAAGATCAGATACCATTGTCTCAACTGGTTGCCTAGGTACTCATTATACTCAACAACCCTGTCCTTCCCCCAGACATTTCCAAAGGGTACTTTTACTTTCTCTCTCTTAGCTTAGGGGTTTATCCTGCAGTAAGATGTATCACCATTTTGAGATCCTTTTTATTCTTTACTGAATAAAGGAAGAATGATCACACATAATCATACAACTCAGAGTAGATCTTAAAGAATCTAGACCTGTTTATTTAAAAATACCTTATGACACTTTATCTTAACAGTTAACTATGTCTCCCATTCTTGCAAAATCTGGACGCTGCTTTCACAAATGTCTCAAAAAAGCTCATTTTTTGAGATAGAGAAGCATTGCCCATGTTTCACATATGAAAATGCATAGATACACACAGAAGCTGATTTACCAAGATCACAAGGAAGGCCTACAGTGGATCAAGGAGCATGGTAACTTGATACAGAAGCTAGGATCTTGATACCCAGATAATTTTATTTATTTATTTAAATCTAATAAAAGAATAGTGAATTCTGGCTTCTTTGTATATTTTATCCACTGATAAGTGAAAATCAGGATTAGTATTAAGGTGTTGTTAAAACAATTTGCTGTCTTCACTGATTTTATATTTCTTTGTTTAAATCAGCAAAAGGATGGCTATGTCTTTAAAGCTCTGATCACCAATATCAGCTAGAATTTTTACACAGTGAAAAAAAAGTCTACAATTTGGGTTATTTACTTATTATACTTTTGGTATATACCTTTACAAGGATATGAAGATGGTGTACTGCTGTCAGCTATGTGCAAATCTCTAATAGGTATGGGGTATTTGTAAGGAGCTAAATGAATATTGACGATAAGAAATTGCACTACTTAGCTAAATACGTAACTGCAAGCATGAACCACAGACCTACATCAATTCTTGGGGTTTTTTTTGACAATGCTTTCATAAGATTGTAGTTATACAAAAATTAAGCTAAATATTGATGGCCAGGCATGTCCCCAGTTGATTGTAGGTAACAAAAAATATAGTTTGAAAAACAAGCATAAATATTTAACAGATAATTCAGCCACTACCAACATGTTAATACTCTTAACAAAAAGTCATTTCTTCTTTATGTGGGTTGATCTAAAAAGAATGGAAGCAGACCAGATCTTGTATTTACTTGGAATAATAGTATTGAGGAGCTATTACATAGTAACATGTGACATAGTACATAGTAGTTCTCATGGCAGAAAATGCCTTTCAGGAGCTCACAGTGAACAAAAGAGTCCACAGTGAACAAAAAGCACATGCAGCTTCATACATGTGAAGTGCAACCTTAGTGCTGTATTCTGATTTCTGGTACTTTTCATGTAGTAAATAGGGACTTGAACTGCTGTCAGAAGCAGAAATAGAAGCTGTGCAGGACTGGGCGGAAATATGAACTATGCTAATGCAGTGATTTTGCTGAGTATTGTTTGTTAGAACAACAAACTCTGTGTGTTCCAAGCAGAAATAAGACAAATGAGGCAGAAAGAAAACAGACTATGAGACTGAGCACTGCCAGGCATACCCTGAGAAAAGTTTAAGAGCGAATTTTAGGCTGAGGCTTAGGGTTTGGATTACAAACAATAAAGAAATTTCTGCTGTGCTTTCATTCTTAATGGAACTAGGAAAAAATTACTTACTTTTTAATAATTAAGACTGCTTAAGATGTCAATCAAGTCTACCTACAAAACTTCATAAAAAACTGAATAAAATTTTACAATATGAAGAAAGTATAAGTTGATATAATTCACTGTATCAGACTTGAAGTGAAGGCTTATAAATGTGTAGGACTCAAAGAATACATTCAGCTGCATCCTTTATCTTGCTTTTTGTTGCAAGGGAGGAGTGGCAAGGAGAAGAGTAGAGAGAGGAGGAGGGAGAGATATAGAAAGAAAAAGGGATTGTGTAGGGAAGAGAGGGAAACAGAGAGATTAGTATTTCCTACATTTATCTTCTACTCCAGTCTCAAGACTTCTTATTCTCACAGGTGGAGAAGGCCTAAGGCCTAAATAATCTCTTATTATATGTATACTATAATGCAGCTATTACTATCAAATTTTATTTCTTGGTAGCAGGTGAAATCTTCTTACCTTGAAGCAAGTCGAATGACAGTGAATTTGCAAGGCATCTAAGATCATTTTGGCATCTATGCCCAAGGGCTTCCTGCAGTATGTACATATATCTTTTCCAATTATACTCCTGTGTATATAATACAACATCAGCTGTCAGAAAAAGAGCTGCCATTGAGATCTCAAGCAGAAAATTGATAAGGTTAGCACAATGCATGGGAAAGACATTTGTATACTGTACAATGGCCATTGATGGAAAAATGTCATTTGTGTATTCTCTCCCTTCCAGTTGACAGGTGTCATACATGGTCTCCTCTGATGGGCAAATTACTGAGTATAATTGTCAAGTAGCAAAAATACCTTGGTGGATAGAAGGGTCTCCTCTGGTGAACTGAATTAAACTGCTGAATATCTGGGAACATGTACACTAAACGGGGATAAAGTGGAGGGGAATGATTTTAATGTTTTAATCACAAAAGTAAACTGGTAATTGAATCAAACTGCCATAATTAGATCAGTCTGGTTCCCAGAATTCTATGCAATGCAGAAGTGCCTGAAAACCCTTTTGAGTTTCTGCACTGCAGACAGAACTCATACCTTCATGGCAATTATAATGAATACATGTATAGAACAGCCTACAAGGTATTCGTGATAGTAATATTTTAAATTTTTTTCTCAGCTCTTGTTGGACTCCTATGTGACATCACTGTACTTTGTCTGGATACAACTGTTGGTGTTGTTTTATCATTACAAAATCAATGGTCTTGCTCCTTTCCTGTCAGTGACAAACTGCTGTACTAATATTTAATCATCCCAAGTTCTTTATCCTTATGTTGGAAAGGAAGTAAGTTATTTTGATCAGGTATTTCCAGATAGTAGGGCTGTCTGAAAAAAAAGATAGTCTTCAACAGCAGTCTCTTGTGAACCTATTCCTCCACACTTGAACATAAATTGGTCATTACTGTTCTCACAAAGGAAAGAAATTTTGCAGAGTAAGTGGCTGCCTGAGATAGAAACCTACAGAATCACAAAGCTAACTCTGTCACTTAAGGCATTGGCTCTTGTTTCTATAGATATTTTTAAATGTCAGCAGTGACAAGCCTAACATAATATTAAGCTGAACTGTGGTAATGATTTGATGGCAAGATCTCACTGAAAGAGAGCTTTGTATGAAAAGCTGTCTCATGATGGTGACTTCCACTGCTCTCTTTTGTCTGAAGACTTGAATGCTTATGTAAATGTGTGTCCTTTGGTACTCTATGATGTTATTAATGTGTACTTACCGATCAGAAGTAGAATAAACAGTTTTGATAGTATTTCCAGTTATATTTTCTTCATAGACACCAAGTGATGATTTGCTGTGAAGCAGAGAGTACATAGCTATCACTAAGCAGTATATTTTTGTAAAGGTTTCACTACATTGATGATAATATGCAAAATAAACATGCTTGCAAAAAAAATCATACTTGGTGATGCGTTCTTTTTCTGTTTTTTTTACAACCATCAAGAATAAGGTATCAAATAAAAAGTGTAAATTAATAATATAGTAATATTTGTAATATAGTGTCTTTAGACTGTTCTATTTTTGAATGATTCTTTAGCATTTCAAAATTAAATCCAGAAGCTGATTGAGAAAAATTTACGTAACAGTATTGGGTTTCCTGTGCTGATATCTCAGCCTAAATGATACATATCAGAAAATGGTGACAGACTACATTTTTTCTTTTTCCTCTGCTTCTTTCACTTGTCCTCAAAAAGCTGTCAAACAGCCAAACAAAATTACAACATGTCCCTAGAATTAGAGTGAGGGTCTTTGTAATACAGGCTTTTCAGTGTATGATTTGTTTTCACTACAGTAACTGTATTGTTCCTTATATCAGAATAGAAAGGGTTATACTGAATTTAATTATCAGGGAAGTTAAATCTTCCATTTTTAACAGTCCCATTTCCAAATTACTTAAATGTCAGTTTTGTTTCCATGGAAGGGGTTAACATGTATGTGACAGTTGAAGAAGTAATCTTGCCATATGTGTTTTGAAGATTTCTGAGTTGATTTATTAATCCTGCTCTCCAGAAATTCTTAAGGTATATAGTAATTATTACATGTTGCATATCATTCTTAAATAATATTCTGCTATGTTAGGAACAATTATTTATAATCATGTGTATTTAACAAACATTGGGTTTTATGTGGGAAAATATAAGAGAATGATAACATTTAAGGCATTATGAAGGTCAGATGCTCTTTTCTACATACCTGTATTTCGTAAAGTACATATGCCTTATTTCCGTACAACACCAGAAATGTATTTAAATTGCACAGTTACTGATAAGCTGAAACTATAAATCTTTTATTTATATTTCATAGAACATAGCAATGGGCTTGTTATTTATCAGAATGTAACAAACCTGGGTTTGCTCACCACGAAGGAAATACCTCCTTGAATGAACACCCTGTGCTCCATTTACATTTCACGTGAGATGAAAGTAAGCTTACTAAGTAGGAATGCAAACTAAAGCTAAGTGATCAGCTTTTGAAAGAGTTTCTCTGGCTGAGAAATTCTCCTGAACACAAATGTGCATAGCACATGTCACAGGGTGGAGTTTATTATTAGTGCAATTGCCTAAAGTTTCTTACTACAGTGAAAAGTGGCAAAGGAATATAATTTCTCTGTAAAGTATGAGCCTGTAATTCTTACTGTTTTTTGTTAAGTTTATTTTTCCCAAATCTTCCATTTAATTTATTGTATTCAACTGCACAATCTTGGGCAAACTGAGTACTGTGCATGGCACACTCAACATAATATGGGTCTTTACACGCTGCATGCCTAAAAGTAACATTATCTTACAGGAAGCTGTATATTTTCCTCAAGTGTCCTAGTGTAGAGAACAGCATCCCTTGGATTTTACTAACTGACTGGAGTATTATGATTGAAACACAAAAAAACATATATAACCACAGCTTAGGTAGAAAACCACAACTGGAATGTATAAAACAAAAATGCTAAAGCTAAAGCAAAAATATTTCCAAAGCATCAGGTTTTAACCTTGTCAACTGAAAGTGCAAGGAAACTCAGAACATTTAAATAAATGCATAGTCTGACAGCTTGATGAGACACCAAGTGAAAACTGAGTCCCAGTGTAGCCTGAGGGCTGTGCACCTTATCACGTCCCTTCTTTCAGTTCCTATCAGTCACTCCTTCACTTGCTGTATGAACAATGACTTGTTCATACAACAAAGTACTCAACAATAAATACTCTGTAGAATCTGTTGCATAAAACCTGAAAGAATAACCTACACAGACCATTCATTTAATAAGTCTTCATGAATTAAAATGGGATTAGAGCTACAGGTGGAGGGTATAAAGTCTATCAAGTGTAAGGTAACATTGCATATTGCAGCACATTCTTTGCCCTGTCGTTCTTCTATTACTGTTCTCTACTTTAACTTTCAAAGACAATCAGAATATTAAAACTCAGAGCCTGTATGTACACAAAATTCTGAAAAATGTTAATTAATTTTTCTGTTGAATATTTATTTCAAATCTTAAATTATATGTTGTTTGGCTTTGTTTTTATTCTCAGACAATTTATGGGTTTGTCTTTCAAGGTCATGCAGAATTTTCACAATACACAGGTTTCAACTGTACTCGAACAGCAGATGTAAGAATATGAGGGATTGAAGATCCTGTGCCCATTCATATCCACAGTAAGGACTGGGTGTGCAATCAATTAATCAAATTAACCTTAAGGATAAGGATGGGGACATTGACCATAATTCCCATAAAGTACCAGACCTTTACTTTCCATGTCAGTAAGGCTCAATAGATTTCTCCTCTCCCTGCTGAGTCTTCAGCCCTGACTCAGGCAGTTCACAGCTATTAGACAGCAATACAACATACAGGTTATGTCTTTAAGCAATCCTTCCTACATAAAAAATGAATCCGTATAGATGGGTGGATTGATGCAGGAGAGAGATCTTCTTAATCCAAAAAAGGAAGGAACTATTCAAGAACTATATATATTTTTTGTAACTTTTTGTAACAATTATATTATTTTGTAACTTTTTGTTGTCTTATTTTGTGAAAATAATTTTGACCATAAAGAACAAGGTAACATTTCCTTTTATTTCAATTATTTCCTGATACCAATGACCTGGTGTACACCTAGTTCTATTAGATATCCCTACATCACATTTTTCACTCAGATTTGCAATATGTGGGTTTGTAGAGGCAGAATCTAGCTAGAGCATGAATATTGTAAGAAAAATGGATTTTAAAATAGTTTGTTCTTGGTCAAAAATTCAGAATCCCTAGCCACAGTGTCAGTGATTGGATTGATGATATGTGGGTTCAGATTCATCCCATATAGGTTTAGGAAATTTAGAAGGCACTTTAAGTGAAGAATGTAATGTTTTCCTTACAGTTTCAGAAAGAAACAAGTTCATATGAAATAAGAGCATTCAGGAAATGCCTTTCCTCTATTGATTAGATAAGAATTCTGGCTTAGCTGCCCTCCTAAATTTTATGTTTCAGGTATATCTCTAGAGCTACACAGGGTGTGTGTTCTGCTTCTCACTCAGTGCACTAGAGTTAGGATTTGTGACCTGTGCCTGGGATCCTGGATGCAGATTTGGAAAGGGGGTGGCATGATTCCAGAGATCAATGAGAGCTTTCTAAGCATTCCTGAAATTTCTTGCACAAAAAAGCTCTTTATGTATTTTTTTCAAGAAATAGCACTTTAGACATTACGGTACCAAATTAATTTTCCACAGTACCTGTTCTTTTTTTTACTGTCACTAGAGCAGTTTGTTTCTGGGAGACTATTTGGAGCCCTTGGAGGATTTTCATATCCTTTCTCAATTATCCTAAAATAAAAAAGAAACCACACAACAAGAAAATAAACTCTTTTTAGAAATCTCTTGCAGCTACACAGTTTTAATTTACACTTACAGTCATGAATGCAGAAGCTTGGTCTAGAAAAAAACAGGTGAAACAAATTTACCTTATTATCGTTAAACTGTTGCTGGTGAAAAATAATGCAGCCATTTGACCTATAATTTTTATTCCTCCATTTTATGCTGATATATTCATATATATTCATATTGGAAACTTGATTTAACTTTAATTGAACTCTAGTTTCCTCAAAGTGCCCACTGGGGTTTTCAACTGTGCAATAATGTCTCAGTTGTTGAAAGCATTCCACATTTTCTTGTCAGTATTCCATAATGTTTTATTCTTAGGCTTACTATATTTCAGTTCCAAATTTTCTTTTTTTGGGTATACTACAGTTATGTTTTTATTAGAAATTACCAACTAAACAGATACATAGACTCATTTCAAAAAGCAGGGCTATGATTCAAGCAAGAGAAACCTCCTCCTGCAGTTTTCCCTGCCACAAAACATAACACACAAACAAACATAAAAATAGAATTTGCCAAACAAATGATAGGATTTCAGGAATAAGTGCTAATAATGTTTTTGATGATTTTACAAAGCAGCTCAGATGAAGGCTGCTCCTGTTTGGTTCTGCCAAAGGTTATTCTCTGTAACAACATGATCATTATCTACATTAACTCTGGATGTGTGGGCTGCAGCTTGATTATTTCAGTGAGCTTGCCAAGGACTGAGGCTCTGTTGAGCCCTCTCTCAGTGCTTGTTGTGTTTTATATGCAGAGTGGTGCTGCAAGAAGCAGCACCTCCTTTGTGCCCAACTGCTGATGGGGCAGGGCCCTGTCAGAACTGAAAGAGAAACTCATTCACTGGAGATGCTCAGTATATGCTTCCCTGGTCAGACTGTTGACCTGGAACTGCTGGGATAAAAATATTTTCTATTAAAAAATAGCAAAACTGCCTATACATACACAGATAACTACATTCTCCCTCTTTATGTGGATATACAACTAAGTGGATTACTCAAAAAAGACTCCATCAGATTGGTACCTAAAAACATACTACTAACCTCACTTTAATTAACCAAAATGGATCCTAGCTTTTGTAAATAATGAAATCTAGTAGCAGTAAAGCTTTCATACTAGGAATACCTTTTCTTATATTTGTTTGAGATGCCAGCAGCTGAATTCACAGAACACTTAGATAAGCACAAAAATAGTTAGAAGGATCTTGTCACTAGTCATTTTCATTCTCCTTGAGGGTTTATAGGTTTGAGTCATTGCTTATCAAAATACATGCAGCTTTATTTTTGTATTTGGTTAATCAGGCACGTTTTAGAAATAATACAGATATCTTATTCACACTGGGCAAATTATCTCTGCTTGTATTAGGAATTCATATTTTCTGGTTCTACTAAACAGCTATAAGCCTCGATATTTGATCATTAAACTTTAGAGAGAACTATGAATTGATTCTTACCACTTTTTACTTTGGTCATCAGCAGACTTTACTTCAGTGTGATCCCCAAGGTCCTCATCGCTGAAAGTGAGACAGACCTCAGAATTAAATTATATAAATTATTTATGTTGAAGAGGAAAAAAATTGTATGCATTTCCTAGGTAAGGTTCCTGACTACACTGAGTAAGTTATCTGTTCAGGCTTCGATATTTTTCAGTTCCTTTCCAATGTGACACTGCAAAAGAATTTCAAATGACTCAAAAATGTCAAGTCCATTACAGTATTCTAGGATAATTCAGGCCAGAATTCAGGGACTTCAGGACCTCTCTGGTCCAACCTTCTGCTCAAAGCAGGGGCAGCACTGAGGCCAGACTAGGCTGCTCAAGTATTTGTCTAGTTGGGTTTTGAGAATCTTCAAGGAGAGAGGTGGCACAACCTCTCCAAGCAAGCTTCTCCAGTGTCGGACAACTGTCCATAAGCCACTCAGAATGTCTCATGTTTCAGCTCATGACCACTGTGTCACATCTTGGTGTCACGCTACAGGTGAAGGTCCTGCCTACATCTTCCAAACTGACTGTGGCTCTGTCATTTTAACTTGATAACAGACTTGCATTCAGTTCAGGCACCAGTACCATGAGCTATGGAAATGCCTGCCAAAGTGTAACCCTTGTTTGGTTACCATATCCAGCCCAAATCTCACTTCCAACTGCTATTATCCAGGGTTCTGCACAGTCTCTAGGTCTATGTGGTCACATTTATACCAGTAACCCATCAATTATTGGCTGTTAAAAAGCTAATTTAATGTAATAAATTTCATGTATTAACATATGTCAGGTATGTAAAATATAAATTTACAGTAATATTGTACATAAAACGCTCTATAATAAAAAAATATTACCCATTGACACTTTTTTTAAGTTTGAAAAAAGGTAACTGTCAGCCTCATTTGAAAACACATAAAAATCTAATTATTTTTACTGAACAGAACCTATTAATACCATTGTCCAATTAAACATAAATATTTTATAAACTTATAAGGGGCCAATTATGACAGGCTTGCCTCTTATGTTTCTGATCAGCAGTATTTTTTTCAGCCAAATCCGAAAGGTCTTTTCCCCTGAAAAGAAAAAACAAACAGAGCCTTTAAGGTATTCCCCCTATCTAGGAAAGGATAAACTGTCATAAAAGAAAGAAATATATTTATGCACACATTTAAAAGGAAAAAAGTAAATGTTTAGCTAATTTTAGTTTCAAAATTTGCAAAAATCTTATGTTCTTGAAGAAAATATGTTTGTAATTTTCCCCTAGCAAGGTAAAGTTCTGTATCATTTATTTATTTATAGAAATTATTATCTAGTGCATCCAAGAAAATAAAAATGCTTTTTAAAATAGTACTAATGCCGTAGTTTAAGATTATTCTTTTCCAGTAAAGACAGTGAAGAAGAAACATGAAATTTCAAAGAATTTAGATTAAATTTACAGATTCCAAACAGCTTAATCTATGTTTGCATCATTTATTTGCAAAAGTGGATTTTTATTTGAACTAAGAAACTTCAGCTTCTGAAGAAAACACCTAAATATATGGCCAAATGTCCAAAATTTTGCTTCTGGAATGACAAGAAATTACCTCGGTCTGTCACCATGGTAAACAATTAAAGCACTGATCATGATAATTTAATTTATATTGAAAACATTAGTATCTGAACACTCACATATTTTACAAATAAGGAAACTTTTTTTTTTTATTTCATAAAACAATTAAACTAGAGGCTGGGTTTTCTTCTATTTTCTTTACTATATCAAAATGGTTCAATGAATTATAAGACTTATGAAAAGTACTGTAAGAAAAACCTCATGGTTCTCTGGGTAGAAGTAGAGAGCAGAACAAAAGGCCAAATTAGCTCTGTGAAATTCCTAATTTGGTCTTTTCAATCCATGATAAGCTTAGAACTCTGGATACTCCTAAGATTCAGTAATGTCTCAAAGCCTTGGACTCTATTCTAATAAATTCTCTCTGAATTAACATTAAAAAAAAAAAAGCAGCCCAACTTTAGTGCTAAATGTCTAACTACATGTATGCATATGTGTGCATATATGTAAGATTGTCTACTGTAAAAAAGATGATCACAGGTTGGCAACATTTATCTGTTGTTACTGTTTAGAACATGGTTCTTGAAATTCATCTGCAGAGTATCAGCGCTCAGTGTTACATATATAACACAGCTCTCACTAGCAGAGTACCCCACCAGTTCCTCCCTTTCTCTGTGCTGAAGGGCTGCTTGCAGACCTCCAGAAACTTGGCTTGAAAGTCACTGAACTGACACAGTGCTCAAAAAAGAAAGCTCGAGCTGTTCTCTACGGATCACTTCCCTTGCTGATTGAAATGCTTTGTTACACCTTGCTGGGCAACACTTACCATCCATGAGTTCTAAGATATTTTGTTTACTGCCCCTTCTCTAACCATATCAAAATATTTCAGTGACAGTTTAATTGAAGAAGCATATAAGGCAGGTATGGAAACTTGCTATTGGTAGTACTTGTTCAGCTGACAGTGCACATGCCAGTGAATTAATCTGTATTGTATCAGGAATGCTACTTACTGATCTATAAAAATTTTACAGATTAGCAACATTACCAACATTACCTTTCCTGACATGCTCATAGTTACAAACTACTCACTGCCTTAGAAAAGTAGGGCTTGAAAAACTTTGAACACTTACTCCTTGTCACTTGTGAAGGAACTTGAATTCGCCTTGCTGAGGTTATCAAGGCCTTGGCTCCTTTAGAGACAGAACAAAACCCAGATCAAATCATAATTAGAATAGCCAGCTTTCAATTAGTCATATTAAATACTCACTTTAAAAAAATGTTATAATTGACATATTTTTTATGGAAGGAAAAATTTAACTTATGACCATCATTTTAGTAATTCAAACGTATTCATAGATACAGCAATATGCTCACCATATGCACATTAATCACATACTCTTCCTGGAACAAAAAGATCAATATATTTTGGAAACAAAAAGTTATACCTAGTACTTTTTTCAAAAGGGATAATTCCTGCTGAACATGCATTGTGCAGAATGTCAGAGTGTCTGACCCCTAACATGCTATGGTAGAACAAAAAACCTTTAGCAAGTAGTACTATCAACCAAGTACTCCTGATATGTGAATCATATCTTACCTAAAAAAGTGATGATGCACTAAGTCTTTCTGTCTAAATAAATCAGTAATTTAAAAAAAGTTCTTTTGTCTATTTGGTAGGCTGTCTAGACGAGCTTCTCCCCAAGTAAACTCTCCTGTCTCACAAGAAATGTCATATTTAAACTGAGAGGTGCTGAGATCTGGTTACATCCACTGATTCTTGCACTTCCACACAGGGATAGAATGTCATTTATCATTACTCTCTGATGTAACGAAAAAAAAATCTTCCTTGAATTAAATCTTGCTGGTTAATTAATTTTCCTTTTTCAAGATACTTGATATATCAATACTTCAAAATACTGGCATATACTTCAATATTGATATATTAAACATATATTAATCTATAACTATTAAAAATAGAAATGTAAATTAAGGTATTTTATACTTTTTGAATGGAACTTTTAGTAGTATCATGGCAAAACATGGAGCGTTGCTTTGACTATCTTTATTTCCCTTGAAAGGGTTGCACTGGTGTTAACATTTCTATAAAATGCTTAGTTTCTGTGAAAATGCATTTTCAGAATGCAAACCTCTACTTGAAAATTTTCCAGCAGCTTCACCTAAAAAGCTACCATCTAGTAACATTAGCTCACTACAAAAAAATTACAATTTTACTCTTCAAAAGAAAGCAACGGGAAAGAATGATACCTTTGATGCCTTTAATGATATAGGACCTGTTATATAACCTGGCAACAATGTTCCATATGTTTCTTTACTGACTTTTCATTGTGATCTGTTCCATCATGAAACAACATCTCCATGGAAGATAAAGGTAGCCTTTTCAGGTTTCTTCTTGGTCATACTTGCCAGATTTGGGACTCCTTTTGATAAGATTATCAAAATCTCCATTTGTTTAGCAATTAAACATCTCAGTGCAAGGAGAGTCAACTGCCATTTAGCTAGAATTCCATACCAGTCATTAATAAATTATATACTTGTGGAAATTCTCTTTATATTATCACAGACTTAACACTTTTCAGACTGTTCCTTCAGAAACTGAAGCCTTGCAGTTATCCAAAAATATCCTTGGTGAACTGGATGGCAAACTGCTTCCTCAGTATGTGGAGGCAGCAACACTAAAATTATAGTAAGTGTAAATAAGAGCTCAGGTAGTTACTTAACTTTCATTTTTGCAACTTTTATATTAAGAAAAACCTAATCAACCAAACCCAGCTGTGCATTTGTCTGACTAGAGTAAAATATGTATTATTACTTTTGTCTCTTGCGTCCTCCATTTCTTTCTGTTCTTAGGGGTGTTTTAAATATTCAAATCTTCTCTAAAGTCTACTGACTTGAAATTGCAGCAATCTCAATTATGATCTTTAATGTGCTGTGCAACCTGCACATATACGTCAGCCTCATTGTTGTATATTCACCCAAAACATAGGAAGCAGCTTTGGGGCTCCTGTTGATTCTGCCTGCAGTCACAGGATTACATGCAGTTTACTCAGCAAAGTTATCAGTAGCCTTTCTGCTGACTTCTGCTGCCTTTCCCAGCACAGAGCAATGGAAAAGCTGTGACTGTAGCAAAGCTGTGCCCTGCAGGCCACTGTGTCTGTACCTTCCTGTGTCTGATTGTCAATGACATGTAAGCATTTGCAGAAGCAAATCCCAATGTGCTTCTAATGAGATTTAGCTCCATAATACAGATATGTTTGAAATTTTTACTTGTGGTGTAGATAATCTGTTCACATTTTTATGATTTTCGATTTCATATTTTTAATAATCCCTCTGGGTTCTTCTTTCAGAATTAGATACCTTAACTGAAGAAGCCTTCCTATAAAAATATTCCATTACAATGCAGGTAAAAATATGCTCCTACAACAAGGCCCAAATACAAGAAGTTTCTGTGTTAATCTTTGTAAGGAATCCTAAAATATCTCGGTATTATTCTATCAATACTACATAATTGAATGAATAATGCTATAGAAATGTATTTTAGAACACCAGGAAGTTTTATCACCTATATATTTGTTCTTGTAGGTAGTAGCTTTCTGTAAAAAGTGGAGGAAGAAACTCCTTTGAGATAAGCAGGAAAGATTCTGGCTGTAACACATGGGGTTTTTTAAGTTTTCACATGTATTTTAACACTCTTCCCACAGAACTGCAGATTTCTTTACCTTAAATTTCTCTGTTCACTTTGCAAAGAGTTTTCAAAAAAAGATTGACAGTTATCTAAAATAGTTGGCCTGTTTGGAAATAATGGGGGAAAGAAATTTCCAATATTTTAGGACTTATTCCTTCAGAAACACATGTACTGGCTTACATTATTCCTTGGTGCAACTCAAAGGATGGATGAGTTAGTTCCCTTCTAATCTTTAAACCATTATGACTTTGTAGCCAACAGCATTTTGTTACTTCCTCTCACATTATTTTGTTCTTGTCAGTGCTTTGGGTATTTCAGTGCACTGACTGGCTTGCAAGGAAGATTTTATTTGCTATCTAGGAGAGGCTACATGTGCACTCTTTGCTTCTACAGCCTGATTCATAGAACACCAACCCTGAAGGGTCCTAATAAGTGAATAGAAACAGTTGCTGCTGCAGATGGCAGCACAAAAATACAGACTGACCTATTCACATTACGGTTCCTATGAAAGAGAAGTTCTGTAAAACAGAACCTTGGGAGACATTAATTTATTGTACACTTCTTGAACTTTCAGCTTTATGAAGCATCTTTGCATGACTGCAGCCCGTAACCAGGACTGACATCCTGTAAGTCCTTTGCCTTGACGTGGCAAGCTTAGCGCAAAACAGAGGTCATAGGATACACAACTGCAAGTTACTGGTTCAAGCATTGTTCAGGTTATTTGCAACTAAAGAGCTGTTATTCATAAAAGGACAAAATGTAAGGTAGAACAAGCTGTAGGACATGGGGCATAACTCAGAATTTATCTATGCTCAGGGCATACTTTTGCTGACTTTTTAAATCTCTCTTTGTTAGCAAAGTTACATTTACTTCTAAGCATTAGCATACAGTGCTATCAACCAGTGTCAATATTAGAACATAATCCAGCCTCACATTAAAAATTAGAGTAGATCTGCATTACAGAACCTGAACAGAATTTCAGGTAAGGTTTCATTTGAGAGTTGTTACTTTGTTAAAAATCAGCAATATAACTTAAATATTTTTAATACTTCTAAAAGAGATGACAAGTATTAAAGTAGAAAAAGACTAACCTAAATTCATACATTTAAAAAGCTTGTGAATATTGGAATATCAGATGCAGTGAAAGGCTCCTGTGGAAAAGGATTTCCAGTTGCAAGTATAATTTTCCCTTGAAAAAATAAACTACTTTGGTGTCTAAGGCTGGCTGAATTGAGTTAATACTTCTTACATTTGTCAACAACTTTTTAAAACATAGATGATGATGGAAAACAGCAGCATGAAACTTCTATACAAAGTAATTTAGACAAACTAGGGGAAATATCGTTCAAATACGGTAGGTGGCCTGTAATAGATGATGACATTTTTCATAGGTCATTCCAAAGGATGCCACCTCCAAGTATAGTATTTTCTGACACAGCCATTAAATCCCTGTGAACATTCTGCCTAGGGTGAGTATTTTTGAAATGGATGAGAATGAGCTAGATCAGACAGCCTGCCAGGAGAAGAATATATAGTTTGCTCACAAATTCAATAGGATGAAATCTTTTAATAAAGACTCAGGACATGACTGGAAGTTTTTTGGAACACCTAACTCAGGATATATGATTTGCATATATGCATTTTTGTATAAATTTTGCACATAAAAATATTTTAAATGGCAATACAGAATATTTTGTATATTGCATATTCTACAAAAGGATCTCAACTACTGAAGAAAACAAATTAATTTATTATAAAATAGAAAGATTAAGATTTGGATTAAGACCTTAAGGTCATTATTTTATATTTTATATATAATATAAATATATATATATAAAATATAAATAAATTTATATTCATACTGTTAAAGTATGGAAGACAATTCTCTTGATTCATTTACTTTTCTGCTTATATGTGACCACCTCCTAAAAAAACCCAAACAACAAAATAAAACAAGCCTATTCTGCCTTTAACAACATCTTTGCAGAAAAATGCACAAAATAGCACTGTGAATCCAAAAAAAGTCCTGCCCTGAAGGACAGAAAAACTCATGTGCAGCTGGGCTGCTGTGGGCCTCATGCTATAGACTTGTTAGCCATGAAATTTGCTGCTGCTCTCTGCTATTTTGCCTCTAGCTGCTTGTGTAAAATAGGATTAGAAATCTGACAACTAATGAAGACAGTCCAGCAGAATAAAAGACTAGAAAAGAACATAAATAAAGTAGGTTTTAAAAAAGCTGGCAAAGCAAGCTGTGTGCAAAATGTATGGCTCAGTTTAACCAGGGACTCCTATTCTGCCATATCTTGGATCCCTATGCCTCTCAGACACAAACAGTAAGGGAAATTACATAAGGTTTGTGTGACAAGCTCTACAGAGATCTACAGAATTCTCAAAAGTTTAATATCTCTGATCCTTTATCAATATCAGCAAATGTTCCTTTTTATGGAACAAGAGTGGTTTGCATTACCTGATTCTACTAATGTTATCACAAATCACGAAGTGTGATTTTTTTTTCCCTTTTATGCTCTGTATCAAAAAGTTGGAGAAATTTAATTGTCTACGTTTTGCTTTGTTTTTCAGTCTGCATTTAATTTCTGACTTCGTTCTCTTGAGATAGAGATCTAATATTTTCAGTCCTTCTGCTCTGTGATCTATGCTTATGAATCTCTCTTATTTCAGATAGTAGTTCTGAAATCCTAGTGTAACTGGTGACAGGTCAGATCACCATCAAAAAGAAAAACACATATTAATCTGATCCACACATTCAAGCACTTCTCATATTTCTTTCTGATTTCTTGGGGATTTTTTCATCTTGAAAACATTCAGATAAACTTTCAATCAGTAAACATGAATCACACCTACAAAAAAGCATTAGTGATGTTATTCTTTAGTGAAAGCAATGAAAATTTTTCTAATATTTGTATTTGAAAATTCTGATGGTAATGAAGAAAGTATCAATGCAAATAGACTGTCCTTAATGCTGAGGTGAAACTGAAGCTGATCCTAGACATGTGGGAGTGAAAAACGAAATTTTAAACAGACCCCAGCTAAGCCCTTGAACCTCAACGATGAGGAAGCAGAGTATGTGCCCATGACTCTCTTGTTATTCAGTGAATACTTACTTAACCTGTAAAAGTCCTGAGCCTCTATCTAGTTCCAAATGTTCCCTAATTATTGAAGCCATTCTTGCTTTGTTGCCTAGAATTTTATCATCCATCTTTGCTGATAAACCAACAATTGACATAGCATATACCAGTAATACCCAAGCACCAATATTGTGTTATTTTATGAACTAGAAAACTGAAGGACCATGCATATTCAGACTTGTTGGAATGCCTCTGAAGACTAGGGCACTTGATGTCAAAGCCGGGGATACTCAGTGAGGTTTTGAATTTAGTCACTCCGTCATCATCAACATAATCATGAGCAATCTAGAGGCAGGTCTATTAAAGGAATCATGCACAGTATTTTTAATAGATCTACATCTGTTTTTTGATTAAAAGGCCTGAGCAGAATTATAAAAACTACTGAAATGACTCCCTATTTCTAATATATGATATAATAATATATATATATAATATTTTTAAATGTGATACCAAACAATTTGCATCTCATGTCCCTTCTTCAGTGATCTCACCCTGTTGACCTACAAAGTGTTCTGATCAACAGCTGCTTCTTCTGATATGATGGAATATGTAAAGACCGCACTAAGAAAGTCTGGCAAAAAACATATGGGAATTTTTTAATTGGACATGTCAGCACAGGAGAAAAAAAACAAAAACAACCAATTGCCAAGTGGGCTTTCCAACTCTGGAATAAAAGAGTTGGTCTAGAGTATATTAAACAAGTCAGCTGTCTTACTGGGTAAAATTCAGCATCATGGGCCCAGCTGAATTTTGATCTGCTGCTATGGCTGCTTTACTGTCTCTGTATCATGTTTTTTCAAATATAAATGAGGATGAATAAAGGAACTTTTTGAAAGAAGATTGGCATTTATCCTGGAGAAGGGTGCCTTTCCTTCCACACTGCTATGCTCACTAATCAGTGCCAGGAGCCCTTGCTCAGACCTTTCATCAATAACATCTGAGAGTTAGGGGACAGAAGAGGACTGCAGTCAACTGTGAAAACCAATTTATAATGTGCCAAAACAAGTGTAATGCTTAGCCCAGAGGACTTTGGAGTTAAATACGGAGGAAGAAGCTGTTGATCAGAATGTTTTATAGGAGTTACACTGGGAAAGATCACTGGAAAAAGACAACTTACTCAATTTTTCTGGAAGTATATGTATGACCCTGTAAACACTGTTAAAATTTCAGTTCGGAATAAGGGGCTTGGATCTCTTCACAGAAGCTGTGCAACAGTGAATCATTTGTATCAACATGAAGAAAAGCTGCAAACCAGAGTTAAAGTGAATGCCAAGTCTATCAGAATCGAGAAATAGAAGGAGCCCATCACTTGGAAGAGCCTTCTGCTGAAATGCAAAAAAAATAAATTAAAAATTACTGTATTGATTTGTACTATCAAAAACAATTTAGGAAGTGTAAAGCAACTTCACTTTACCATAAAGAAACAATTGTCATTGCAGCAAATGCAAGCTAGTGAATTGTGGGTGTGCTTATGTGAGTTCTGTTTCAGTATCCTTGCTTCCAACAACTTTTGAGGGACACAGGTGTCCTCCAGGACGTTTTAGAGGTCTCTAGATGGTCTAGCAAAAAAGTCAAAGCATATAAAAGACATCCCAAAGGAAAAGTCATACAGAAATTATGCTTTGAGGAGCTATGCCTTTAAATTCTGGGCATCTAAACTTTAGTCCAACCTAAGACAATTCCTTTGAATATTTCTCATGGTTCTTTGTAATTGTGTATTGTAGAGACTCATAGAATGGTTTGGGTTCGACCTAAAAGACCATCCAGTTCCAACCCCCATGCCATGCACTGGGATACCTTTCACTAGACCAGGCTGCTCAGAGCTCCATCCAACCTGGCGTTGAACATTTCCAGGGATGGCAATCTAATGAGAAGACATAATTACCAATGTCTCAAAATGCACCTACATGTTTTCAATTCTGTGCTTTATGCAGCTCTAGATCAAGAAAGGTTTTGTCAATATTTGTTTAGGAAACATGACATCATTGTTTTAATTCCATTGGTTTGGTAAATTCCAAGTCAATAACAATTCACTTTTTTTTTCTTTTAATAGAACCCCTGTATTTTATATTTTTTCCACTTTTAAAAGTTTCCAGGCATTGATAGACACAGAGTTGTGAGTCCTTATAACAAGAGTTAGTTTAAGCACAGATAATTAATGTGTTGCTCTTTCACAATCTATTGCAATGAGAACCAGGAACACATTTTGGGTCAAATAGGAATATCATTAAAAAGGAGCATAGTACACACAGATTTACAGCATTGTCTGAATTTTCTACTACCTGAGAGGAGTAATAATAGTGAGTTACCCTCTATGTTAGGGTAAAAACTGGTACAGGAGAGGAATATAGGATTCTCTAAATTATGTCAGAAAAATTCTAGTCCCTTGTTTCTGTTCCCTGGAAATTGCCTGTTACCCACATACTTGCAAATATACAGCTGAAGTATTTTCTTCAGGACAACTTCTGTCACCGGCATATCAAAAAGACATCTTTATGTAAGGGTTTCTGCAATATGCCCTTTGCCTCTACAGACTAAGTGTCTTTCCCTGGTAGCAGACAATCTCACTACAGATGCTGTAAGAGCTGAGTGAGATCTCTCTCTAATTTCTCATATAGTCCCTGTTACTATCACCTCAAAGATTTTCCTCAGGTATGTCCAACATGAATTAATTCTGATATATCTATGAAAAATAAAAAATAAATTCATTACTTCTACAGTTTATGAACTTATGGAAATAAAGCTTTTTGATTATCAGGCATTCTTTGGTGGCAATAACTTTTTAAATGCCCTGGTAAATGTGGCTCGCTGTGCCAAATACCATTACTTTCTGTAACAATAGGTCATTCAATACATATGATCCCCATTATAAAAGCCTTTTTATAGAAACACACACTTTTTTGTATCCTAACTGTAGTCATTAAAGACTGACTAAAGCTGTGTTAAGCACCCCCAGAATATTTGAAGTGGTTTAACATTATTTTCTACAGAACATTGTTCTTTAAAAAATACCTGGTTTTAATCACCTGCATTTAATGGTTACTACAATTAGGGAAGGGGAAAAGGCAGAGGAAGAATTTTCCATCTTCACTGATGTGGAAATAAAGCACAAAAAGGACTTGATAAGACACAAATAAAAGGCCCAATGAGGAAATCGGAAAAATGTCTCTGTATGTATACAGTGTAGTGCTCATCTGCTGCATCTATGAGATACCAAGAGACCTGATTTGACCTGTTATGCTCTGAAAGATGCACAATTTTTAGGCAGTAATCTTCATATCATCTGTGTCCTAGCCTACTTATGCTGCTTAGACTATCTATAGATGCTGTAGCTAATCATGAGATGCCTATTCCATTGTCAATCATATGCAACAGGTGAAGGTCTGTATGTCCATGCCTTCAGACCTGAGATGTGTGTATACACACACACACACACACACACACACACACACACACACACACACACACACACACACACACACACTGTATTTTAAGATGGATGTCAGGCCTAACTGCTGTCCTTAAAAATGATGCAATAATTGCTTTGTGGTTTGTTTTTTTTTACAATTTTAGCCAGAAGAGAGTATCTGACATTTTTTTAAGGTAAATCCTGTATGAAACATTTTCCTTGTATCATTAAACAGTTTTTTAGAAAGCCAGTTGCCATTTTCCACTTATTTTATACTGAAATTAATTCCTTATTCCTTTAACATCCAATCAGAATCCTGAATGACAGACAATTTATCAATTAAGTCTGACTTTAAAAGCATGACCTGAAAATCTTTCTATTCTAAGCAAAAATACAGGTAACTAAAGGATGTAAATTAAAACAGTATTCTAATACAAATTAATATTACTATATACACTCTTCATGTAACTGTCTACTTACCCTGTGTGACACAACCATTTTTGCCAAAAAAATTATGTGACATCTTTAATAGCAAAAGGGAACTTTTGCTGGCAGCTGATTAATGCATTTTTTGGCTAGCGAAAATGTAATAAAAATCTGTAGTTTTGTGAAGCTAACCCATCAGTAGCAGATGGATGACATCTGAAGCACCAGCCAAATGTAAAGGAATTATAGCAGCAGTAGAGAGGGCTGAATTTTGCCTACTAAGATTACAGACTACTTACAGTTTATGTAGTGACACAAATAGCAGTGCAGTGTTGCCATAGAAACTTGTAGACCAGTAAAATATTCCTCCACCTCTTCTCCAATGAAGGGACAGGAATACAGAGCTTGGTATGGTAATGAGAGCAACCAGGGGATGATGAATGTGAACTGATTGAGGGTGAGGATTAAGTCAGACCTTAACAAGCCCTTAGCAGCAAGGAAAGGCTGTGACTTCCCTAGTTAATGCTAGGCGTATTTAATTCTCTAAGATCTCCCACATTCGTTGACAGGAAAATGTTTCACTGAAACACTGCATTTTTTTTTTCCTTTTCCTAGGGATTACATTGTCAGACATCTTTTGGACGCTTTCTTAGTAATTTTGTACTGGTTTTATGTTTTTAGGGCTTTGGGGGAGGGGAACAGGATTCAAAATAGTACAGACTGTAGCTTCAGATCTCACAAAACTGAAGTTTATGAATCAAATAAAATTAGCTAATTTAAATTAATTTTAATGTCTGCACCATTTAATATTTCTACATAAAAACTGCAAATGAGCTATTGTAATTCTCAGTGCCTATCTAGGAATCTCTTTCTACTTTAATTCATTTTATGATTGCATATTCAGGCATTTTACTCTGGTCAAGGTCACAGAGTAAAATTTTTTGCATGTTCATAGAATCATAGAATGTCCTTGAGTTGGAACAGACCTTAAAAATCATCCAGTTCCAATCCCCTTCCCTTGCATGAGGGCATCTTCCACTAGACCAGGCTGCTTAGAGCCCCATCCAACCCTCCTCTAACATTTCCAAGGACGGGGCTTTAAAAATTGCTTTAAAAATACAGCATCTCAATCAGTCCAGAATCTTTCAATTTGCTGAAATTTTAGTTAAAAAATGTCAACAAAAAAGTCTGTGTCTTTTCCTCCAACAATTTTTATGGTATTCTGCATATTTTCAAAGATTTCAAAGATACGCCTTCTAACTCATCCCTCAAAAACAAGCCCATCTGTTGAAACATGCTAATTTTGTCACCCTAAAGGGTATATTTGGGTTTTCACTATTCAAAATGCTAACACCACAGTGCTCAAGTTGAGGTGTTTTAATATACATAGTAAAGTGTAGTTACTACCTCTCCCTGAAGAGCAAAGAAAATGCACTGTATAATCCATACTACCCCAATTTTTCTGTTTTGAAGCACTTGCAGCAACTTAAAAAACACATATGCTGCTTTTTAGGATGCAGGCTGGACAGACTGAAAGATAAAAAAATGAAACAGTTGAGATAACCTTGGAAGTCAATGAGAGGGAACTCAGAGTTTGGACTTCTAGGCCAATGGATAGGACTGGAAAAATGCTGTATTAATCACACAGCATGTCCAAACAAGCTAACAAATAAGAAATAAAGCAAATTGAGTACTTAATATCCCAATAATCAATGCTTATGAAAACATTGTTTTGATTATACTGTTTATGTTACCTTGCTGTAGCTTGATCATCCACATCAGTCTTTGATTTCTGAGGTGTCACCTGTGCTGATGGAAGGGCAGCTCTGCAACAGGTGAAAACATATTTAAGGCTCAAGAAGATATTTGAAAACATGTTGTATCACTTAAATGATTTATCATTGTAGATATTATATTTCTTTCAGGTGTAACTACAATGAGTTTGCATTATCTTTAGGAATTTTTTTTTGTTGTTTTTCTCTTTTTATATATATATATATATATATAATGTGTATAGAGAATTATACATATATATAAAAAAGAAATGTAATGCTTTGGTTCACTAGATTACCACATCCACTGAGCCTTTTGAAAAAATAAAATCCCTAGACTAGCTATTTTGCTAGTATGGACATAGCAATAAAGTGGACTTTCTTTACTGTTCAAGAACAATTTTAGTAGTATAAAAAACTTGAAAAACTGTTTCTCCTACCTAATGTATCTTATTTAGTAAAGACAAAACTTTTATTTAACCAGAAAAGTTCTGAATTTTTAAAAGCTAAATAAATACACATTTACTCTTTCCTATTTTTCTTTATGGGAACAATCAAATTGGTCACTACGGGGATACTAAAATTATGAGTAATTATAAGAGAAGGAGAAGGCAACAGAGTTGATGAAGGTTACCTGCTTCTTTAGAGAATTTTTCTATTAGTATGGCAACTAAACCATGAAAAGTTGCATGGCTCTCTTAATTATAAGTCATGAAATTGCAGAATGGTTAAGTAATCTTTCCTTAATTTTGACCATGTGAAATGGACATTTAATTAAGGAATTAATTTAATAAATATATTTTCTAAAATTAGAGCAACCTTTGCAGACACTCAAGTTTAGAGTACTTTGCATCAATTCATCCTAATGCCTTCTATTACAAGCCTTTGCATGTGCAGAGCTTCTTGATTTAACTGTCTTTTTCTTCACACTGCTTACACACTCTTTAAGAATTTCTTTTTCTTTGCATAGCTCACACTGTCTTTCACTGACTTTAGAACAGCAGTTGCATTTAAAAGAGTATTTGCATTAGCAACACATATAACTGTGGAACTAAAACTGCAAAGCAGTTTTTAATGTTTTATGCAGTTTAATGTTTTTTCAATTTGAGTAAATATCCATTGAAGTGTTTTAAACTATATGCAAATAATTGCATTTCTGCAGGGAAGGAAGTCTTCATGCACTTCTTCAACATCGTCTATAGAGGAAGCCTCGCAGGTAAATTATACAATGTTTGTATTATAAATAAATGTAAAATAATAATCGAGGTTTATGCAAAGGAACGTGTTACATTTCTAAATCTTCTAAGAAGCAAAGTAAAACGTACGTTGTTGGAGCCTCTGAATTTTCTGAAGTGGTTCTAGAGAAAGAAAAGAGTAAACATTTAGCAAAACGCTAGTATTGAAGCACTTTGCAAGATTTAGATCAATCAACAGCAATTACTTTTACTTTCCCTTCCTTCCAAAATAATATATTTTTTTAAATGTAGAATATATGTTTAACTCAAGTAGCGTAATACTAAATTTAAACCATAATCTTCATGTCACTAAGACAATCATTCTTCAATTAACATTCTCCAGTTAATCACTTTGATTAATAGTGTTTTGTTTTCAGCACACAATCCACAACCATAAAACTCAAATACAGTGAGCTGCTTATAGTCTTAGCTCCAACTACAATTTCTTTCAAGTGTTCTGTAAAGTGTGTTTAATCAGTGGGAACTGAGGCAAAGAACTCTGGAAGTTTATATATCATGTTTAACTATAAAAGGCTAGAATTACATCTCAGAATCACGGAAGTATATAAATAACCATGACCAAGAAAACCCACATACCCATGATTGCTGGACTCCCTTCCTGAGGACAGCAGAGCAGTCAGCCATTCTCAAATGTGAAGAAAAGACACAGCTGACATAGCTCTTTGCTCAGTCTTTAAGACTGATAGTGACCTTTAGAAACTGTGCTTATTAGCATCTATGCATGGCACTTTATTTCCTAAAACTCACAGGCAAGTAAAAACCTTTCCTTTGATAACTATTTTTAGTTATTGTAATATTCACAATTTGGAATAGCTTTCACATCTTCAAACCACTTTTAAAAGCTAAACTGAGTAATCATTAAATGCCCATCACTTTTTAAACAGCTGTTCATGATGGCGGCGTTGTTATAGGATCCAGGAAGGGTTGTGAAAGCTTCAGAAAGAATATGCCTGTTTTCAGTCTTCTCTGAACTCTGAGACTGGAAGAGTAACTGGATAATTAGTGTTGAGAAGAATACAGGAATTCTGGCTTGCTACTAGAAGCTGGGTGGATGCCATATAGAGCATTAACCCAAGCTTTCAAAATTACCATTAATTTAGCAAGATATTAAAATGAAGGCACATAAGTTCTTCTCAGTTGGCACATTGAGAACATCTAGTAAGGACCGACTTCAAAGAAAATAAACTAACATCTCTAAGCTGTCTTTCTGCCGAGTGGAGAGTGACTTTGAATCTTGGCCAAACAGACAGAGGATAATAAACACAGAATAAGATTAAAAATAATTGCTAAACTTGGTTTTAAGTCTTCCAGTGCCAGACATTCCATAAACTCCCTGGGCAATAGTCCACCAAGGCCTATATCTAACATCACAGTGTATCCATTCATTTCTGTTTCATTTCATTTTCATCATTGCTGCACATGAGACTCATGTTGGAAGTCTCCCAGATTAAAACTAGGGAAGCAGAAAGCCATGCTGCAGAAAATAGTGGACATAAGCAAAGAGTATCATGAAGGTTTATTTATTAAAATTTTAAACCATCCATATTCTGCTTTTTGATAAAACCACAAGAAATGTTCCCTGTTCTCTTTGTATTCTGCCAGAAAACAACCACAACTTCAGAAATAAAAATCAAACATCCATCTGCAGGTAACTTTAGTCTGATTGTTTGCTCTTGGATACTTTGCTGACAGGGGACTTAGTAGATTTTGAAGTTTTGCTCACAGTGATACCCAAAAGGGCCAAGGGTGAGCCCCTGACTGCGAACCCAAATGACACCGACAGATCCCTGCCCTGAGGTCAGTCTCTCTACAGCACATTTACCTTGAGGAGAATTAATTGGAATAGTCCAAAGTGAAAGCATGAAGAAAGAATTGCAAGCATGATAGAAAAATTTTGGGAACACTCGTTACCTCAGGCTGCCGGCACTTCATATACTCAGGCCCCAGTCAATGCTGGGCATCAAGTTGCCAAGAGTCCAAACAAGTACTTAGGCACGGGATGCTTTCTCTTTGCATGGCATCTTCTGCATCAAACTCAGTCCATCAAAGAACTGCCCTGCTCTCTTGCTCCCAAAATTAGCTCTAGCCAAGTTAGGAAATAACCAGCGATCACTGATACGCACCCTTGGCTTTCCACTGTTTCTGTCGGAGTCTTACTACTCGAAACTGGGGGAGGCATCCAAGATTGCCTGTAAATTTTAATAAATATTTTTTTCAGTATTAGTTTAATGCTCTGGTCCTGAACAGAATACTGTGAATGCTGGAATAAAATTGATGTAAAAATACCTAGAACTTTTCTTAAATTACCAGTATTTTCAAAGACTGCACATTGATACTTTTTAGACCACATTTATAGAAAACTGAATAGAAAAGAAAACAATACAGTATTTTTATTTATTTTGAAAAATGTATTTTGGGATGCTAGGTGGTCTTTTTTGCAATCTGAGTGGTACAAATAAATGGATCATTCATGGAAAGGACAACCAGATAAAATGCACAAAGAGTATCAAGTGTCAACACAAGAAACACAATCAGGCTTTTAGAGATCACATAAAGAGCACAAGCACTTTCAGTTCCTTTTTTGTTTGTTTTTATTTTTACCCTCAAAACTATCAATCCAGCAATTGTTTGTGAGGTAAAAACAATTACACCAGAAGCAGTGCAATGTATTGATGGCCTTCCATATCTTCCAAGAGCCTGAAGAGAACTACTGGACTGAAAACATCATAAACTTCCTCTAAACAGGTCTGTTGATATAAATTCGATGACATTTTCCTTTCTACATTCATTATTCTACTGATCACATTTTTCTGCATTAAATATGAAATAGAAAATCATGAATGAATAGAATTTTTGCTGGGAAGGATGCAGAAAAGTATGGCTATCACCAGCTGTAGCTTTTAAATTAAAAATGGATTTAGTTCTACACCCTGTTTTTATTCTTGCTTAGCTATCTGAAATCCAGATTTTTAAAGGGAGCTGTGTATCATTCAGAAAACTGTGTGATTCATACGCACTGCAACAGCACAGGGTCAAGTTTGGCATCAAAGATTTCACAATTACAGTAAGCTACAATGCTTTAAAACTGGACACTGAAAATGAGTACACCAGCTGAGTTGGGGGCTGCAGCCAAGTGTTAGCACCCATTGTGCCACCTCCACCAGGCTCATATAACTGGCTCTACAGAGACAAAACTTGTAAATCCCATGGAAAAATACAAGAGGATCTAAAAGTTTGATTCTTGAAGCTTGTTGAGGAGTTTGAGTGTGCTGGAGGAGAAAGTTGGTAATTTTTTTAACACAATTGTGATACATTACTGAGGCTTAACACAATATACCCCCTGGCAACCAAGCAGTGGTGGTAATGAATACCTCTTTTTCTTGATTGGAGAAGTGACTGCAATGTTTGTGGATACTGCATTAGGAGTCCAAGATTGTCTGTTAGGAAATATGCTTAGTGAGTTAATCTTCAGAAAGAGTATAATTTTAAATTATCTTAAAAAAATATCATATTTCTGCTATCAGAATGATACAAAAGTGTATGGTAAATGCTGTAACTATGTTTGTATACCTCAAAGGACACAAGATGTAGGAGACCTTAAGGGGTTCTGATGTTTAGACAGCTGCATTTTTACTTGATATCCAAAGTCACTTCTGACTTAAAATCTTGACTTCCATATGTACACTTTAGTCTCCAAACACTAATAATAATATCTTTCATTTTCTTACTTTAAATTTTGTTTCTTGTTCAATTAGAATGCTTTGTGTTATGATATGCTTGTAAAACTGACATATATAAAACCAAGGCAGTGATTTCTCATAAAATTTATCATAAGTTATATTCTTATCCTCTGCAATTCTTAATGATAGTAATTGGCAATTCATAATAACAGTAATTGAAGAATAGCACTTTACAAATCATTTTGCTCTCTGGCAGGAAAAAATATATTCAATTTAAATCTCTTTTAAGTCCCATTCAGAATTAATTGTTGGTCTGTTAAAAAACATTCTCAAAAAAAACCCCATAAAATCCAATTTATATGATGTTTCATGTGTCATCATCACCATGATTTACAACATAGTGGTGCAAAATTATAATTTGAAAGAGTGACCTCAGTTGAACTTTAAATGCCAGAGATACTGATTTGCTCTTCAGACTAATAGCTCAATTCTCCACAAGATGACTTTTAATTGCTGTGCTCTCTAGAAACTATGTTCTGTGTAATTTATTACTGACAGAATTCTACTGACACTGATGAAAGCACAAAGCGCTGTATTTGTCCCTTTGCATTTACAAATATGGTGGCTGAGATCTTCTGAATTTCCTTTCTTAAATGAAAATCTCAATCAGGGAATAGGTGTAAGTTTTTTAGAAAATAATTCTTCAGTGTTGTGGAATTATTTGACATGTATAGGGTGGCCACCTCTGAATTATAGCAACTTTTAAAAAATGTATCAACAATGTTATGCTAATTTATTTTAAATTAAAACTGTTTAATCAATAGATTGGTCTTCTGACAAAAAAAAAGTTTCCACTGCAAAAATCAGCAATGTACAACAGCATTTTCCACTGAAAGCAATAATAGAATTTTTTCATTATCCTTCCTCAGAATTATGTATTATATTTGGTAGATATTATGCAGATAAATCTACAGCTCTAGAACATACCTATGTTTTTCAAAATACTCTTATTCTTTCTCCTTTTTTGTATTTAAAATACCGTAATTATTAAATAATCATTATGCTGAGTAAATGTGTAATCTGAGCTGGTCTCCCTTTTAAACTGTGTGGAGAAATTGAAAATTTTCTTTAAGGAGAATTGTTCTTATTTTAATGATTTTTTTTTTCTCCTCACCAACTATAAAAAGAGTCTATGATAATTTAAATATAGATGCCTACGTTCCAGAGGTCAGGTGGTCAAATGAAGCATACACCAGGCCATATGCCATACAAATAATTTCTCTGTATAATCTTGGTATGTACATGAATTCTAAAGTTATGGTAATATATAACAATGAGATAGTAATGCATGATAAATGATACATGATAAATAATAACACATAATACTTAGATGATACAGATTCTGAAATTCATACCTGTTGTTTTGTTTATGGTTCAGAGTTGGGGACTTATTGATTTTATCAATATCACTTCCAGCTGGAATTCTGTCAGAAACACAGGAATTATTTATAATACACACTCTATTTTTTTTTAGAAATCCATTTTCAATAAAATTAAAATATGGAGTATCATTTTGCCCTGTGTACTGATATCCCAGTACCACAAATATCTCAGTATCACAAAAGGTAGATAATAGAAGCTGAAATTATATAAATTTAGTGCATTATTATCTGAAGACTCTAAGTAGCTCACTGAAAAAGAGTTTTCCAAGATGATGTTCAAACAATAATACTGTATTAAGCCTCACTGTTGCTAATAATTTATTACAACTCCTTTAAATTAGCTCAAAATACCTCAGAAAGTAAAAAATTAGCACAGAAAGAAAGCCATGTTCACTCAAGCAGTACACACATTGTCTTTTTCTCTGTCTCACCATTTCTAGAGATGCAACAGTCTTATTTATAGATTTAATAGTTCAATGTGATGTGAAAATAATCTAGAGCAAAATCCCTGGCAAAGCGTGGGAGTACAGGAGTAACTTGTATCAAAGAATTTGGATTCTTTGTGTTTGAACTGATTTCATTGAGCCATGAAATTTACATGAAGAAACAACCACATGATTTTTCAAGCCCTTTGTGGATTCTATAGTTGTTGCCTAAAGCTCTTCAAAATTTTCACAGAAAACACATGAAGCCATCATAACTGAAGCAGATTAGGTTCTTATTTTATTCCAGCTTACTTCCTATATATGGAATATTCTTTAGTAAGAACTGGAGGACTCTGAAAAGCTGAAAGTGATATACATTGAAATAGAGGACAAATAGAGGTTGAGAGGGTTATTAAATATTTTATCTGATTAGATTTGGTCTTAAATATTTGATTAAATCAGATGCCACACATCTTGAGCTACAACTTATATATAATTTTTTTTAAATTATTTCTTTATTCTCATCTATTAACTGAAGCTATAGATGCAAAACAACTACTCCTAGAACTATAATCTGATGTTACATACAAAATATTTTGTATCCTGCCTTCAAGAAGCACAGAATATTGCTGTATTTAACGAAAAGCCTTCCAGGGAGTTCTGGGACACAATCTGCACCAGGTGTGCTCTGTGTCTTTTGCAGATCTTGAATGCAGTTTTGCAAAGAGTCCTCTCCTATCAGGGAAGCTTGTGACTGTGACAGCAGCTACAGTTGCTGGGAAGGTCACTAGAGGTCTCACTAACCCTGCTGCTATTCCTACAGATGCAAACTCGAGCGTTCCCTCTCATTCCTCACTCGCCAGTGAACCAGCATTTCTTTCACATTTCATCGCGTATTTTCAAAATTCCAGCGCAATGCTTTACATTGTTTTGTTTTTTTCTCATTATAAGGCCTTAAGGGTTCGATCTGGCATCCTGCTCCATTTCTGCCCAATGTAGTAGAAACTTTTTTGAAAAAAAGTGAAAGAAAGGTAAGCATTATGTTAACTTCTCCTTGTATAACTTTCACGCTTCTTTTAAGAAATCAAAGAATATCCTCTGTTCACATCCACAACGCTGTATCCAACAGACATCCCTGGATCAATGGTCCATTTACACATGTATGTTTATCTGAACCAAGTTAAATTTCTGATCTCCACAGTATCTTGTGGTGGTGACTCCTACAATTAATATACACATTAAAGGAAAAATAAATGTTCTTTTTATCTCTTCTCTTCTCTTCTCTTCTCTTCTCTTCTCTTCTCTTCTCTTCTCTTCTCTTCTCTTCTCTTCTCTTCTCTTCCCTGTTTCCTTTTATTTTCTTTTTTCTTTCCTTTTCTCTTTCCTTTTCTCTTTCCTTTTCTCTTTCCTTTCCTCTTCTTTCTTTCTTTCTTCCTCTCTCTCTCTCTCTGTGTTTCATTATTTTTTCTCAATTATCCAAACATTTATAGTCTTCATTCTTACGGTGCAACAAACAGAAAATATGTTTTCATTACTCAGTTTCCCCATATCATTCTTTTCCAAGCTGAGGATGTTTGTTTTTTCAGACATTTCTCATATGAAAGCTATTCCATCCTTTCTCACTTTCCCCTTTAATTTTTTTGTTCTGGTTCCATTGTAGTTTCTTCACATCAGTAAAATGATGCATGTACTGTTTGAGATATGCAAAGCAGGTTCATACCACACACTGCAATGGTTTCTGGTTTGCCCTCTGATCCTTTCCTACTAATTTCTATCTTTCCAAAGTATTCTATTATTAATAAAGCAAAACATGAAAGTATGTAAATTGCTTCAGTCTCATCTACCCAAATCTAATGGCTATAGATGCAGTTAAGATTTTGTGTTTCTGGAAGCTCTTCTGGGCTTAGAATCATTTAGTACATGGAAAAATAGCAATGTAATTTTTATCCCTACCTCACTTGTAAGGTTTCTCTCCTCTTTTGATAAATAGTTAGTTAGTTCCTAATAATACTTCTGCTTCCTCTGGGAAGGATGTTCTCCACCTAAAATCCTTTTTTGGTATACTTTGTCATCAGTTGCAGATATTGAACCTTTTATGTTAGATATTTTTGTATGAAAAGACAAAGATAGCTTACAACCTGAAATAATTCAGAGACTTTAAGATCTCAGCATAAACCAAAAAGATATAGAGTACAAAAGAACAGAGCTCCTCAGTGACCCTGTAGATTTCTCCTGTGACTTCTAAATTAGCAATCAGGGTTCGAGGCATGAAAATCAACCTTTAAAAATTGTTTTGAAGTAAGTGGCCATCTGGATAAGTGCAACAAAGGTGATACATGCTACTTGGATTTCCAAAAATCTTCACAGAAGTCTGTTTTTAAGTAAACTGATCTCACATGGGTAATAGAGAAAAAACTGGTTAAAATGTAAGAAACAAAGACTAGAAAGAAATGGCAAGTTTCCAGAGTGACAGGAGAGATCTGTATAAAAGCTGTGTTCTTCCACACATTCATGAATTATCTAGGAAAAAGGAGAGTGGGATGACGCTGCTTGCCAATGTCAGTACTTCATGGTAGTCAAAACAAACAGCAACTGGCAAAGCTTTTCAGAAGTCATCTGCTAACATGTCAGATTTCTAAAATGGCAGATGACATTCACTTTTCTTGGATGCAACGTAATGCCTGCCAAGAGAAACTATTGATCTCTAAACCTGCAATTATCACTCAGAAAATAAATCTTGGAATTATATAAATAACATTGTGAAAATTAAAACTCAATGAGGAAACTCAGTGTTACGAAGTACACGGGGAGGAACTGCAAATGAAACAGTAATCACTGTTATTACTCCTCTGTGTATATACAAGGTGTGCACCGTCTTAAATGCCTACATGGAGATTTGGATTCCCAGACCAAAAAAAACAATATGGAAACAGAAAAGATACAAAGAAGAGCAACAGGTAAATTGAACTTATAGAATGGCTTCCTCATGATGAGTGAACCAACATAACAGGATTCACTGGGCAGTAGAAGAATAGGCAGGGTGATGATACTGCACAGGTCTCTGGCCTATTCTTTTTCAAACTCCTGTGGAGATGGCAAATTTTATGTAACAATTTCACATTGTTTCCTACAAGAGAATTAAGGATCATAAAATAAAATACCAGTGGTAAAACTCAACTAAATAAAGTGCACTTTTCCCACAGCATGCATTTAAGTGTTGGTTCTCATAGACTCAGTAAGTTCTGGATACCAGATGTTAATGGTGGCTGGATTTTGAAGATGCAACACAGAAAGAATCTGCAAACACAAGCATGGTCAGCACTGACTTAATTCATGCTTTCATTTTTAAGACCTCTCACAGGTATGACAATCACAGTGTACAATCCCTCCAGAAAAAAGCCATACCTGTCCAAGGTGGTGTCAGATCTGTATCGTCCAAGTACAGCTTTCTGATCTTCCTTTTCATTTGTGCTACTGCAATAAAAAATTTAGAAATGCCACTTTGGTCATTGATTTTATTAAACAATTCATCATTAATAAGAGAGTAACTATGTCTCAGATTAAGGTATCATACACGGTTTTACACCATCCAGGTGTCAACAGATCTAACCCTGGATCCACTGCAGTGACCAATTATTGACATCGGAGTCAGATTTACAGTGAAAATATGTATAGATTAAAACTGAACAAAACAAGTTCTTTGCTTTGTTCATGACATAGTGAAAGGATATCCAGTTTTCTTTGGTAATAAAATTGGAAAGGTCTTTAGATACTCTACCATACCTGTGTAGGCTATCTTGGGATTTGTATTGGTTAAGCACAGCCCTTCCGTAGTTTTCATCAGCACTTAAAGCAAAAGAAAAACAATGAGTATTAAAAATAAATAACTTTTTCTTGGCAAAAGATTTCTGTCTTCAATCAGGTTTCACACCTGCCCACTACCACTGTAACTGCACCAACTGCAGAACTCTGCAGTAGAAAACTCCAGACATTTTGGAGTAAGAATTATCTCTTCCTACAAGCTGTTCATGGACCAGATAATGATAACATGGTCCCAAGACATTGTTTCTGCTGTAATTTAAATCCTGGTTTACATTAAAGTAAATCTAAACTGATTCTGACTTAGGCTCCTTAAAAGAACTTGGCAAGATTTACAATCTTGGTTATAGAAAGAAGAAGATCATAGTCTTGCAACCTAGACAAGTGAAATGTGGGATTTTATTTGTAGGGCAGAACTTCACGAAATACCCAGCACTCAAAAGTCATAATGAAGAACAGTCAGTGACTATTCAGCAAACCAATACTTCCAAAAAGGAATAAATACCTCTCAAAGATAAATAAATGAGTTATTCGATTGAATTCCCCTAATTTTGGCTGATACCATCCATGGAAAAGTAGACTTTCCATGCAAAGGTACATGGCATACTTAAGTATGGAAGAAATGCATTTAATATTTTTCTTACCTTTCCTCCTCAGGCCTCTTCTTTATCCAGCTGTTATCTTGCAAAAGGGTCCGTCGTTTGTTAATATCATGAGTAGCCTGTTGTCTGCTTTTAATTGCAACAGAGGGGCTCTTCTTATCTGAAAATTTAGAGAAACATGTCTTAAAAATGAACATGTAGAAAAACTTTGTAAACCTAAAGTACTATTACATAGGTTGAAATAGGTAAAAATTTAATACTGATTGAATTTTCAGTTATCACACTTGTTTAATCCAGATTGCTTCTTGAAAAGTTTGTAGCTTCACCTTGAAGGGCCTGCAGAAGCCCAGCTTAGCAAACTAAATACAGTTTCATCCTTATTATGAAACTGCTTCACATGTTTCTAATGTAAACACATTTCACAGATCCGATAAAGGAATTACGATATTTGCATACCACAATAATCCCAGAAAAGTCAAACTAATGACTCCTGTTTCCTGGGGTGTTGTCTGTGGGTTTTGTATTTGCAGATGTATGATAGGATACAGATTTTAAACCAAGGCTAATCTTGAGGTGACCACTTGGCCCTCCAACTACACCCAACTCAAAATATGTGGATTTCCATATTTCTCAGAGTTGGATTCCCTCTGAAACTTTTTCCTCAAAGGCTGAATGAAGAGAGTCTCTTTTCTAGTCAGTTAGTTAGTCTTACTGAACCTTAATTAGAGCAATACTTTCACATCAAATTCAACTAAAATTAGTTTCAAAGATTATTGGGAGATACAGACTGACATGCTGAACAAACATGGAAGCCTTACTTATTTTTGAAAACAACTTAAAATAACTTTTTCCAACAAGGCTGATATTTAGTTCATTGGTTATATATATTGTGTGAATGTTGTAACAGTGTGATATTCACTTAATTTAGGAGAATTTGGATTCTTCTCTGTATTAGAAAGCCAATGTTTATATCTTTTAATTTTTTCATGAGGATTTTGGCCCTTTTTGCAATCAAAAATATGCAACAATTATTGTTCGGTATTCTCAGTCCACCTACACCTATATATCATCAGCCTGTTTGAGGCAAGACGAAATACTGATGTGACATTGTAACATGGGCTATTAAAATGAAAAGATAGAAGTTCAGACTGAATAGAAATTCCATCTTTTAATTGCTATATTTGCCACAAATATTACAGAGAAGGTGAAATATTAAATTTGAAAATCTTTGTTGATACAATCAATTAATAAAAATAATAATAATAAAAAAAGATGAAAAATACAGTGGATCTTGTGTTTTCTTCTAAAGATCCTCACGGTTTTCTCCATTAATTCCTCGTTCTCTGAGCATTCAGGCAAAAGGATTTTCAAATTTCAGGAGACATCACTATCTGGTGTTCAGTAATTACACTGTAAACATTGTGTGTAGAAACACACTCCAGAGAAAACAGACACAGTAAGTAACATGTCATTTGTCAGAGCTGTGTTTTGGCATTCCACTCTGATTATAAGAAAATGTGCTCCTTGCATTTAATACAAGAACTTCATCTGTAGTGACAGCATTAAAAATGACAAATAGCTATAGTGAGTGGAAGACCAAATAGTAATAAAGCACCAAAATATTTAAGTGACAACAGCCAAGAGTGTATTTTTAAATATTTTTGTAAAAGCTGGTAGAGATAAAATTCTGTTAAAAAAATAAAAAGAGATCCGTAAAAAGAGATAAAATTCAGTCTAAAAATGAATATATCTCTGTAATTCAAACTGTGCCTGTTTCAATTCCCTGTAGGTATGTCCATACTGCCCAGTGAAAGAGAAGGAATGAAAGGTTTAGACTCATCACTGATGTTGCCAAGTCGCAAAGGTTCTCTGATTCTGCGTTGGACTTGTTCTCTTCAAGATTGAGATGCTGGAGAAGTGGCAGATGTTTTAGAAACCATGGCTGTGATAGCACAGATGTGTGCTTCTGTCTCTTGGCCTTGATACCCAGGTTTGGCTTTTCTTCTTTTTAAGCAGCATAGATCTAGCCATTTGACAAATGACCAGGAACAGGAAAAATGTTTTTTTGCAAAAATGAGCTGACAATCACAGTAGATTAACAAAAACTAATCTATCCTCACTGCATGAATTCTGCATCAGCTTGTTCACTGCCAATTGCACTAGTTTTTCTCTTAAAAATATTTATTAAAATCTGACTTTAAAGACTTCAAAAAAACAAAGGCATCCAAAGGCTTGCCTGAATAGCTCCAGTGGGTTGTCAAAAATCACTTGGATTTCTCAGAAATTGTGGCTTTTTAAATGGAGAAGTGCAAAGAATGTTTCATGAAATCTTGTATAAAGGTGGTAGACAGGGAATATATATTGTTTTATTGCCACAAGAAACACTTCACAAGTGTTTAGCAGATTAGCAAGCAATCTGCTAATGCCTGAGGCCCTGGGCTGGCAGAACAGTACTCATTTCTGGCCTAATGAATTTTCTTCTGAGCTTCAGCTAAAAAATTAAACATAGATCTGATACAACAGATTAGGTCACATGAGCACAGGCAGATCCAGCTCATCCCTGTCTCTATCTGACAACAAATATTTATGTCCTCAATACAGTAGAGCCAAGCAGCTCCCTGCTGTGGCTACATCAATTTTGGTGCACTTAAGCCTGCTACATCCCACCTGAACCAGGTCCTCATACATCTCAAAACCTCTCAGTCTACAGAAATCTTTTTGAGGCTAAGGGAAATGGAAAATTTCATCACGTTTCTAGTTTGCCACTGGTTATTTCTCTGCATAGAAAGCAAATCCCAGCCCTCCTCGAGTTTTATTCCTCCAGAGGAGTAAACAATCCCATCAGACAATGATTAAACAGCTTTTCTCTCTCCTTCCCCCGTTCTACTTTTCCTCGATTTCTTCTCATTTTCCCTGTGCGAGTCAAAGAGACGGTGCTGAGACCAGTGGATCTTCCCACTGCCCTTGCAGCCACCCTGCTCCTGCGGTTTTCCCAACCCACACCACCTTTCCCGCACCACCACACTCTGCTGTCCGGGGAGATGTCCTGGCCTGAATCCCTGCCAGTCACAGGTGGTGCACAAAACCGATAGTTTGGCATCTGAAGAGGGCCGCAGTGGCTCTAATCACCCTCCTGCCACTGCCCCCTGAGGGAGGGAGCTGCGCCTGGGCCATGGAGAGGCCTGGACAGGAGGGAGGCCGCGCCTCAGCCTGCAAGCGCCCCTGGAGCAGGAAATGGAGGAGACTCAGTTATTACCGCTTTGGTGAGGAGACTGTTTCCGTATGCTGAAAGCTGACATTTGTTCCGCGGGATTGTTCCGTCCTTCTGCGGGAGTCTAAAAGTAAACATGACAAAAAAAAAAAAAAAGGGAAGTGAGCGTTGACAGAGAGATTTGGAATCAGCCCTAAAGACAGGTCAAGTTTGTTGTTCGCTTCTATCATCTCCTTGTACAAGTTTAGTGTGACAGGCTGGAATGGCTCACGGCAGCCCTTCTCAGAGTGAATCTGGTGGCTTTTCCCCGCCTGGTGACAAGGATGTGCATTCCTGCCCTGCCCCTCTGCCTGTCACACGGCCCCTTCCCTGCTGGGAGCTCCTTTCTGAGGGCAGTGGGTGCGGTGAGAGCCTTCAGGAGTACTGAAGGATGGGTTGAGGTGATAAGCTTCCTGGGAAGACGGTATCAGTCCCTGGCACAGCACCTGGAGCACAGGTGAGCTCATCCAGCCCTGCTGACGGCTCTCTCAGATTCAGCAGCTAATACAGAGGGCCAGGACAGAAACACGCAGTTCTGCTGCCCTGCTACAGTTTTCCAGTCACTGACTTCTTCCCTTATTTCGAATCAGGTCAAAAGCCTCCAACACTGATGATTAAAAAACAAACAAACAAATAAACAAACCCCACACACATTATCTGTGAGTTTTGGGAGTTGGGCCATTCAAAAGATTTCATGTTTTGCTTTGAAACTGGACTGTGAATACCGGCTTTGCTAGGGAAAGCATCAAGCAGAACATAATGACATTTTGAGGACATAAAATTCCCCCTTAAGTTAAAGAAGCCCCAAATGCTTACATTGACTTAAGAGTTTGGCCAAAACTGACCCTCTTTAGCAAATGGATTCCATTTTGTAAAGCAGCATTTTCCAAGAAAATGATATTTTGCTGGAAAGCTCATAACCAGCTCCATTGTCAGTCTGCTAAAATTTACAGAAGCACCAGGAAACTGTTTCTGTGACAGAAGCAGTCCTTAAAAATCAGAAACATTCCTGGTTCTCTGGATGACACGGCTATCCTTTTTTTCTTTTTGCAGACATAAAGTGTATTGCTCACACACCTAAAATAGAGTGGAGACGCCAAGGCCTGTGGCTGTTTCTTTACTAATGGAAGGTGTAGATTTTGCATTCTGGCAGAAGCTTAAGAATAATGCTTACTCTGACAATAAAACATTGTGGATGCCACAATGCACTTAGAGCAGATTTTTCTTTTCCATGCTTTTGCTGCCCAACAATGAAAAAAGCTTATTATTAAAAAACCAAAAAATAAAACGCCAAAACACAACAAAAAACATAAAGAGAATCCCAAGTTGTCCCCCCCCAAAAAAACAAACCAAAAGAAACCTCACAAAAATATCCTAACATAAACAAACAAGCAAGCAAACAAAAAGAAGCATTAAAAAACTAGAGTTCTTTTTAAAAAGTAAAGATATAAAACTAATACTGGAGTCTAAAGTCTGCATGTGTCTTAACCAGTTCTGAAATTTCAAATATTCTGTAGAGTTTAAAATTCAGGCATTTTGAAAGGCTCCTATCTGCATTCCTTTTTTTTTAACCTTAGTTGTTGGTATCGAGCAAGCGTTGGCACAGGATGTGTAGAAAACCTGTGACTGTTATATCTGGTTCCAACACAATAAAAATATGCTCAGGGCTATGGTGAGCCTTATATATATATATATATATTGCAATAGGTTATAAAATACCTTTTAAAAATATTTATATAAGGTTTCAAGCATATGTGAACTGAATTTCCTAGAAACTGTTCAGGTAGGTTATCAAGCAATTAGGTTTTTTAGATAGTTACCCCTTTCACTATAAATTTTCCTGAACTGTCTCAGGATGATAGAGAAGTCTCTGATTTACTTTTTCAGCTTAGGTACAGCTGGGTATCTGATGTAGTCAGTCCCAGGATAACAGAAAGTTTGATATTTCAGTATATTTTAAAGCAATGAGAACTGGCACTTCTTCATCTCAAGTAGTAGTTTGTATAGAAAGATTTTGGATTTATTTTCTATTAAGTACTTTTTAAGCCATTTTCTAAGGGAAATGAATCATAAAACTTTGAAAAAGGAGACTTCTTTTGTGAAAATTAAACCAAATGAAAAGCAACTATAAAGAGGTTTGCAATTCCTCTTGTATGCATGAGAGTCCAATGTGTTTTCTTTCATCCTCCAACATTTAATTAAAACTGTGTTTTTTCTCATCCTGAATTATTTTTTTTAATATTTTTATGGCAAAACGATATTTCTGTTGCACGTGTGTACAGCATCCAGAATAAACTGCTGCACAGTCTCCCAACCCAAAAGTAATATAAATAAATGAATATAAGAAACAGGTACACTCCCTTTTCCAGTCAGGACTGAAAATGTGTCAGGTATTCTGAAATTTCAAACCCAGGAATTTTAGTCCTACAGAATAATGACATTTTGTCCTTAAGGCTTTTTTCTTACCTCTGAGCTTTCAAGTTTTATATCAAAGATTAATCCATTAAAATTTAAAATACAAATTAAAAAAAAATTACTTTAATCTGTAGCACAGACAATCAAGAATCATCAGAGTGAGATTTAAATTTTAGGACTTAGAAATGAAAAGAATCTTGCATAAAAAGGCAGAATGGAGCTCATCAAAGCATTTTTCCTAGGCCTTCGCTATTTTGAGCTTGGTGTGTGTTTGCATCTGTGTATTTGAAAAGGGGAGTCCCTTTGAAAAGGGACAAGAGATTAGGAGGATCACATTAGTTTAAAAATATCAGCTCATAAAGATCTGGAACTGTCACATTATTCATACAGGCTCATCTTCAGACCATAGGGAGATAAAAAAAAGTTTTTAACTTTGTAAATGAGACTGTGAGAAAGCAGGGTTATAGCTTTCTATACTATGCTGTAGTAGTAAATTATGTTCAGACATTCTTAATAAGATCCCAACCACCAAAGCAAAACAACTCAGCTGGAATGCAAAACAAAAACAAACAGGAATGCAACTCCAGTGTAATTTGAATTTAAAAACAGCGTCAGGAAACTCTAAACAAAAATTAAAACTGCCCTGGCCAGTCCAGTGAGCAGCTCCCAAATGGTTTAATGACATGCCAATCCTAGATTCAGACCCTCACACATTTTGTGGGAAATTCAAACATAATCCCAAGAAAGTCAGAAAAAACTTCAGACATTACTTCAGGGAAAGTCAGAAGTCCATCTAACCTGGCAAAAAATTACTCCACAAGCAGCACAAGTCTCCAACACTATTTTTATCACAAATACCTATATTTACACTTCTACATCTCCTTTTCATCTCCTGCAGTGACTGATTAGCAGAATACCTCAGGCCTGCCTCTAAATTCTGAAAGCTAGACCTTCTAGTTTTCAGATCATCTGAACACACCCATTCCTCCATTACAGAGTCCTTTTGCCATACTTCTGCTCTTGGCTGTAGCTATGTGATTAGGCTTCACACATATGCATTGCTGTATTTAAAAAAAATACATAATAATAGAAGCATTTCCTTTAAGATTCATGTTTTCCACATCAGACGGAACTAGTTCCAACAAAAAATATTTTTGTTCTTTGGCTTCTAGCTATGACAGTGATTAAGACCATAAGTAGTCAGTTGATATGTATATTGCTTCTAATAAAACAATATTAATTTCCACAGCTTAAAGGCAAGAGGCCTCTGCATTATCATCACACTGTAAAATAAAGAATTCAGCACAGTAAATGTTGAAGGAGTGTCAGAGAGATACACCTTATTCTCTTAAAAGTCAAAATATTTGTAAATATTTGTTTTTATAGTGAGGTTTTTCATATGAAGCATTGCCAAGTGCAAATGCCAAAAATGTTGCATTTCCTTTTATTATTAACTGGGTGATTGAAACAGTGGTAGCTGAACAACTGATTTAACAAAAGGAATGTTTCAGAATTTTCCTGTCATCCAGCTTCTCATGCTGTATTGCTAAACCTAAGTTGCAGACAAGTTGCTGAGATTGGCGTGTCCACATGAAACACCAGCTGAACAAATGGGTTTCATATATGGCTCTACACAGTCACATCTTGCTGGCTACTGTTTGCTACATGACCAAGTTCCAGCTTTTTAAAAGCATCTAATATTTGCCACATGAAAAAGAAAATAGGCATATACTTTGTTCTTTCTTTATCCCAAATATGAAGCTTGCCACCAAAATTTCATCTTCTTGAAGGCCATTCTGCTCTGAAATAAGCTGAACAGTCAGCCTCTTGTGAGCAACCAGAGCTCAAAATTTTAGAATTATTCCATTAGAACTGAAGACTTACTTCAGCTCTACTTTTTGTTTTGCTTTGGTTTTTCTTGTAACTCTTAATCTTAATTCTATAGTGTGTGGCTTATCATTCATTTATGTGACCTGAATGTGGAGAATATGACAGTTTAAAGAAAAGCACATTTGATTAAAACATTTGATCTTAATTACAATTATGAAACACCCAACACTGTTTCCTTGCTTTCAGTTAACAACTTTCAAGTCAGCAAACTTCATTAATTCCTCCATCATTTCTCTTAAATATAGTGTGAGCAATCAACTGAATTAAGTAATTCTGACTTGATCCAGGATAAAGATGTCCAAGCCCTATAACTAAGACACTGGGGACACACATAATTACATCTCTTCTTCTAGACAGGCACCCGCAAGTGTGTGTGAGGTAAAATTTTTCTGGTTTGGAAGTCAATACCAATTTTGCTGTTGTCTATATCCATCCTTTCTTCCCTCACATAACAGTGCTGTGGCTGGGCCTGCCAGATCTACCTGACTATACTTACACTCAAATAAGAATCTCCTGATTGAAGATAAAGGCTGTTTTGCAAATCACCATCACAGTCAGAACCATTCAAGGCTGTGCAGTCCTTCATACATCCAAACTTGTTACTGCAGAAAAGAATATGTTCTCTTAAAATAGCCTTAAAGGCCTTTTCTGTCAGGTGCAGATCTATATGTATAACCGATGCTCTAATTTCTTCCCTACACAATTGCTGCCAGTAACATGATTCTGTTGGTTTGGTAATTAGTCTTTTCTGTGTGTGTGAAAACTACATTAGAAAATTACTACATTTATTTTACAGACATTAAACAATCACAAAAATGTATTCCTTAACAGATTTTTTTTTTCAGGAAATTTTTTTTTTTACACATCAGAGCAATAGCCATATAATACATTTGTGTACTTCTGGAAATAATACATTGTGTTTAAATAAATATTTTACTCTAGCATTTTGTCCACAGAACTAATAAAACAGAAAAGAGTTTACACAGAAAATAGAAATAATGTGTATTTGTGTAAGAAAGAAAACAGGTAAGGTAGGACTAGAGAACATGTGAATGTATGACAGCAATCATTCACTTATTTGTAGCTGAAAGAGCTCTCAAAACTGGTTTTTCAGGACGTGGGCGGAGGAGATTCTGTTTTGAAAGAAGCTTTGGAACTGTCACTAATGTAAAATCAACCAAATCACAATCCAAATCTGTATGTGTTTTCAAATTAGAAATACACATTCAGTTGTAAATTTTGGGGGTTTTTTATAGAGTGTAGAAAATGGGGTAATAATTTTAGTTTTCTTTATTCAGCTCTGTCATTCAATTCACTGGGTTTTTGATGAAGAACCCTTCCTATTTATACATGTGTTCAAGTCATTATATAGATAAGTCCTTGCATTAAAGTAGAATAGGTATTTTTTCGAAGGTGAAAATGAAAGGGAATGTTTTGGGTTTTGGTTTTTTTCCAAAATAATAACTAAAAGATAATTCAAGAAAATGAGAAAAGAGTAAATACTCATTAATTTTAGATAAAAATTCCAGATAAAGAAGAAAACAAGCAGTAAAATGAACCAAAGACCAAAAATGACATTAAAACAGCCACTCATGAAAAGTGGTCTGAACAGTGAATTTATCATCAGAGAATTATCACTAGAATAAAATACAACTAGCAATAGAATGTGAATAATAAAATAATTAAGACAGTATGGACAGAAGAAGTCAGAAAGGTCCAGGGAGTCTGAACGCCTAAACTGTATAACTTTTGGAGCTGCATTTTCATAGTCAAGTTCTCCATCCTTCTTGAAAATCAGATCCTTTGAAATGGCATCCTGAACTGGACATTAAGAAATCACAGAACATTGAAAATGCAGGAGTTTCCCTATGTGGTAGGGAACAGCATAAAACCAGCACAGTAAACATCCTTACCTAGGTATGGTAGAAGTTAGTGTCCTAGCGTGGCTCAGTGTGGTTAGTCAGCCTGGAAGGGAGGCACAATCAAAGCAGACAGAGAGCTGAACTGTTCTTCCCCATCCAGCTGTCTGAAAAGTCGAGATTTCTCCTTCAGAGGCTGAGTCACTTAAGGAGGAGGCAGGAGGTGTGGAAAAGGGTGGCACCTCGTAGAAATACCAGATCAATTAAGAGTACGGGTGAGTTGTTATCCTCCTCTGGTTGCTGTTCTTTTCAAGTGCAGTAGGGTTGGGTTTCACAAAATGAACTGCCTTCACAGACCTTTAAACAGAAAACCAAGCAATTACCATTTGGAAAAATATACTAGAGTCATTTGGATTTTCCACAGAAATACATGTTGCAGAGCTGTAGGGCTGCCTCTCAGCTACAGAATTGCAGGTATTTACACGGGTGAACGTGAAGTAACAACGTATTTCACCAAAGTTCTGCAGAAGTGTTACGTGGAGAACACACAATGGAATCTGATCTGAGTTAAGTATTTGCACCATTTGGGTATGTGGGCAGAGGCAAAAGATCTGGGGGGAAATCCCTCCCACACGAGAACTTGTTGCAAGTCTTTCTTATCTCTGCACATTTGCATTCTCCTTCGGTACTGCCAGCAATAAACAAAGGAGGGAAGAACTTGTGTTTACTTGTTTTCTTTCTTTAAAATGGCTGCAGATAAGTTCATAGGCTAAGAACTGCCTTAATATTAGTAAATACAATAGTATGAAATTAATACTTTTCTTATAGGAACACTGTATACAGCTCCATACTTCTGTTTAAGGTACAGAGGTTGTTTTTAATATATCTTATACAAGTCCACCTTATTTTGTATTTGGGGAACTTTTGTAGTGAAATATATAATGAAATATGTGAGAGGTTGTCTAGCAAGATGCTGGCCAACCTGTAGTTCTATTGTCTTTTGTGAAAATTAAGAATTTCTTTCAACTCAGAAAAAGCAAACTGACATTAATTAACTCTAGTAATTGCCTGTATTGTTGTTCATTGTTACCTTTTCATAGGCTTGGTACTTAGTAATATGAAGCTATTCTCCAAACATTGGTTCTATCTGATATAATACAGCTGATGAAGCAGAGCTGCAGGCAAGAAAATACCACGTATAAACTACTAACTACCACAAATCTCAGAATTAATGAATACAAGCACACATACATTTCTAAATTTTGTACATTTCAAGTTCTGTGTCCCTTAAAGTCAAAAATACTTACGGCAGTCCTAGAATTTTCAGGTATTATGTGTTTATCTTTTTGCAATCAAGAAGAAATGTCTGTGAATACATCTCTTTACAGATATTTTGAGACATTTTGAGAGTTTGGTTTCCTCCCATATGAAACAGATGTCTTTCCTCATAAGAAACAAGGAATTAGCATTAAATGGGAATTAGCTTTAAAAAAATCTACATACACTTTAATTTGAAATGGACATCTAGCTTTTATTTATAATAAAACGTGAGGCTAGGAATATCTTCTTTTTTGAAACATTTTTCTTTCATAATTCAGCTGCTACCTGATATGAATTTGTTATCATTTTCCATTCAACCAGACAAACCCCATTTGTAAAGCAGAAATACACTTAACCTGTCTCACAACACTGCCTTCTTTAGCCAAAGTGTTTGAGAAACACAAATAGAGATGCAAACAATACAGTCTGGAGAAGTTAAATTGATATTTTCCTGTATTTATGGCCTTTGAACACAGAGAAGAAACTATAGAACAGAACAGGCCAGTTCTGCTACCCAAAAGAAGCCCAAGGCTTACACTAAGGAAGTCCTTGCTAAGTCTTTGGTGTTTGATGTGACAGAATAGACAGTCTATAGGAAGATGCATATATATGAAATTCCAACAATGGTGCTGACCTCAGCCTAGGAATAAAGCAGGCCAGCTGTCTTTTAGTGACTGGTCTGTGACAATGAGTATATTAATTGGATGGTGAATTTTTCGTGTTAGGTATGCTGACTACTTAATATTTCAAATCTGTAAAAAATAATTTCATCTTTTTTTTCGACTAAAGCAAATCTGACTTACTGATAAAGTCTGTCTCCTTTTCTGTATTGTAACCACATGCAAGCGTTTTCCCTATGAATAAAGAATATATGATGCAGTGCTGTTCATCAGGAATTGAACAGTTTCAGCATGACCATAATAGTGAAAATGACCCATAGCTATTTTCCATGAAAAAACTTCCCATGCTGTAAAGAAATTCAGCTTCCAGAAATTCAGAGGAACTCAAACTTTGCCTCTGGATCTCAGTATAACAAGTAACACTCACAAAATCCAGCCATGCCCAGAGTGTGTGAACTGCTCTGCTGTCAGGTTTCATTTTTCTTTTATTTCTCTAGTACAAGGTCCATATTAAATTGAAGGAAGGATAGAAGTGAAATACAGCAAAATGTAATTTCTCAGGCTATTTCAGAACTTGAATTATATCTCCCTTACTGCCTTTCTTGCTGTTAAGAAAACCTCCAAATTGAAGCATGGACAGACAGTATTCTAGACACAGATTTTTCCATAGTGTCAGGAAAGAGCAGTGCAAAAAATACAAACAAGTTGTTTTGACAACTGATGACTATCAATTGAGTATGTGATTTAGCTGATCATTACATTGGGCCAAGTATTACTATTGATTTATCACATTTCAAGGACTTTTTTTTTTTCTTTTTAGTTCAACAGTAAGGTGCTTTGCTGCAAAAAGTGACTTGTATCGTATTTATCTATCAATAATCTACTTGGTGGGACTTAAGTAAATACTCAGGTTTTGCTTGTCATTCTCTCAAGAAGAAAAGAGGAAGTTCTCTGAAGAACAGATACAAATATAGCTGCCAACATCCTAGGCTTATATAACTGGATATAACCCCATCAAAATCATTCTGATAGCTTGATTTAGCACAGTGTGTGGCCTGTCATGATTTATGATAGAAAACAAGACATATCTTAGAATTCCTCCCTACAATAAATCCTCTTTATCCTTTATTAATAACCAGCAATAGGGACACATTAGTGATCAGTAATCAGAGGCCACTATCTCTGGCATTGTAGATTTTTAACACAGTTTGGAGGACATTTCAAGCAGTCTCATTTTAAATACCTCATCTACAATGGAGGCTTATTTGCCATCCAAGGAATTTGCACAATGCCTGCTAAGAAACTACCAATAGGGGATGTTGTCTTTTAAAATAGAGTAGCACTGGCAGAAAACTGAGCATAAGTATTTCAGAAGTGCCGTAATTTAGATTTAAATGGTTTATTCAGTGTTATTAAAGTCAAATGCTTATAGCACCCTAGAGTGGCAATACATTACTATACTTCCCAACTCTCACAGTTTTCTGAAGATGACTGCATTCAGTGTTCTTAGCTTCAGCTTATACGCTTTTCTAAAAAGTCTATGTCCCCTGATTGCTAGTAAAATGTATTTTTCTCTACATGATTTTCTTGCCAATCTTTGTTGTTTTTCCATTTCTCAGTACAAAACATACCACAAAATATTGTGCTATCTCCACATATTTGTTAAGGTTTATAAGACCTTTATTTTCATGGCATCATGAAAATAGCGAAATGTAGCCTAGCTCCATTGAGTTTTTATGTAGATTCACAACACAGAGCTGGGAATGAGCAGTGACTCATTTTTGAAGACAATTTTTGGATAAATATGATTCTGTAACTCCTCCCATAAAGGGAGGAATATGTTACTGAATAACTACATTTTCTTCATACATTCAGTCCTCTGAAAGAGAATTCCTGTAATACTTCAGACTTCCCAAGGAGGACTGGTTAACTGTGATGTTATGGGTTATAATATTGTATAACTGGTATGTCCAGAAGATTTGAAGACAGTCTAGCAAATAATGTTCAATTTTTTTAGTTTCATGATAGGATAAAGCAGCTACATTTATGTTATTAAGTGAAACATACCAAAACCCAGTATCTGGCCAGAGGACAAGGAGCACAGCATGTTCTTTACCTGTATCACTAAAGTTGTCTTTCAAAAAGAATTGTGTGGCCTCATCCACATCCTACTGGAAGCAGTCCAAAGCTTCTGTCCATGCCTAAGTCTTTATTCAGAGATGGAAAATTAGCATGAACAATACTGTGCCAAGGAGTGTACATGATAATAGTATGGACAAAGAGGGGATATTGCTCAGGTCCAGATCCTACTCCTACTGAGTTAACTAGTATGGTCCTATTAATTTGCCTTGATTTCTCCAAATATAATTGTGTTCAATAGAGCTCATGTCAAAAGATGACTAAAACTAAACACTCTGAAACATATAGATAGATGTAGGCAGTGGATGGTGCCCAGCTGCTAGGGAGCATTGAGCAGACTGATACAGCTGTTTAGTGTAATCTTTATCAGGGAGGTAGGTTCTGCATCTGTGCCACCTGCACGTTTTTCTTGCTTAAGCTTAGTGTAAGCTCACCTGTGTATGTAGATAGCACTTCAACAGGTTAAGTCAAAAAGGAAGGGGTCACTTGTGCAAAAAAGAGCCCAGTGCAGCAAATAGAAAATGAAGTGATGCTCATGCATAGGGTGACATCTTCCTCTTGAAGGTGAATAGCACAAGGTACGCTCCTCCCTAAATTCCTAGTCCAGCCCTACATAAAATAAGATGATGGTCAGAACCTGTGCTACCTATTTATACAGTTACTTTTCACTATGGTAAAAATAATTGACCAAGGGAATATATTGCCTATGGGTACACCTTTACCAAGAGGTATGTGTGACTCAGAACCAGATTATGAATGTCTCTATGAATCCTAGAAGCATTCATGGCTGCAGCACAGAGGAGAGGGAAATATCAGAAGTACGACTTTTTCCTGTGGGAAGGTTATTCTAACATTATAATTTCCCCCTGAAGATTCTTGTCCTCCTGCTCCTAGATAAACTTCTTAAAATAAAATATACTAATGATCTAATGTGAGATGGAAAGCCTCTTCCTTCATGGGCTGCCTGGCTCCTACTAGGATATGGGTTTTAAAGCTAGGTAAGCAATGTCCTGGGCTGCCTTGCGAAGGGCAGCTACTGGCAGTGCCCAGTGCCTGTGGTACTTTGTAACAACTTTGTTCTTTCCTTCATGCTCAAATCTAATTCACATACGAGGCTCATGCTGTTACAATCCAATGATTCAGAGATGCCTCTGCCCAAGTTTAGGTGCAGATGAGACCACATGCCCAAGTACAATAATAGATTTATTTGAACAATGAGCATGGGATAGTGATAGAAAGAAATAGAAAAGAAGTGAGGGGGACAGGGGGATGGGGGGGGGGGAACTTTTCACTATTTTTACATCTCTTATTAATTAGTATTCTATCTTCTATTGGTTAAATGGTTCCCTCGATTCTGAAGCTAATTAGTCTGCATGCCCAGTATTTTTCTGGAGTTGGTGGGTTTCTTGGGTCAGTGGGTTATTAGTCAGTGGACATGATCTCCTCCTGTGAATTGTATTTACTAGTTTCTTCTTAACTTGGAGTTCTGCCAAATGTCCTTGTAGTCTGTAAACTCTGCATTCTTTGTGTCTCCAATCAGTGATACATTTTTCTTCCCAAGCTTTGTTAACCTTCCCCTAGACCTGAGATCACTGAAGCCTGTCAAGCCCTAAAATTTAGTGCATTCTACAGCCAAGTAATTTACCCTCCAACACGCAGACAACAGTACCACCTTTATACAGCCCAAGTTCCAGGTATCCACAGAGACATATCTGGGGGGATCCTGGTGGCCATTGGTGGTCACAGATGCTATCTGTCCCATACTGGGATGATCCTTGTTTGACCAATGATATGTGTATGAGCCATCGCTTCTTTTCATTTGCCATGGTGATAATTTTTGTTCAGACCCTTTAACCAGGATGTGCTAACCAGATCTTGCCTCTGCCAGGCCTGGAACTGGGGCTGTCCTGTCTCAAATTCCTCCTTTCTGTGCCCACTGTGGTGGCTTATCTTATGGCAAGTTCCTTCTGAGGCCCTACAGAATTTGAGACAGCCAACTGTGCTCTTTAACAACACACACCTAACTCTCTCAAAGAACAGATCAAGAAAGCAACAGCTTACCAATTGGATCACTTAGCATATGACTAAACCGCAGTTCAAATCATTCCTCCTTTTGATAACAGCTTATTTTTAGCAGCAGACTACCTTAACCACTGAGTGATAATTTTTTGTGTGAGGGAACACAATTACCTGTAGTTTTCTACCTCCTGAAAGTTTAAATAGTCACTGGAGAAATAATAATGCTACAGCCCTTTTACTATGGCATACAAATATTGGCCTCACTACTGTCAAAATGAATATTTAGATATTAAGTATGGGATTCACATTTTTCTTTTTATGTTGTAGTTTCTCAGCATCTTATCACTTGATTAAAATCGGTAGACATAAGACTTATTTTTAATATTATGTAGCAACAACTGTTGTGCAGAAACAGAAGAACTTAAAAACACTTTCACTAGATTAAGTTACTGCCAAAGTGAGTACAGCATTTCATGAAGTCTGATATGAAATACTGTAATGCACCAGAGATAATGCTGTGTTTTATGGAATAACTTTTGCCATCCAAGCCATTACCTTTAGTTATTGTAGGTTGCTGATCCTGGGGAAATCCTTTCAACCAGTTAAAATAAGGCATGCAATCTTTTTTTAACCACACCTTTCTGAATACAGGAAGGAGCACTGTCAGAGCTTTTTCATATGCATTTTTTGAATGCTAAGATAACCTTAGTCATAATGCAGACATATTTTCAGTCCATTATTCTCCCAAAGGGTGTGGCAAAGTTCATAAACTAAAGGAGGAAGAAAAAATGCCATAAATAGTATGCAAAATGTCTAAAACTTTTCATATCTTCTAGTTGCCAAAGAAAATGTCTGAACAGCGTCTTCTGCTTATAGCAGGTGCCAACACATTTCATGGAGGTATATATTATTGGGCCTAATTTCCCCACAATTTAACTAGGTCCTTACTCTGCAAATAAGTGAAATATATTTCAGAAGCCCCCAGAAGTCTGATCCACAGCATGCTAAACTTGCATATTTTGATCTTGCACCACTGCCATTACTGCCTTAGCTAAAGAACACAGTTACTAGCTTTATCAGTTACTGATAAAATCAGTTATTTGAGGAAAATTGTGCTGAAAATCTGGCCAAGTCAAATGACACCCGTGTGGTACTAGCTGAATGGCTGTAACCAGTTGTGTACCTTGTGTTATTGATGAATAGCTTATTTGTTAATTTGTTACCAGTACTGAATAAACAAGCAATGTTCACATAGGTGGCTAAAGAAATGAGAATCAGATTGTGACCAATAGTAGTAGAAGGAGTGTGAGAATTATGATTAGATGTGCTTTTTTCATTTAAGAGTGACTTTGTAATATTTCTATCAAATCCCCACTGAGAGAACTCAGTGGGAAAGAACAAACAGTGCTGATCTCAGGAAAAGCCATCTCTTTAAAAGATGTTAGAAGAGACAAAGTTAAAAGGAGGAGAGTTTTTCCTGCTCCTTGTCTGAAATTTTCTTACAGCATTTAATTGGTGATGGGCACTGTAAATACATAGGAGACAACCCCCACAGGCTGGTTTTTTTTATAGTGCAGATAAGGAGATGTATCTGCCCCATAGAATGATATCCATGTGAGGAAGTTCACATTGCACTTTATCTGATAGACTTGTTCTTCTCTCCTTGTCCTGGTATTGTGTTTGGATTTTATGCTAGGGCTAAGCAGCCTTCTCTTGTAATTCTTTCTTTTATTAATTGGATTAAATTAGTTGACTGAGAACTTGATTGTCATTTGAAAACCTACACAGAAATTTCATACCAATCAAAACAACCCAACGAACCAATATCCCACCTATTTATTGAAATCTTCCTTTGATGTACATTCCATACTGGTGTTATCAGCACACTTAACTGCTGTGCTTGATAGGCAAATATTACAGATGGTGATCCTGTTCTCTAGCCACATCAAAGTTGAATATGGGCATGGAAGAAAGGGAGGCTTTTCCCTGTTCCTGGAATATGCTGGCTGTGGTATAGTTAGCACAGAAGATCTTATTGTAGAAGAGTTGTTAGAAAACGTGTTCTAAAATCAATACCTGCAAAAATAAGACACTGATCAAAAATATGAATCGGAAGGGGTGGAGTTGAATTTTAAAAGGTTCAGAGAATTAAAAAAAAAGATGATTGAAGATTCATAATTACTTCTCTCCACACTGAACAAATGCATCAGCTAAGACTGTCTTAGTGTGGTGAAAGGAGGTGTAAGTGTAAAAACATCACAAACGGTATGAGAAGGGTGTACTTCAGCTCTCCTCCCAGTACAAGAGCTGGTTGGAATGAAAGAAGAGAAGAGAAGAGAAGAGAAGAGAAGAGAAGAGAAGAGAAGAGAAGAGAAGAGAAGAGAAGAGAAGAGAAGAGAAGAG